>NC_079208.1:39472253-39807253 GCF_026745355.1 Beta vulgaris subsp. vulgaris
AATTGAATGAACATGGAAGGCCAGTTGTGAAAATGCTAGCAACAAGGTCTTTTATGATTATTATATTACTTCCTCCGTTCTGAAATAAGTGAAACACTTCACTCTTTTATGTGAGAGATTTGTGAGAGAAGTGTATCACTTATTTCAAAACGGATGCAATATTAGACTTGAGAGCTTCTAGCATCTTAACGATTTGTTTCTTATAGCTGGACAAATTGCTACTCTCGCGTTGGTTATGCGAACCCGCTCACTTATTTTCATGATTATTTAGATCAACCAAAGCATGGTTCTCTAAGTCGAAGAACGTACGCAAACCATTATGACAAGTTATTAAGAACTCAAACACGTCAAAATATGGTATGTGATATGATTACATTATCAAGATTTTTGCGCCATTCGAGTAATGGTAATTAGATTTTTCCCCCATAAGGGACCATACTTACCACTGAAGATGCTAAGAAACATGGCAATTAAGCTACTACATATTGCAATTATAAAAAAACTCAAATGGACCCGGTGCACACTAACTTAGTGTACACCGGGTTGGTAAGATATTAACTTCATATAGTGAATTCTACAGAGATATAGTGAACTTATATACAATATAGTATATTTTATTAACGAAAAACATAATGTGAAATTATGTGCAATATAATAGAGGAATTAATTAAAATGTTTTAACATACAGGAAGATCTAAGTTGCATAGTATATATCATGACACGTTTTCTAACATATGGAATGATTTAGTTTCTCCGTGATATAATGAGTGTCTGAATGATATAGTGAGTTTATGCTTGATATAGTGTGTGTTTGAATGATATAGTGAGTTTCTGCATGATATAGTGTGTTTCTAGATGATATAGTGAGTTTATGTATGATATAGTATGTGTCTGAATGATATAGTGAGTTTCTGTATGATATAGTGTCTGTATGTTTGAATGATATAGTAGGTGTGTCTGAATAATATAGTGAGTTTCTACATGATATAGTGTGGGTCTGAATGATATAGTGGATTTCTGTATAATATAGTGGGTTTTCGCATAATATAGTGGATTGTTCACTAATGTTAACGTGAACCGGGTCCACACAAGTCAGTTTTTTGCAATTATTAAAAAACGGAGGAAGTATTACATTAACCAATAATAATTAAGATACTTTGTTCGAAATAATAACACTATAAATTTTAATGCCTAAATTTTTCTACCTTGGGGGACGGTGCACATCGCGCGCCGGCCAACAACTAGTTTAGTCAAAATTATGTATCTTATAAATTCTATACAATTATCATACTAAAGAAAATCAAATTACTCTAATTGACCATTTTTCTTACCATTATGATACATTTACGTTTTTTAGATGACTTTTAGTTATTTAAGTACATATGCAAAAAAATATGTTTAATATCATATTAACAAAATATAATGTCTCGAGTATCATTATGGAAGTGAAATGATAGTACTCTTTTTAATCTATATATACTAATAAACCTTGATAATTTTTTCCTAGGTGTCACCTTCAAATTGCTCGCAAAATTTAACCCTCTAATTCAACACTTTCAATAAGAATAACGACACGTGGCAATTTTTTTCACTAAAAACATTTTCCAACTAGGATAAATCGCCACGTGTCATGAATTTCATTAATGCATTGGCCGAAATTTTTAATTACTCCTTAAATCATGTTTATGTCAATCAATTACAATATTAAATCATGTGCAAGTTAATCATCTAAATCAAAATCATTCTTAATTCGAAATACGTGATTTTAGGAATTGATTTTCACTCTTTATTATTTGTATATATGATTTACTATAATCTACCCAAATAGGAAAAAAAATTCTTATGTCTCTTTTACATGTCCATGATTTTCGCTAATTATAAGCATTTTCGCTAATTATACACTTTTCCACTGAATATGTATTGAAGCTTATTATGTACGTTTTGGCATGGAATTGTTATAAATTAAAGGGTTATGCTATACGCAGCCCTTAGGGTTGCATATAAGACATAAATACACTACTTAAAATGGAAATAAGTTGTGAATTAAAAGAATTATGAGAGTCTAGAGAGAGAAAGTCTTGCTTCTCTCTAGAATTTTAGCGGTATTGCGAAATCTTCATTACTAGAAATTTGAATCTCGGCGAGTGCTAAAGCTATGGCAAAGGGTTCAAAAAAAGGCAATGGAGGTCAGAAGGCTAAACAACATGTGAAGGTAGTGTAGAAACCTCAATCAGGGGATGCGAAGAAGAAGGTGAGTATCAATGACATTCAGGACAATGCTTCATTGAGTTGGACCTCGGAAGAGGAGAAGGACTCTGATTTAGTAGCATCAGCGGATTTGAATGCTTCAATGATGGATAGACCCAATGCTGTGGCTGCTAGGCAGCAGATGGACAAGTGGATTGAATCAATTCGTACACCATTGAGGCCAGCATCTGGAAAATGTGGTGAACCCTTCCCCTCATCCAATGCAACAGTTAGTAAGCAATACAGGCAATACTCATTCCTGGCGTACTAGTTTGTTTGAGACGATTAGGGAGGAAGGCCTTAATCTGGAGATTCCGGTGAATAATAACAACAACTTAAATGTTAATGAAGTGACCATTACTGAAGAAGATGTTAAGGAGGAAATAGTATTCTAGGAATCAGATGTTGTTTGTTACATACTAGGTATAAAACCTCCAGCTCGAATTGTTGATGGCTTTATTCGAAGAGTATGGGGAAAATATGGTATAGATAGGATTACAATGGGGAGTAATGGTGTCTTTATAGTCAGATTCAGGACCATGGAAGGGAAACAGAAGGCCACTGATGCGGGGCCTATCCTTTATGATAGGAAACCTGTCATAGTGAAAACTGGTCACCTGAATTAGATTTAATGGCGGAAGAAGTAAAAGTTGTTCCTACTTGGGTGCGATTGCCTGGTTTACCGCTGAAATATTGGGGACCTACTTCTTTGAATAAGATTTCTAGTCTTATTGGAAAGTCTATCAGAACTAATAGAGCTACAGCCCAGAATGACATACTGGAATATGCACGAATTCTGGTAGAAGTTCACTTAGATAGTTCTTTTCCTGAAGTGATTCAGTTTGTGAATGAGAAGGGAGTGATAGTCACACAGAAGGTGGTATATGAGTGCAGACCAACTTCCTGTGGTGACTGTGGAGGTATAGGGCATACAGTGGTGGAGTGTAGACAAAAAAAGTATGAGTTGGCATTGAAAAAAGTGAAACCTAGACAAGTTTGGGTGGAAAAAACCAAGCTAGCTGGTGGGAAGCAACCTGTTGGGAATGTAAGTGTGATAAAGCATAGTGCTCAGCAGAAGGAAGATATTGTGCAGAATGAGATTCCTGTTGTTGAGCAAACTGAGAAGGATGTAAATCAGAATGACCAACAAGTGGAGGTGGAGCCACTTGTTGTTGGTGTGGTTCAGGTTAACATAGCTGAAAGTGCAGCAGGCAATGAGGTTGCTAGTAGTGCTGTGGGAGTAAAATCGAAGCAGGCTGAGGAACTTCTGATTCCTCCCAATGGATAAAATAGGCTTATGGAATATCAGGGGCCTTAATAGTCCAGCTAAGCATAATGATGTCAAATGGTTTTTGGCACATCATCAAGTGGGATTATTTGGGTTCCTGGAAACTAGGGTAAAAGCTAGGAATTTCCCTAAAGTTTATCCTAAGGTGTGTGGTGATTGGTCTATTGTTACTAACTATCAGTATGATAAAGGAGGTAGAATTTGGCTGATTTGGCTTCCACATCTTTTTGTGGTGAATGTGAAGAGTTATGGGGCTCAGTTTATTCATAGTGAGGTAATTCATAAGGCTACAGGAAGGAAGTTTGAGGTGACTATAGTGTATGGTGTAAATGATGCAAGGGGAAGAGAGGATTTATGGAGGGCTTTGTGTATGATTAACTCATCGGTTATAGGCCCATGGGTAGTCCTAGGGGATTTCAATAATGTTCTTAACATGGGAGAGAGAATTGGGTCTGCTATTACCCTTGATGAGATTGCAAATTTCAGGCAGTGTGTCAGAGATTGCAAGCTCAGTGAGCATGTTACTAGTGGTCCTTTCTTTACTTGGTCGAATAAACAGGAGGGGGAGAACAGAGTTTTCACAAAGATTGATAGAGTCTTATGTAATGATTTGTGGAATGATGTCTTCAAGGAAGCTATTGCTGTGTTCATGCCTGAATATATCTCTGATCACTGCCCCTGTATTGTACATCTGGATGCAGAGGTGAGGGGTAGACCTAGACCATTTAAATTTCGCAACATGTGGGGTAAAACTGCAGAGTTTACTCAGATTGTGCAAAATTCATGGCAATTAGTAGTATCAGGTGTAGCCATGTATAGAATTGTTTGCAAACTGAAGGCTTTGAAAAATCCTCTTAGAATTCTGCATAGGGAAAAATTTGCTAATATGGAGAATGATGCAAAAATGGCTATGGATAAATTCATGAGCATTCAGGAGGCCATTTATGCAGATCCTCATAATATTGTTCTTCATCAGCAGGAGGAGAGAGCAAGGAAGGATTATGAGGAGATCAACTCTGCCAGACTGAGTTTAATGAAACAGAAAATTAAGCATGATTGGATTAAGGGAGGAGATGAGAATACTGCATACTTTCATGCATGTTTGAAGAAGAGAAGGAAGCAGGCTCAAGTTCTTAGAATACAAGATAAAGATGGGATATGGAGAGAGGGGATCAAGGAGGTTGAGGGGGCTTTTCTTAGTTACTATGAAGAGCTCTTAGGAACTGATAGTGAGGCAGAAGCATATGTTAGCAACACAATAATTGCAGAGGGAAAGGTGGTGTCCCAAGAGAAGCAACTTACTCTATGTGCCCCTTTTAATGCAGATGAAGTGAAGGCTGCTCTTTTTTATATTGATCACAATAAATCAGCTGGGCCTGATGGTTATTCGAGTGGTTTTTTTAAGGATGCTTGGGATATGGTAGGGCCTGAAATTACAAATGCAGTCCTGGATTTTTTTAGAACTGGTAAGCTACTTAAGCAACTCAATGCTACCAATCTATGCCTGATTCCTAAGGTGGAGCAACCAGAGAGTGTTACACAATTCAGGCCTATTTCCTGTTGCAATGTGCTATACAAGGTAATATCTAAGCTTCTCTGTACTAGGTTAAAAATGGTGCTGCCTGACCTGATTGATCCAGCTCAAAGTGCTTTTGTGGAGCAGAGATGCATAATGCATAATATTTTGATCTGCCAGGACATCTTGAATCAATATAAGAGGAAGAGTCAACCTGCTAGGTGTACTTTAAAAGTAGACCTAAGGAAAGCTTATGACTCAGTTAGCTGGAAGTTTTTAGGAAATTTACTAAAGAAGCTCCAGTTTCCAGTACAATTTTGTGACTGGATTATGACTTGTGTGTCTACTCCATTAGTCTGAATGGTGGGATGTTTGGGTTTTTTAAGGGAAAAAAAGGATTAAGGCAGGGAGACCTTGTATCTCCTTTACTCTTTGTCCTTGTGATGGAATATTTCACTAGACTATTGAGGAAGATGAGTAGTAGGGAGGACTTTGGTTTCCATTACAGATGTGCAAGCCTCAAGATCACTCATCTAGTTTTTGCAGATGACCTCATGATGTTTTGCAAGGGTGAATTTAAATCTGTGTTGCTTTTAATTAGAGCTTTGAAAACTTTTTATAAAGCTTCAGAGTTACAGGCCAATAAAGAAAAAAGTGCTATATATTTTGGCAATGTGCAGGAGGAGGTTCAGCAAAGGATACTCCAGATATCTGGGTTCACAAAAGGGCAATTCCCCTTTAGATATTTGGGGGTTCCTATTACCTCAAAGAGGCTCTCTATAGCAGATTGTGATGTGCTGGTTGATAAAATTATGAGAAGAGTGTTGTGTTGGACTTCTAGAAATCTTTCCTATGCTGCTAGGAATGTCCTAATTAATTCTGTTCTATTGAGTATTCACACCTACTGGTCACAAATTTTTATGTTGCCCAAAGGTGTGTTGATGAAGGTTATTCAAATTGCTCGTGCTTTTCTATGGGAGGGGAAATCTTATCTTCATAAACCTCCCCTTGTGTCATGGGATTGGGTTTGTAAACCTAAGAGTAAAGGAGGCTTGGGTGTGAGAAATTGTATGGTGTGGAACAATGCTGCTATTGGCAAGTATACATGGCAGATTGCTCAAAAGGCAGATTCTCTTTGGATCAAGTGGGTCCATAGCATCTATATTAGGGATGCAAATTGGTGGGAGTATCAACCAAAAGGGAATGTGAGCTGGACTTGGAAAATTATCTGCAGGGTGAGAGATAAGTTTTCAAGCAGCTTATCATAACAATCAGTGGCTTGATGGTAGGAAAGTCTATTCAATAAAGGAGGGTATAAATGGTTGTGTGGAACTCAGGAAAATGTTAGCTGGCATCACTGGGTTTGGAGTCCATTAAACACTCCAAAGCATGCATTCATTTCATGGCTTGCAGCTTTGGGTAGACTAAGGACAAGAGATAGACTCATGAGAGCTGGCATATGTCAGACTGCAGAGTGTTTGATGTGCAACAATGGCCTAGACTCTGGCTGTCACTTATTCTTTAGCTGCAAGTTTAGTACTCAGGTGTGCCAAGGAGTGATGAACTGGCTGAAAATTCACAAGCACAATCAGGAGAATTTATATGTTCACTAGAAGAAATGGGGCAGGAAATTCAAGAAGAAAAAACAACAATAGGTGGTGTATGCATGCCTTGCTGCTACTGTTTACTATATTTGGAAGGCTAGAAACTTTGCACTATGGGAGGGAGCAGTTATGAGGCCAAAAACTGTAATAAGAAAAATCCAGATTGATGTATGTCTTAGAGCTAATAGCAAAGTTAATAGTAAGTGGTCTGTGAGTGAGAAGGAATGGCTTACTGAATTAGCAGCTCAATGTTTGAGCTAGCTATATAGTTATATTGTTTTCTTATGTAGGGTGCAGTTGGTTATTCAGTTGCTGGGGTGCTTTGGGTAGGTGTTTATCTTTGTATGGGCAGTCCTGTTGTGGATGTTTGGTTGTAAGTTTGTGCTGCTGCTGCATAATTTTTGGTAATAAAATCGCTTACATTTTGCCAAAAAAAAAGAAATAAGTTGTGAATTTATGGAAAAATTTTGCATCAACCGGTGTAATAAATGATCAACTAATGCAACTTATTTCCATTTTAAGCTTCTTATACACAGCCCTTAGGGCTGCATATAGCTTTTCCCAATATTAAATAGGGTCAATTGGAATCCATAAATCATACTAAAAACCACCACAATGCACAATAGAACTAAAAGGCTCGACCACGGTGGCATGTAGAGAAGCAACAGCAGCAACAATCCATCTGCAACAGTTATACATTAGAAGCAAACCACGGTGGAAGAGGAGAGATCAAATTCAGAAGCAACAAGTCAGCAATAGTAGCAATGCAACTACAGGTAGTCCACGAGGAAGAGGAAAGAGAAAATCCACGAGCACCACATTAGGAGCAGCATAGACAAATGATAGAGTTCATATAAACATTGGAATTTAGAAGCAACCCACGGTGGAAGAGCAGAGAGGGAATTCAAATGAACTATATTTTTATACTTAGGCTCTGTTTGGTAGGGTGTAAAACATTTTCAGTGTAAAATGATTTTCATGGAAAACAATTTACAATGGGAAACACATTTCCAAAATTAGTTTTCTGTTGTTTGGTTTCATGTAATAAAAATGATGAAATGAAAATAAAAGGGAAAGTAAAGAGGTAGTGAGAGGAGTGTACAAGAGAGATAAGGAAAATAATTTTCCCTTCATTTCAAAGGGAAAATGATTTTCTATCATTAGGAGAGTAATTTTACTCCAAGGGAAAATAGTTTTACACTATTTTGCCAACCAAACAATGTAAAACTGAAAATAGCCCTACCAAACGGAGCCTTAATGTAAAAGTTTTAGATTTGGAATGCTTATCTTAACATTATGAATTTATGATGTTCAATACAATGAATATAATTTTTTTGTCGTATGATTGATCGGATGCATATTCCTGTATGTGATTTTTAATATACTTTTGGTTGAAATATGCATCCGATCATCATGATGTTCCGATGTGATCAACCCACTGCACCAAAAATTAGTTGCCAGAGATACTTCTTCCTTAATTTATAACCCTATGTTATATCAAATTTCTGGAGATGATGATATCGACTTGAATTGCAACAACAATAATGAATAAGCGGAGAGAGGATAGAGAAAAGCAATGCAGGAGCAACACGACGACATAGGGGTGTGGCTTCACCACCACCTAGCAGCAACGCCAGTGCGCGGCGGCACCAGCCACGTTGAAGCACAGAAGAGAGAGAACCGACATAGAGCAAGAGTATATTATTTTCTTTGATGTCAAACCGACAGGGGAAGCAGCCACGGCGAGGTGGAGAGATGAAGAATGAACCAAGATAACATTTTTAGATAAAACGGCACAGAATAATTTTGGGCTCATAAACCTAGGAGGATCACATTTCAGCTTTTATACTAGGAATGGTTACAATCCCGAGGGGACAGCTCATCATTGGCAACAGGCCAAAAACACTACCAGACAAAATAACAGCTAGAAAATAACAGCTATATGTAGTACTAGCTGAGGACAATACATAGAAAATAAAGGAAAATACTTAGTGAATATTTGATACTTCTACATCCCCTCCGCAAGTTGGACTTGAGGGAAGACAAACAAGGCCCAACTTGGAAGAAAGAAAACAGTGCTGAGCTGCTGGAAGGGACTTGGTAAGAATGTCTGCAATTTGAAGAGATGTCTTAACATGAGCAGTAGTGATTAACCCTGCTTTAATATTTTCACGAATGTAATAACAATCAAGCTTGAGGTGTTTTGTCCGTTCATGAAACACCTCATTGTGAGCAATGTATTCAGCTGAAATGTTGTCACGGAAAAGAGTGACAGGCTGAGGAAAATGTTAAAGTAAATCTTCAAAGAGACCAGTGAGCCAAGCAATTTCAGCAGTGGCCATGGACATGCTTCTTAACTCAGCTTCACAAAAAGATTTTGAAATGACCTTTTGTTTCTTGGTCTTCCAAGAAATCAAACAACCCCTTATGAAGATGTAATAACCTGTCAAAGATCTTCCACTGAAGGGGCAGGTTCCCCAATCAGCATCAGAGTATGCTGTGAATTCTTCTCCACCAGACTTGGGATAAAAGAGACCATAATCTTGTGTGCCTTTCAGATATCGTATCACATGTAGAGCAGCTTGTAAATGAGGCTGTCTTGGCATGCTCATGAATTGACTGAGTTGCTGAACAGAAAAGGTAATGTCTGGTCTAGAGAGATTGAGATATAGAAGTCTACCAATCAATCTTCTATAAACTTCAGGATCTTCTAAAGGCTCTCCTGCATCTGTGCTTAATTTAATACCCTTAGGAAAAGGAAACTTGGCAGCAGTGCAATTATGAAGCCCAGCATCATGAATTAAGTCATGAGTGTATTTTCTTTGGTTAATGACAGTGCCTTGTTGATTTCTGGCAACTTCAATGCCAAGAAAATACCTCAATTCTCCTAAGTCTTTGATTGTAAATGCATGATCAAGACTTTTCTTGAGGTTATGGATGCCAAGATCATCATCTCCAGTGAGCAACAGATCATCAACATACACAAGAGCTATGCTGATCCTTTCTTCATTCTTTTTAAAGAAAACAGAACTATCTCTGGGACATTGAGTGTAACCAAGCTTCTTGAGAAAATTTCTCAACTCTATGTTCCATTGTCTGGAAGCTTGTTTCAGACCATAGAGACTTTTCTTCAATCTACATACCTTTCCTTGATTATCTTCAGTAACATAACCATGTGGTATCTTCAAATATACCTCTTCTTCTAAATGCCCATGCAAAAAGGCATTGTTTATGTCCAATTGAGACAGCTTCCATCCTTTCTTGGTTGCAAGAGCAATCATAGTTCTAACTGTAGCAAATTTTGCTACAGGAGAAAAGGTGGCTTTGTAATCTTTGCCCTTCACTTGTCTATCTCCTCGAGCAACTAACCTTGCCTTGTATCTTTCAACATCTCCATTGGGCTTGAACTTAACTTTATATACCCATTTGCTATCAAGGGCTCTCTTTCCTTCTGGAAGGGTAGTAATGACCCAAGTTCCATTCCTTTCAAGGGTTGTGAGCTCCTCCTTCATAGCTTCTCTCCACTTAGCATGCTGGGATGCCTCAAAGTAAGTTGTAGGTTCTCTTTCCTTGAAAACATTGTTAAGAGAAACAATGTAATCATGATTGTAATAATCCTTGTTTGCCAAGGTTACCATGACCATATTTGCACTAGCCTAACCTGAGCTTGAGTCAGTCCTAGATGCATCAGTTATTTGATGAACATAGTCATCAAATTTGGAAGGAAGTTTTCTTGCTCTCTCAGATCTTCTGAGATTAAGAACTTCAGGAACAGACCTGGGAGCTGCATTCTCAGAGTGAACAGAAGACTGAGTGTCTGTTGTGGCAGGAGCAGCAGGACTCTCTTGAGTAGGATTTTCATGCTGAAAGGGAACATCCATATCATTCACAGCTTCATCAACTAAGAGAGGAGGATCTTCATCAAAGGTATTAGGTTGTGGATGAAATAAAAGAGGGTATCCTTCTTGAGTATATTGTTCTGTGATCTTAAAGGGAAAGATATTTTGTTTGAAGACAACATCTCTACACACCATTAGCTTGTGACTCTCTAAATCATAAACCCTATAGGCTTTCTGACCACTTGGGTAGCCTAACATGATACATTTCTTTGCCTTGGGAGCAAACTTATCACCTTTTGTGTGAGAATTAGTGGGCATAACACAAGCAACCTATTACCTTGAGCATGCTGTAGTCAGGCTGTTTCTTCATCAACCTTTCAAAAGGTGTTTGCCACCCAATAACTGCACTAGGAAGAAGATTGATGATGTGGGTAGCTGCTAAAATACACTCACCCCAAAATTTGTTTGGAAGAGCAGCATGGATCTTCATAGCCCTGGCAGTTTCAGCAAGGTGCTTGTGCTTCCTTTCAACTCTCCCATTTTGTTGGGGAGTTCTAGGAGCACTTCTTTGATGGAAGATACCTTTATCAGCCAGAAGTTGCCCACATTCACTTTGCACAATCTCAGTGCCATTATCTGTTCTGATACTTTTAATAGACACCTGAAAATGGTTTTGAACATAAGCAATAAAATTGCTCAAAACATTCTTAACTTGTTCTTTATTTGTGATCAAGAAAGTCCAAGTGACTCTTGAATGATCATCCAAGATAGTCAAGAAATATCTTCCACCTGTAATGGTTTGAACCCTATAGGGTCCCCATAAATCAATATGGACAAGATCAAAAACATTATCAGCAATAGACTTGCTAATAGGAAAAGGAAATCTATGATGCTTGGCAAGACAGCAAGTGTCACAAAAAAGTTTAGTCAAACCATTGCATTCACATTGGGAAATATGTTTAAGTTTGGACAAGGAAGTATGCCCCAATCTTTGATGTAACAACATGACATCATAGTTTCTCTTCTTAGCAACAACTAGATTATTACATTGCTTCATGGAAGACTCCCTTACAACTACTTCATCATTTCTGCACTTCTCATTCCCAAGCTCCAGCTGGTAAACTCCTCCATATCTGCTACCTCCTCCTACTATCTCTCCATTAGAAGGGTTTTGAAAAACACACCTTTCATCAGAAAAGGACACCTTCAGCTTGTTCTGTTGTATGATTCTAGCAACAGAGAGCAAGTTATGCTTGAATTCAGGAATGTACAACACATTCCTTAAGATCAACTTTGGTCCTAAATATACAGAACCCATCTCCTTTACCTGCCTCATGGTTCCATCTGGCATTCCTACATGAATAGGTTTGTTCAAGGACTTTCTCTCAAATAAGTTTTTATCACAGTTCACCATATGTTCAGAGGCACCTGAATCAATTATCCAGGTGTTTTTCCCAAGTAATTCATAATATGATTAAGCACTATTTGAAGAAATAATACCTGCAAAGTTACTCATCTGAGAACTGTTAACAGAGTTACTGGTTCCTTCATTTTGTCTGATTGAAAGGGCCTTCAGAACTTGCTCCACCAAATTGTTCACCATGTTGTTGTCCTTGTGTCCTCCAAAATCCAGTGGCTCCTGTTGATTGCTTCCTTCTTCCTTTCCTTCAACATTGCCAGCATAGGACATCATTCTTTTCCCCCTTTGAGGTCCACCCTTAAATCGATCTGGATATCCATGTATCTTGAAACACCCTTCCTTAGTGTGACCTTTCATTTGACAGTGGTCACAGTGTGGGTATCCATTCAACTTGAAACAGCCTTCCCTAATGTGACCCCTCATTTTGCAATGGTCACAAAAATATTTCCTTAGCTTCTCCTCCTTGCTCTCTTTTCCTTTGAAACTTCCTTTCACATGCTGAAAGTTTCCTCTTGTTTGTTGTGTTCCATTCATAGAGTTGTTGTTAGCAAACAAAGCACTAGCTTCTATTCCAGAATCAATGTTCTCACTTACTTGCTTCTGCTTTTCTGCCTGTAAAACAAGCTGAAAAGCCTAGTTGATGTTAGGCAAGGGGTCCATAGCTAGAATACTTCCTCTCAGACTATCATACTTATTGCTCAAACCCATTAGAAAATCTATTACTCTACTCTGAGTCTCCCTCTCTAATATTCTTTTCAAATACTTGCAGTCACATTCCTTCAAATTTCCACAAGTGCACTCTGGAAAACCATCCAAAGCATTCAACTCATCCCAAGACTTCTTCAGTTTGCTATAATAATCCACAACACTCATATCATTTTGCATTAACCCAGTTACTTCTTTCTTAATAGCATATAACTGAGGTGCATTGGATTGACCATATCTTTCCACTAACTCATCCCAGAATCCCTTAGCAGACTCACTTAGGATTAGAACATCAGCTATTTCAGGAGTAACAGAAGCAAATAACCAGCATCTTAACATATAATCATTTCTAGTCCATTTACTAAAATCTTCAGAACTTGAAGCAAGTTTAGGAATATTACCATCAATGAAGCCGAGCTTGTTTTTAGCTCCTTGTGCCATTCTAACACTTCTACTCCAAGGAAGATAATTGTTCCCATTGAAGATTATGCTTGACAGGGGTGTGATAGAATTATCAGAATTACCCAGATAATATGGGTCTGAATATGGTATGACTTGTTTTTCAGCCATGGAAAATAATTTTCTCAGCTCAAAGCTAAGATCTACAAACTCTCCTTCTACTTCCAGAATTAAGTTTGAGATAACAGCTATATGTAGTACTAGCTGAGGACAATACATAGAAAATAAAGGAAAATACTTAGTGAATATTTGATACTTCTACAAGAGAGAACCGACAATAAGGGGTGGAGAGAGAGCAATATTGATGAGGTCAAAGTCTTTTTGTTTAAACTTGAACATGCAACAATGGCGTCAATCGAGATAACAAAGCATTCAACAATGGCGTCTAAGAGAGATGCGGTTTGGGTTTTGGGGTACCAGACCAACAGAGGGTTTGGGTTTCTTACTAAGAATCGGGTAGGTAAATGCATGTTAGTAGTAAGTACATGAGATAGAAAAAATAGGGGGTGATAAACTTAGAAATTTTACTATTATCATTATTTGGTTTTGTTATTAGATAAAAATATAGTGATTGACTTTTCTCATTTTTTCACAATTCACCTAAAATTGTATTATACTCCCCGTCTCATAATATAGTGCCTACTTCATTTTTGGTGGGTCAAACTTTAAAATATTTGATCGAATATTCTCATATGTAAATATAAAAAAACATATTCATGTGGGATCTTGTTAGATTCGTCTCAATGTGTAGTTTCATAATATCAACTTTTTACATTGTTTTATTAATAAGGAATTGAAGATATTAAAGGTCAAAGTTACGTCTTGGAGACCGTGTAAAAAAGAAACAAGCACTATATTATGGGACAGGGAGAGTATATTTTTTGGTACAATTTGAGCAAATTCTAGTACTTGCTCCGTTTATCAATAAGTGCAACATTTTCCATTTAAGGAAATGTCATAATAAGTGCAACATAGCTCAAAATGGAAGGTTTTTCCCCTTTTATTTACAGAATTGCCATTATTTATTTCCCCTAACAACTTAAGTAACCCACATCTCTACCAACCTAAACAACATTAACCCACCCCTCTCTACTCCCCTCAACCCAAACCCACCCCTTTCTCTCAGCCACCACCCATCTCTCTCTCTCTCCTCAACTCAACCCACCCCTCTCTCTCAGCCACCACCCTTCTCTCTCAGCCACCACCCCTCTCTCTCCTCTATGAGACCACCACCATCACTACTAACCTGACACCACCACCAAGTCGACACCAGATGCGACCCAACGCTACCACTACCAACTCGACACCACCAGCCCATCTAATGCGACCCAATATCACCACTACCACCTCTAGACCACCACGCCATCAGATGTGACCCAACACCATTAGGCCCTTCTCTCACCTCCTCCTTCGTTTTCTATAACTCTTCCTCCTCACCTTCTCTCACCTTGTCCATCACTCCTTTCTTCATCTCTACTAGTTTTAGATCTAGGGTTTCGATACCACCACGCATCAGATTCCTGGACGATGGTATGGTTGGTGTGTTAGTGTGATGATGGTGATGGAAAGAAGTAGAAGATGCTGACGGTGGTGTTGGTGAAACAAGAGTTAGGGTTTTGATTTTTGAACGGTGGTGGGGTTTGTGACATGATGTGTTGGTGCGATGGTGGTGGTGGGGAGAAACTATGGATATCGGTGGAAATGGTGGAGAAATCTTATATGGTTTCCGATAGCCATAATTGGGGGAGGGCGGTTTTTCTGGTGGTGGTGGCTATTTTGAGTTTTTCGGTAGTGGTGGTGGAGGTGTTGTGGTGGATAGTAGGTGGAAGGTGTTTGAGATATAAAGTTATTAGTTGATAGTGTAGATATTTTATTTAATTAAGTTGCCTAATCTCTTATTAAGTGTGGTATCCAACTTTCTCTCTCTATATGTCTTGGTCTGTGTGTCACTTCTCTATGTTGCACTTCTTTAGAAACGGAGGAAGTATATTATTTCATAAGATTTGAGAGTAGGGTATCTAGTTCGATGAAATTGATCCAAAATTCTATACATCTTGCACAATTGTATACATTTTCACATAATTCACGTAAAATTGTATACATTTTGCCTAATTCACCTAAAATTGTATATATTATAGTATATGATTCACTCAAGTTCTGTCAAAAATTTATACAATTTAGACAAATATTATTTCCTTTGGTGCAACACTTATAATTTTTAATATTTAGCAATAAATCATGTTCAGTGTTAATCATGGACAAATTAATCAAATGATTTTAAATAATTTCCTATATTATACATGTGAATTTAGGAAATAATCAATAATAATTTATTATGCATGCATGGTATTCTTACTAATATTTACGGAAATTAATTTGTTTTTACTTAGGTTTTTCACCCTTTATTTGGCACTAATAAATAATCTAATCATACTTCCATTGCATTCTCTACACCAATCTCCAGAAATCCTACAATCATTGACCTAATTAAATCCAAATTCTAAATAATCTTTTAATAGAGAGTGAATAGAGTTCGGTTGAAACAACACTCCCATCTACGCCTAAGAAGGAATGACATCCTAAATTGGAACATACAAATTTTTTTGATTATGAAGGTATGGTGTTAACAATGTTCCGTTCAGGTGAAGGATTTTCTAATTTTCTAAATCAACATGACCAACTTATAGTATATGATTGTAATAAGCTTCAAATGGCTTATATTTAACTAAAACACCCCTTCCCTATTCCTTCAAAAAAAGCTTATAGTATATGACTAATAGTTGTAATTTCAAGATACAATTTTTAGCTGCCAAAAAAAAGGATGCAATTCTATGATACAAAATTTGTGTTATAAAGTCTAAAAACCAAAGCCTAGAAATAAACATTGATATTAAACGAGTCTTGAGTTAATTAATAGTAGCATATTAATTTAATTGATTATAACCTCTAAAAACTGCAGTAATTGTAACACGTTCATGTAACTCGAGATGAAGGAGAAGAATACTATGTTATACTTAGTCATATTTACGTTTTTTTTTAAATTATTGAAGAAGGATGAGAACACCAGAGCTGAAAGAAAGTATAGCTTCCATATGACTGCACAATGTAGGGATTAAAGCATCTAGCATAACTCTTGAATATTATTTTAGACACACCTAAAATTATTGGAATAAAATGATACATCTAATAATTAAGTTGTCTACGTATACCGCGAATAGACTGAATTTGTTGTACTAAACTCATTACTTATATGATTAAGTTGTCTACGTATACCGCGAATAGACTGAATTTGTTGTACTAAACTCATTACTTATATGAACTGTAGCAAGTTGCTAATATTCAAATAGAAGAAAGCTTGTGAAGTTTCACTTAACCTCTATCTGATTCTTGGTAACATTGTACATTAAATCTCTATTACCATTTTGATTGGGTAAGATTAGGGGTGTCAAAAACCGGGCCGACCCACGGGTGAACCCGCATGCGACCCAGACCCAACCTGTTCCGAGCCGAGAGTGGTCGGTTGGAAACCCGACCCATTCCGACCTAGCTTTCACCCGTGCCCAGTTTAACACGTGGAATTGGTAAACCAACCTGAGTTGGGCCGACCCAGTTTGACCCGTACCCAGTTGCACCCGTGAATAACGACCTAGACCCAACCTGTTTCCGACCCAAAATAACTCGCACCCAACTTCACCCGCCAATGACCCAGTTAAACCAACCTAGTTATCACCCAACCCAGTTACCACCCATCCCAGTTGTGACCCAACCCAGCTTTCACCGACCCAGTTCTGACTCAACCCAGTTATGACCCAACCCAATTCGGACCCAACCCAGTTGCCACCCAACCCAACTAAATCCGACCCAAATAAACCCGACCCAACACCATTCTGACCCAAGTAAACTGAATTAAACTGAATTGGGAGTAAATGTAACTAAAATCAACTGAAAAATGATTAACTGAAACTAAAATAAACTGTAAATAAAAAAACCAAAACTCATAAGAAAAATCGCCATTTACGACCAGATTTCTGGTCGCAAAAAGCTCAAATCTGGTCGTAAAAAGCCTTTTACGACCAGAAACGCGTGTGGTCGTAAAAGGCTTGGTCATAAATAACAGTACAACTAGTTTCACTTTCTCATTGTAATTGTTCTTTTGCGACCAGATTTAGTTCTCGTCACAATTAGTTGTCGTCTGCGACCAGTTTTCTAGTCGCAAATATGAGTACAAAAATTTTAAAAAAAAGAAATTAGCAACTAAACATAGTTGTTAATTTCAAGTATTTACAATTGAATATCATAACAACAACATAAATTTATACAAAAATTAATTCATCATTCATAATCACCAAAATTGTTGATTACTAATTTACTACAGCAATATGCTTCAAAGAATTATATTGAATTTGGTACAAGAAAACTTAAATATAAAAACTTAAATTTATACAAAAACTAATTCATCATCGTTAATCATTCATCATCATCACTTGGATTGAAACATATCTTTATCTTCTTCATCAACAAATCTTCATGATCATCTTCATCAACAAATCTTCAAAAAATCTGCAACCAAAAACAAGAAAAAATCGAACGAATTAATTCAAAACAAATAATCCAGATCAGAAGTTTTAACCAAAAATTCAGCCAAAAAACACACATTTTGAACCCAGAAATTCCAACGAATTAAACCCAGAAATTCCAACGAATTAAACTTAGAAATTCCAACAAATTTTATGCAGAAATTCGAACCAATTTTCCCAGAAATTCGAACCAAAATTTGCCCCAAAAACGAACCCCAACTTTACCCCAAATATTGAACCCAAATTTGCCCAAAATCGAACCAAGATACTCCCCAAAATCGAACCCAAAATTTCCGTAATATTCAAGCACAAACTTTCCCAAATTCGAACCCAGATTTGGCCCCTATTCGAACCCAAATTCAACCAGAAATTCAACCCTAAATATCCCAGAAATTCAACCACAAATTCAACCCTAAATTGGAATCCAATCAAACCAAGATCTAAAAACATAAAAAGGAAATTCGTAAATTACCCAAAACCCCCATAAATTACTCAGTAAAATTATCCTAAACCCCCAAAAATTCAACCACGAAACCCCTGAAATTCGACATAATAGGAACCCTAAATACTCGAATTTCCCCAAAAGAATCTAACACCAAATCACCATCCAATTTCGAGTGAATAATTCGAAAAATTCAACAAAAAACGCCCCAAATTTTTCACAAAAATCTACACATACAAACATGAAATGAATTCGAAAAACCCCAAAAAAATTTAAAGAAAAAATTGAGGAAAAATACCAACGGCGGCGAAGAACAGCGGCAGCAACGACGGCGAAGAATAGCTGTAGCAGCGTCGCGGTGGTAGAGATCTACCATAGAAGTAGAGATCGAAGAGAGAAGAGATCGAAGTGGTGGTTGTGTTGTGGTTGCTGTGGTGGAAGAGATCAAAGAGAGAGAAAGTGGAGGATGGAGGTTGTTGTGGTAGAGGAGATCGAAGAGAGCGAAAGTGGATGATGGTGGTTGTGTTTGCTGGTGCAGGACATTGAAAAGGGACAAAATGGGTGGGGAAAATATTTTATACTAATTTTAAAAGACTGATTGAAAATGGGGAGATAGGAATGGGGTCTTCAAAATTACGAGAAACATGAAGGGGCGCGGGTTTTTTAAATTTTGGGGAAAAAATTTTGGGGAAAGCATTTCGCTTTTATTTTGGCCAAATTTTAAGATCTTGATATTTACGACCAGATTTCCGTCTCATCGCAAAACACTTCTTATATTTACGACAGTTTACTGGATCTGGTCGTAAATGCTCGTTATTTACGACGAGAAATCACTGTGGTTGTAAATAATGACCATTTAGAATATCTGGTTGTAATTACTTATTATTTACGACCAGAAACGCGTGTGGTCGTAATTTTTGGTCGTAAATGAAACATTTTGTAGTAGTGTGCCATAAATATAATGCATGTGTTCTACGTCATCATGCATGTGTTCTACATGTGTTTTCCAAGATCTTCACACAAACAATTAAAATGATGGAATTATAAAATAGAATAATTAATTTTATACTAATTTTAAGTTTTGGGATCTTGCATATTTGATGATTGTCCAATATCATAGACAAATCAAACAATAATTATAGTTAAACACTTAGAGGGTAATAAGATTATATAGGAAAAACAAGGTTGGTGTTTACCTTTTTTTATCGATGTGGGACATTACTTTTTTACATAAAGACTATCTAAAATATTTCCAAGCTTGCTCACGAACTCTCGAGCCGAACTTAAGGAAGCTTAGGCTCGGCTCGTTATGGTCTTGAGTCGAGCTCGAATAGTTTATCTTGATTGTTAATTGTTAGGTAGTTTGTGCTCACAAAGAAGTGAAGAACAAAAGTATTTTATCTTGATTATCGAATGTCCAACCTCCAAAGTCAAAACTATAATCCGAATTTGATAAATTAGTCATTGATCATATTCATTGATGATTAATCACTTTAAAGTTTAAATCTTTAATGTATATCAATATATGTATTAATGCAAGTTTTGACATGTTAATTGAGTTTAACCTTAATTAGTCAATAATATATATGGATTAGTCAATAATAATATATATGGATTAGCCAATAATAATATAAGTCAAGTCTTAGTTTAGTTTAGTTACTTTTAGCATTGGTAATATAAGTTTGACATGAATTGTTATAAATTACGATTTGGTAACTTAATAAGTAATCTAAGTACTTACGTAGAGTACTATTATTATCATGAAATCAACTTCGGGTACTGTTTAAGTAGATGTTTTAAGTTTCAATATGAATCTAACATAAAGACGATTAACTTAGGTTGTAGAGAGGATGGAAATGGGAGATGTGTTTGAGAGATTGATGGTTAGATTTTGATCCTTCTCAAATCAAGGGTTCTAATTTATGATCCATGATATTATTCTTTGACCAATAGGAAAAGAGAATGATCTAGTACATGGATTGATGACCTAGTATAATGAGTAATCTTAAATTTTTATAATCTTACTAATTCTTATTTTGGTTTAGTAACTTACTAACTTTAATAATTAGTCAATTATTTTATTATGATTTAAAACTTTGGTTATATTTATTAAAATTACTATGATTAGTATTTAAGTATAACTATCATTTATTAATTAGCATAATATAACCAATATTATTATTATTATATAATTAAAGTTATGAATTGGGTTTCTAAATTTTAATTAGTCATCATATTGTTGCTTATATACAAGAATTAATCTATTACTCAATTAAGTAATAGTATTATTATATTTATTTAAGTGAACTTAAATCTACTGTTATATTGACTTAGATTATCGACGTATAATCATATACAACTTCATTGATCTCGTCTAATAACAACTTCTATGGAGTATGGACTTATGGAGTATGGACTTATGCCTTAAGCCCTTAACAACTCAAAATGGTTGTTAGTTGTTACTTGTTACTTGAATACTTATGCAATCATGAATAAGAATAAGTGAATAACCGATAGGCGATACTTAGGCATCAATAGGCTAATAGCCAATGCCCAATGGTGAATGGCCCAATAATATAAGTATAACTTATAAGTCTTACTTTAGTAACATTTCAAATTAGTAATATAAGTATCAAACTATTAATGATTCAATGTATTATTAAAAAATTCTCAATGACTCAATCACAATTCACAATATCAATATAATTACTATAATATATCACTATAAAGTATAATCTATACCACAATATCACAATACCACATGTTATAAGTTCATAACAATCTCGACCCAAATCAATACGTCGCGGCACCGCCGATTTGATAGTTCAACTGTTTCAAGCACCAAGTCCTACCGAGATCCGATTTATTCCGACGCAAGTCATTCCGAAATCCGATTTATTCTGACCCAAGTCATTCCGATAGTCGAATTCTTGAATACTCAATTTATTCTGAAGGTCGATTTATTCTGACCCAATTCATTCCGATATCGATTTCTTCCGACCCAAGTAATTCCGAAAGCCGAATTATTCCGACCCAAGTTATTCCGATATCGATTTCTTCCGACCCAAGTAACCCGCAAGCCGATTTCTTCCGACCCAAGTAATTCCCAAAGCCGAATTATTCCGACCCAAGTCATTCCGAAGCCGATTTATTCCGACCCAAGTTATTCCGATATCGATTTATTCCGACCCAAGTAATCCGAAAGTCGATTTCTTCCGACCCAAGTCATTCCGAAATCCGATTTCTTCCGACCCAAGTCATTCCGAAAGCCGATTTCTTCCGACCCAAGTCATTCCGAAAGCCGATTTCTTCCGACCCAAGTCATTTCGAAAGCCGATTTGGACCGACTTCACCTTATTCCATTCCGACCCAAATTCACCCAACCCAAATAACGGTCGATCCAGTCTCACCCGACCCAGTTTCGACCCAGTTCCGAGACCCCCTCACCCAGTTTCACCCGACCCAAGTTCACCCGACCCACCCAATTCCGACCCATGACACACTGTCACCCAGATTATTTCGACCCAAATCATTCCAACCCAGCTTGGGTCAACCCAAACCCAGCCAGGGACCCAGATTAACACCTATAGGTAAGATTATAGTCAGTGGCGTATCCAGGATTCCAACCCTATGGGTTCGTAGCCGATAAAAAAAATACATCCAAATACATTAATTCAAATATCAAACTACAATAGCTAAATAGAATGTTAATTCATTACATTACATCAACAAAAAAATTACAAAAGCATCCTACGAGTTTTCATGCTCTGAAAGCATTTTAATACATCATGAGTCTAGACACTACATAGTTCAATCACATTCAATCATTCATTAATTCAACATTCACAATCCATGGTCCACAATCCACATTTTATTATTCATTCAACATTCATAACATTTAAATCTGAAATTCATAAAGCAACAAATTCAACTCCATGAGTCAATGAGTCTAAGTAATACTAAGTAACAACTTCACAATCCACATGTCTACGCTGGATTCGAACCCCATACCTCAATCCCCAGCCCAGGCGCGTGAAGTTTATGAAGAGACAAAACCTGTGACACCCGCTTCATTCATATTCCCTATTATGATATTCAGGATCCACTTTCTTTATAATTCTGTAGACACTACATATTAGAAGAAAGGTAAAATTAAAGGGTTTTTTTATAAATTAAAAAAAAAAAAGAACAATTGGCTTTGTCGCAAGGTAGAAGAAAAGGTCAGAGTCTTCATTCTACGATATACATGTGAAGTTGCAATGAATTTTTGTAGAATCATCGTGTCATACTTTAATTAGCTCTCTATAATTATGATACACTATCTCATCTATAGGTAAGAAGTTTTGCAGCACCTACCTAAAATTTTATACTTTTTCTATTATTTGCAACGATTAGATATTTTCCCTCTCTACTTTATGTCAAATCGTTGTATATAATAAAAAATAGAGGTAGTATTGATTAGTATTTGCAGATATGCTTTTAGAGCAATGGAATATCATCAAGGATTCCAGATTCAACCAAAAAACTGAAATAGGACTTCATGTAGTTTGGTTTAGATGATGAACAATGTTATAGCTATTGTAGTTGAAATTTCTCTTCTTTGAAGGATTTGGCTTCTAATAGGAACCTTCTTATTAAACTACTCAAAATAAGCAAAAACTTCCTAAAATAAGCAAAAAAAAAAAAAAAGTAAAAAATTGAGCAAAATCATAAAATGAGTAGAAAGCATAAAATGAGCAAAAACATTAAATGGATATTAAGGTAAATGAGAAAAACATAAAATAAGCATAAAGAAGTTAAATGAGGAAAAATGTAAAATGAGCAAAACTTAAAATGAGAAAAAAATATTGTGAAATAAGCAAAATCTTCTTTAAATGAGGAAAAAAACGAGTGGTCCTTACTATAAGGATGTTCTCATATAAACTTAAACATATATATATATATATATATATATATATATATATACATATATATATATATATATATATATATATATGTATATATATATATATATATGTATATATATATATATATATATATATATATATATACATATAATATATATATGTATAATATATATATATATATATATATATATACATATACATATATATATATATATACATATACATATATATATATATACATATACATATGTACATATACATATATATATGTACATATACATATACATATGTGTATATATATATACATATGTGTATATATATATACATATGTGTATATATATATACATATGTGTATATATATATACATATGTGTATATATATATATATATGTATATAGTTGAGTCCATTTTGCCTACATGTCAGTCCAGTATTAGTTCGTCCACATGTCATCCCCAAATTCATAGCATTTGTGCTGGTGGTGATATTGAAAGTATATTAATGGCCAAATTAAATTAATGAAGGTTTTAGATGGGCAGTGGTTTATTCAAGATAGTATATTTTTCTTTTTTTAGGAGATTCAAGATAGTACCTATTGCAACGTGCTATGAATTTATATTTTTTTAACATTGTTTGATTTAAGATTTATAAATATACTGTGTTTGTATATTCTTGTATGCTCAAGCTCATAAATAGCAATCACTAAATTTTTGGTGTTTATATAATAGAATTATTAATATTTTTTTGTTACCCATTCAAAATTAAACTCATGAATATGTATGCCTAAACAAATATATATATTTATCTTAGATTGAATTATAGTTAGATTTATAAATTTCTACATTATGATTTTAAAAAAAAGTATCATAAAATTCTAATTTTATAAAACTAAAGTTTTGTTTGCAATTTACACGGGTATAAAATCTTAAATATTTTCGTATACTTTATTTTTTATCCTTACCATCCCATCTAAAGGCCTTTAAATTTTGCCGTTTTAGTTATACTATACTAGATGCCTTTGAATGATGAATTAAAAGAAGTTTAAAAAATCGAGGATAATACAAAGGATAAACAAAATTATTAATAAAACATTGTAGAGCTTATAGTTACTTTAATCTTTTTTAGATGCTTGAGACAAATGTATGGTAACTTAAGAGTAACGTAGAATAACGGAATATAATGCATAGTTATATGTCAATGTAAATTAGTGATTCTAATTTTAATTGATTTATGTCCAACAAATATTACAAAACTTTGTGATTACCTAGATATCCCTTTTTCAAATTTCACAAGCAGAATTTTCAACGACAACAACTTTGTACTTATATAACCAATTTAAAGGATAACAAGAAAGAGACAATAGTACAACAATGGGTGCAGACTATATATTAGTGTGTGAAAAGATAAAGTCTTTTATACGTGAAAAGTACAATAGAGACCAAGATCACAAGGTACACACATTTATATAGTGATAACCTATGCTTTGACAATTCTAGAAAAAACCAAGAGTAAAAAATTAAATTTTTATTCTTTTGGATAGAAGAAAGTGAAATTGATATCGATACAAAAATAACATTATAGTCCTTTCTGAAAAAATAAATATATCTTAGAAATGATAGTAATTGTATAATATTGAGTGGTCGTTATCCACTTCAATTCTCTGTAAATAAAATGGTGGTGTATTAATCTGGAAAAGAATTGCTAAATAATGTCTTAGGTTATTTGAATCAGTTTTTTTAAAACTATGAGGAAGAAGAATAAAGATGAAATGAGAAGAGCTAAATAATTATTCTATAACTCATCATCGTTAGAGGTTAGTCGTGTTATCTAATTTAATGCATTGAAGAGTAGCTTTTTTTTAGTAACAGTGACTTAATTAAACATTATTTAGGAAAACAACTTATGTAGTTAAACATTGTTCTGGTACATAATTTATATAGTCATATAGCTTAAAATGTCATAATCGAAACAATGGCTTTTTTTTCTCATGAATTATTGGATAAGAAATCAGCCATGAATGATAGATGTTTAGAGTGAGAGTTAATGTATACAACAAACTAATTCTATTAATACCCCAATCTTTAGTGATGTTTTCTTAACTTAACCTCCCAACAATCATTGTGTCACAATGCCTATTTTTTAAAGGAGTTATGCACATCATTGATTCAAACTTGCAGCTACAATTTAAGCAAATTTGTCACAATGCCTTTTTTTTAAAAGAAAAATATCGGATGTAAATCTGTATAGAATGTGAATTTACATGAAAATTTCGCACTAGAAAAATGTACAAAAAAATCAAGTGACGATATAAAAGAGAGAACCAAGGTAGCCAAACA
The DNA here is from genome assembly GCF_026745355.1 of Beta vulgaris subsp. vulgaris. NCBI lineage: Eukaryota > Viridiplantae > Streptophyta > Magnoliopsida > Caryophyllales > Amaranthaceae > Beta > Beta vulgaris. Next base: position 39,497,591 of record NC_079208.1, read on the forward strand.
AAGGAAATTGATTGATTAGATTCTGAATATTCATAGATTGTGAGTTTATTTGAAAAAAATTCAATAGAAAAATATAGAAAAAAACAAATCAAGTGACAACATGAAAGAGAGAAATAATTTAGCTAAGACAAAGGAAATTTTAATATATTAGTTTCCAAATATGACATATGTCTTATTACTACTTAAACAAATAATATAATGTTAGTCTATCGAGATTAGTTATTTTTTTACAAAAATTTAAGATGTATATGTTACGTGTACAATTGTATCACGTGTGGGAGAAGCCTAATTTTATTGTCAAATTGCCCCAATTTTATGATGTATATGTTATGTCTTTTTGCACAAATATTAAAAAAAAGAGGAGAAAGAGAGTAAGATTTGACCCAATTATCCATGCTTTTTGCATGTAAGGTAGGTAAAGTGAGGATAAAATGATCAAATTGCCCCAAAAATTTTACCAAGAAAGAAAATGTTGCAATTAAACAAAAACACTTATGTATGGAAATTGTTGTAACTAAAAAAAACAGAGGAATTATTAATTTAGCTTATGTACTAAATATAAGTAAAGTATAGTATACATAAGTTCAAATAAGATGAGATAAGATAAGTTTAAATAAGATAATATGTGTTCATACATATATATATATATATATATATATATATATATACATATATACATATATATACATATATACATATATATACATATATACATATATATACATATATACATATATACATACATACATACATATATACATACATACATATATATATACATACATACATATATATATACATACATACATATATATATACATACATACATATTTATACATACATACATATATATATACATACATACATATATATATACATACATATATATATACATACATATATATATATATATATATATATGACAAGTTCAATAATAAGTTAAGTTCAGATAAGATAAGATAAGATAAGATAAGTTATGTCGGCCAAAATTCAGTAGTATGACTTACTTCTTTGCTAATTGACTAATAATTAGCTATAATTTTCTAATTATATCAGTCAAAATTCAGTACTATAACTTACTTCCTTGCAAATTAACTAAAACCCATCAACAAATTATAAAATCAACAGAAAAAAAATCCAAAGTGAAAGAAAAAAGGGTACATGTAGATTGCAAGTTGTAGTAAAGCAAACACTCAATGGTGGCTGGTGGATGTTGGTCAGGTGCAGTGCAGTGTAGCAATAGTGCAAGATAGCAAGAGAGAAATGGTGATCAGACAAAAATCATAATTGTGCAAGGTATGGGTCATAAATCCGTTCTAATTTTTCTTAAACCAAGATCATAACATCTAAATCACAAGTTATTAGTTTTGAAATTAAAATGATATTATTCTCATGGAGTTCTTAAAGTCTAATAGCACTGCGTATAGTTAATGACTTTGATTGTAATATGTAAAAAGTGTTTCATATAGCCAAATTTAAAGTATTGAACAAAATTTTCAGATATCAAATCCAATTTATGAAAATCATAGTTGTACAACGTACAAGTCATAAACCGGCTTTAATTATTTTCAATACAAGATCACAAAATATTGTTTTTGAAATATAGGTAGAGTTGTTCTCATGGAGTTCTCAAAGTATACAAGCATTGACTATAGTCATTGACATTGATGGTAATATGTAAAAAGTATTTCTTCCTTCTCTAGAATGTCCAATCACTTTCATTTCAAGTTCGAAAGTTAGAAAATTTAGTATAGTTTTATCTTAATACTCCATATGTGTTAATAATGTTGTATACATGCCTCATTGGCCCATACTGCCCCTGAAAGAATACCTATGGTTAAAAAGATAAATCTTAGACTAATAACACGATGACTCCAATGATCCAGTTGTTCAATCAATTGGGACCTGTAATAATTTCTACTAAAAGAGGGCAAAGCATTTTGTACAATATTGCTTTTTTGATTCATGTATTGAACCTCACCGAAGAAAAATGAATCATTTAAAAAATGTAATCCATTTATTTTGTTAGGTTTATTAAAAAAAAATTGATGAGCAAATGTTTTAAGACGCTAAACAAGCAAACAACTAACAACAATAAAGATTAGAGTGTGCCAATAAGTAAATAATCATGAATTCGACAATTGATTTGCTACAGCTAACAACCTATGCTTTAGAAAACCTGTATATGGTTAATAGCAAATAAAAACTTAGCTTTTTCTAAATTTTATGTATATATAAAAATATTTATATTCTTAACTTTAATATTGTCCACTTTTATAGATTAGCGGGTAAAATATTTCCACCCTGATTTTAGGGGAAATAACATAAAATCTTAAATTTATAAAACAAAGACCTTCCGTGTAACTTGGACAGGTCTAAAATTAAAATCATGGCAAAGTGGGCAATGGCAGTGGGTGGCCAAATATGGTGCCGCGGTGGTGCAAGAAGAGAAGAGAGAGGATGAACGAGAAAAGTGGGAGCATAAGCGGGTGCATGGCTCAATGTTAGTGGTGGTGCGGATTGTGATTTTATCTGATACTCTAAGGAAATCGGTAGATAGAGTAAACACTATTTCAATCAACTCTTTTTGAATAAATGGTGGGTCATGTGATCCACCATGACATTACCTACATCAACCACTAAACACATGGGTTAGAAGTCAGTTTTAAAATAATCTCAACACATGATTATAAAATTTCGAATCACTAGTTAATATTCATCCCCGAGATTTAGGGAGAAACTTATTAAAATCTTCAATTTGTAAAACAAAAAACTCCACGTGCAGTTCGCTGGTGATTTAAGATAGATATTGCCTGACGTTCTTAAAGGAACCAGACAAGATATTGCCTTATTAGTAATCAACAATTCTTACTTATGGGATTTTTGTCGTGTGCTTAGGTTAACGCAAAATATGCGCGTAAGAACAGGTTTTAGTAACTCGAATGTGCATGAAATTAGGGAGTTCTTAGAGTGGATTTTGAACATTGGAGATGACAAAGCTGGTGAACCAAATTATGGTGAAGTCGATTTAATTTAAAAATTCTTCATGCGACATTGATATGTGCAAGAGATGACCCTATTTCTATAATGGCCGAGAGTACATATATTAACCTAGATGATAGCATATGGGAAGCAAAAATATTTTCTAGAAAAGAGCTATTATTGGTCTTGTTGGCATGGTTATTAATAAACGTGTATTGCCTCGCTTGCCAGGTGAAGATTGAACATATTCGAGTTCAGATAAAATTTTAGTCGAGAAAGGGAAGTTTGAAGTTCATGAGATGTACTCTACTAAATTTCTAAATATGATCAAGTGTGGGGTATCGCCAAATTTTAATATAAGATTGAAGGTAGGGGAACCAATGATGCTCCTAAGGAATATCGACTAGACTTCTGAGCTACGTAATCGTTAGTTGTCAAGTAGCTTGTCAATCGCATTGTTGAGGTTGTTGTTGTTTCTGGCACTAATGTGGGAGACAAAGTTCTCATACACCATAAGATGAAACACCCAGAGAAGACAGTTTCCATTGGTTATATGTTTGCAATGATGATAAATAAAAGCCAAGGACAATATCTAACTCACGTAGGATTATATCTTCCTATGCCAGTATTCAACCACGAATAATTTTATATTTTTTTATCAAGAGTTACAAGCAAAAAGAGTTTGAAAATTCTAATCTGTCATAAAAAGCGTGGGAACTCAAATGTTACCACAAGTATAGTGTATAAAGAAGTATTTCAGAATGTGTAATAAGTATTATGAAAACTTTTAATTTTTGTACTTAGTATTTCTTTCAATGTGTTCACGTAGTCATTCACAGTTGTTTTATCGTCTAGTTTTTGCATATTATACGATAACTACTTTTTTTAATAATTATATGTCACTGACTCACTTCGTTTGTTTCATTTTTGTCACATTTATACTGTCAAACCTTTTTTTAAAGGAAAAATTGACAATAGAGGTCTGAACTTTGGGCGATAATTTGTGAAAGGTTTGAACTATTGATTAACCTGTGTTGGTCCCAACTTTAGGGGGTCTTAACTTTTAGCGAGCCTCGGTGACTTAAAACTGACGATTTTTTTAAAAATCTCACCTAGTTCCTACTTCCCTCCCTCAATTAACCCTTCTGGTGTGACCCAAGTTTTACAAGTTATGATCTATTAAGCCAGTTTCAAGTCACTAAGCCCGCTAAAAGTTAATACCCCTAAAGTTGGGACCTACACAGATTAATCAATAGTTCAGACCTTTTAAAAAATTATCACCCAAAGTTAAGACCTATATCGTCAATTTTTCCTTTTTTAAATGAACTCAAAGAATTTGCATCCCGTGCATTTTTGCACGGGTGTTAAACTAGTCCTATTAATAAACAAGTTCAAAATTATGGTTTGGACTTGTTCATTTACTGATTTACCCTTCTACTAGGGACATTCGTGGCCCAATTTTAATCATCAAAAGGTTGCACATTTTCAGCCTCAATCTATTCTTCCATCCTTTAAAAAAAATTTAAAAAGAAAAATCCCCCCTCAAGCTGTTCTAACTTCAATCCCGATGATCCGCCATTGATGGTTCTACTTCACTGATGCACCTTACCTTCATCTTCTACTTACAATCATGGCTTCTGTGGCCCAAGTTGCTCACTTTCTAAGATGGGCACCCTGCAATTTCTCTCCCCAAATCAGTAGGTGTCACTCCTCCACATTTTCTCACCAATTTGTGTGTCATGGCAAGTTTTCTATCTCCATTAGTGTTCATGGGTTTAGAAGAACAAAATCCTCTTCCATTAATTTCACTTGCTCTGCTTCAAATAAACCCTCCGCTTCTTCAAATGATATCAGGTTGATTTCCTTTTTTCCTGCATTTCTTTTGTGGTTTCCGATGATTGCATTTGCATCTTGTTCTTATTTTTTTTTTCTAATATTTAATCTTTTCATAGTATACTTCAATTATATGATTAGGATGGGTCTTGTAATTATGCACATTATTTTAGAGGGTATCTAATTTTTTAGAGGATATGCGATTGTTTCGTATATGATGGGGTGATTTTAGGAAAATAGGGGGGGAAATAGGTGTTTTCGGGAGAATGGGAAGAATTGGGGTGTTTTTGTAGAGTAATAAACCAACTTTAGATGATAATAAGTATATCCTAGAGATATCAAACATATCTTTATTCTTTGGTAATACTTCTTCTGCAGTTTTTAGGTGTACTTACAGACTTGTACATTTGCCAACACACAACTTTAAATTCTAATATCTCTAATTATGCATGCGTAAAGATTATAAAAACCTTAAGTATAATTAATACAAGAGGGTTAAAGTGAAGTTCATGAATAGTTTCAAAGTCAATGCGGAGGAAGTATTGGTGATAGTTTCCCACGGCTATATTTGACCTTCCTAAATGGCTAAACCTTACCCTCGTCAAGCTCGAGCTTGTTGTCGTTGTTTAATATTGAGAGAAAGCAGGGAAATTAAACATTGTTGGTAGCTTAAGAAATTGGAGATGCTCAAGAATTCAGGGAAGCATTCAAGTGATCAATGTCTGGAAAAACCAAAGTGGGAGTCAGATATTGAACCTTATTCTTTTGGTTAGGCTGTTTGTTGCTGATTTATGGGAATTTTGCAATGATTGAGTGTGAATTTCACTGGTTAAGAAATTATCTTGTGATGCTGAGCCTTTAAAGAGTCTAAGGTTATCTACTTTGCAGTATGGAAATGGGTACTTGAAAGCAAGTTTCTACCTAATTTTGTTGAAGTAGCCCAAAAGTATACCATAGATATCCCACTTTATTTACTTCCTAAAACTTTGCGCACAATGTTGCAATTAATATGGGTCGGAGGTAGTACATAATTAGATTAGATAATTTTATAATTAGATATACATGTATTTTTTCTGAAGTGTAGCTGAATTCGCTACTTGTCCTCTTGTCTAACTCTATTGATGCTTTTCTTATCAGGTTGTGATTTCCAAGTATGGCTTCTCTTTATTCATGATTTTATTTGTTCTTCAGTTCTACAGCGAAGATAAGGAGTGAAGTTCTTTCTCCTTTCCGCTCTTTTCGAATGTTCTTTTACCTTGCTTTCATTGCGAGTGGTAGTCTGGGCGGATTGATAGCTACGTCACAACTCATTGGTGCTCTAGCAAATCCAGCTAGAGCAGCTGAAGTCCCTGAGATTGTCAAGGGTCTTGGCATAGATGTGGCAGCAGTTGCCGTCTTTGCCTTTTTATATAGTAGAGATAGCAAGGCAAGCAATGCACAGATTGCTAGACTTACAAGAGAAGAGAACCTCTCTAATCTTAAAATTCGAGTTAGTGATAGGAAGATTATTCCTCTTAACTCATTTCGAGGGATTGCCCGCCTTGTTATTCTTTCTGGTCCTGGCTCCTTTATTGCAGAGTCCTTTAAGCTTAGTGAGCCTTTCACTGAGATGCTTTTGGACCGTGGGGTGCTTGTGGTTCCATTTGCAACTGATGGGGAATTTCCTACTTTTGAGTTTGATGAGAGTGAGGATATGACATTGATGACTAGTAAAAGAAAGAGGCTTTGGCAGTTGCTTCCTTTTGATATTTCGGAATGGTCCAAGTAAGGGTCTCTCTTTGGAATCCATTGTGTTTTTTTTCTTTTCTGTATTCTGTTATTTCAAAAGTTACTTCTTCTACACAGGTGGATAGATGAACAGAAAAGCTTAGCAAATGTCTCTTCTGAGTCTCCAGTGTAAGAATTTTCACATTATGGTTTTCTATCTATGGATCTCTTAATATAAACTCGGTATTTGTGGAAAGGCTTATGTGCATCATTAAACATATACAGGTATATGTCCCTACGCTTGGATGGTCGTGTTCGAGGAAGTGGAGTTGGTTACCCACCCTGGAATGCCTTTGTAGCACAACTACCACCAGTTAAGGGCATGTGGTCGGGCCTTCTTGATGGCATGGATGGCAGAGTTTGAAAGAGTGTTCCTATTCTTTACTTGCAAGGTTAGATTTTTATTTATTATATGTAGTAATCAGCGACAGCCATATGATGTCTCAAGTGATCAAAACATGAATAAAGACCAGTTCTGTTTGTAAACCAGTTACTGATGCCGGACTTCATCATAGAAAACCCTTTCTCTTCTTACTTTTGACAGAAAAATGTAATTTAGTTGACATTGACTTTTCAACTGATCTTATGTAGTTCATATTCTTCCATCAATTCTTATTTGATCCGGGATTTTTGGCTCTACATCTCCAACTGCTTGATTTCCATTTCTATGTTCGTTTATCTGATACATTTTGGTGACCCTCAAGTAAGACTAATTTACCTGGAGAAACCCAATTTTATGAGGGGTCAACAGTTTTGGGATGTCAAATAACTTAGCTCAGCTCCTGGCTCTGCTGTAAGCGATTAGGAATTAAGAATTACAATATCTTAGCTACTCTTCTATGACTGAAGGTCAGATGGTAAGTGCTTCTGCTCGTATACAAGTCTCCTGAGTAATTGCTATGTAACTGGCTATCAGAGTGAAGTTGGAGCCCCAGGTTGGAGATGTCCAAAGTTCAAAATCTGTGGGTTCCGAAGTTCTACGTATATCCTCATTTCTGAAGCAAAGATTTTAGTGCAGTCTTAACATGTATTCACGGTAGAAATCCTTGCTACAGTATGATACTCTCTTTTGCTCCATTGGCATTGTACATGCACTTTAAGGAGGGATCGAAAGTAGAGAGAAAAACGTGGGTGGGTGGTGTGAGCCCAATCTTTATAGAGATGATGCTAGAGAGGAAAAGTTCTACCAATAGAATAGGGCAACAATTTTGAAACATGCTAAAAAGGAAAATGGAGCAAATATTTTAGGACAAATGGAGCATGTAAAAACAACTGCAAAATTATAGGAGAGGCTGATGTTGTCTTAAGGTTTCCTTTTTTCCAAAGCCCTTTTTAATTACAACGCATGTAAAAGTGACTAAAGGAGTAGCAGATCAGTACTTAAGAATGACACAAATAACCTCATAGTCAAGTTACTAATCGGCTTAGGATATTGGTTATAATGGAAAATGAGCGGTAGGAGTCACTGGAAAAAGGTCAACTGTTGTGGATTGTTTGGAACTTCGGGTGCTTTCTCTTCACCTGAAATTTGCTAATCTTACTTGAACTTATGTAAACTTGTTGGAGCTTATTTTATCACTTTTTTTTTTTTTTTTGAGGGGAAACTGTTGAGCTTATTTTATCACTTATTGGAGCTTAGTTTATGACTTTTTGGAATTTATTTGAACATATTAGAAAATTTTAAACTTATTAAAACTTGTATGAACTTATCTTTCCTAGGACTTTTTTTCTACAGGTTGAAGAGAATGCATCCCTTGTGAGCTTATGCCGTTGCATGTTGGTTGATTGCAGTGTGAATGAAAAGCAAGTGTGTGAACCTACAACTCCTTTTGCAGCTACTTGAAGAATGCAGCAGATTTTGTACTGTTTCTGGTTAAAGTTGTATAAATTTTTGTTTGTATATATTTCTAAAATCACTATAATAGTATAATGTACATAAGGGCTATTATTGCTTTTTTCTAACTCTGTAGGGGGTTATATTTGCAAGAAAAAACCCTTGAGATTGGATCATTTTGCCCATCTCTAAGATGTGTATATCATGAATATATTTAAAAGTTTTCTCGATGGGAGATAATGAAAATTAGTCGCAGGAGCATTAGAATCTCAACTTCCTCTATAAATGTAGCGTAAATGGTTTCCTATCCTCTTGTTGCGTGAATTTATTTGTTTTTAACTATCTATGCATGTTATACGACCATACCAAACCAGCATCTATGGCATCGCGGCATTCTGCATAATCCAATAATAAGGTTTGTTTAAGATAGTTAAAGAATAATGATCAATATTTAAGAGAACAATAAGCATATGTGAGGAGTATTCATGGGCAGAACTTGATACTCAAAAGAAGTAGATGTACAATGGATAGGCATAGTAGAAAAGCTTTCTAATTCATCTAAATGTTTGCAAATTTCACAAACTTATAGAGCCACATAGATTATATAAGTTTGCTCATGCAACTTCTTGAATCTCGTCCAATGCGTAGTTGTTGGTTGATACATTCGCGTAGTTCACCTTGTTAAATCGCACCACAACTGGGTATCTTGTTTTTGGATCCTGCACATTCATTAGTTTCCAGTTACATCAGTAGTTGTATACTCCCCCAAAAAATCAAATCCATCATGTACATTTATGCTCCGTATCGTAGGGCGTAAAACGTTTTCCCGGAAAACTGTTTTTCTATATATTCAGTTTTATATTGTTTGGTTCGCGAAATAATGTAAAATCATAATCAATTACTTTCTCAATAATGGAAAACCATTTTCCCTTCAAAATGAAGGGAAAGCTGTTTTCCTTATCTCTTTGTACACTCCTCTCACTACCTCCTTACTTTCCCTTTCATTTCATCATTTTTCTTACATGGTACCAAACAACGGAAAAAACTAATTTTGGAATTGTATTTTCCATTGTAAATTGTTTTCCATGCAAAATCATTTAACACTGAAAATATTTTACGCCGTACCAAACGGAGCCATAATGAAAATTTGAGGGTAGAGAATGATAACCTGGTCAACAGCAACAACAGATCCAACACCCTTGTACCAGTATGATTCCTTCCTCAGGATTCTCACCTGCAATTTCCCCAATTTTAGCACTCCTAAACTGTTGCTTCATATTCACATAGTACTACACGAAATTTTGTTATAACGCGGTTCATACAATTTTTCGCAACAATCATACCACAGTTATGAATCTGAACCTTCTCATTAATAATTGCTAGCACTCTTTAAGTGTTTCACATCAGCAAAAATTTAAAACTAAAATCTAAATTGTTTTGTTCGATATATGGAGTCCGATTATTCGTTCACTTAAACAAACAAAAATCCTCGCAAGTGACAAAGCCTTCTTCGTGCGAAAGTTATCAGCTAATCTATTATGTTCGAGGAACAAGATATTCCCCATCTAAACACTATCCACATGATCTTTTGAGCTTTTCTATGTAAGAAGAGACGTCATAGTTTGTTCCTATAGTGCTATTAAAATTGCAAAGAATCATTTTTTTACATGTATAAAAGCTGGTTTAAACCAATTAAGATCTTACTTGCATGATCATAATTCAAGAAGTGGTCTGTAACTTCAGATATTCAGACAAGAAAAAGTAAAGAGATGATACTTATTATAAGTTCAAAGCACCACAGATTTTTAAAAAAATGTCACCTTAGAACCTCTCTTAGGTCCAACTGGAGGTGGCTTAGCTGCAGCTGCTGGTGCTTCGCCCGCGGGAGCGGCAGCAGCGGGTGCAGCAGCAGCGTCTTCAGCTGCGCGCACAACAAGCCTTGTGCTCCTTGGTGAAAAGTTTCTGTTGGGCAACACTGGTGTCAGCCCAAGGCGAGCAGCTACTGATGATGCCATGCTACAGCTTGCCATTTTTACTTGCTGTTTTATTTTTGTTTTGCGTCTCTCTTTCTCTTACAAGAAATAGCTTGCAAGTTGAGAGTGAAGGATATGAAAATGAGGAAGTTCCCTTTGAATTAATTAGAAGAGAGTATAAAACTTTGTTTTTCTTCAAAAGCTTTTTTTTCTGTTTTGGATTTGGTATCAAGGATGAGAAGGGAAATATTTTTCCCACCAGTGAAAATTTGCCACCTGCTCACCCATATCTTGTTTATGTGGTATTTATTGGTGTTATCTTTATCATAACTTTGAGGATAGCCACGGAGGCCATTGGCTTTATTTTTGTTTTGTAAAGATAGTAATATAGTAATAGATAATAGAAAATACAAAATACAAAAGGTTTCTCCTCATATGCATAATTACATCAAAAATAATATTAATCTATATAAATCTAAATTCGAAAGCAAAAACATGTTATCTTGTCACATGTTCTACCACCCCGTACACAATTAAATGAGACATATAAATAGGAAAATTTGTTAAAACAAACCTTTTATATATTACTTTTTACGAAAAACAACCTTTTAAATTTTTTCTGACAATTTAAAGCCTAAAAAGTCAAATTGTTTGTAAGAAACAACCTCATGTCACTTCCAAGCATTAAACAAGCCTTTACAAAAAAAAACAGAATACGTAAAAGAAGAAAGCTTTCATTACATAAACTAGTATTTAGGCCCGGGGGTTGCTCCGATTTGGTATGCATTTTTGTCCATTTTCATTAAAATATATTACGGAAAACTCAACATTTAGAAGGTACGAATATAATAATGTGGGCACTTAAAGCATGACTAAAAGTTGGTTGAGATGATAATTGTGTCATGTATATATAATAGCAAGAGGTCACGAGTTCAAATTTTGTTGCAAGCTAATTTTACTTTTTTTTAATTGACATGACTTGTGTACATTGGACAATTTTAGTGGAGTAACAAAGGTGCCATGTGACACGCATACATTATCACGCACGCCTTTTAATATATTTTTATATTTTATAAAAAAAATAATAAATGCTTACTATTTTAGGTGGTTGTTAATTAAATCCCTACATTTAAATGATGCCTAAAAGTGATCTAAGGCTGTTTCTCGCAAACAAATTCTTTTTTAAGGTATTAAATTGTCAGAAAAAATTTAAAAGGTTGTTTCCTGCAAAAAGTAACATATAAAAGGTCTATTTTGATAAATTTCCCTATTAAATAATAAAAGTGTTTTTTTTAAGACTCAAATCCATGACCTCTAATTTCAGCTATGAATGCACTAAAAATAACTACTTTACAATCTCATATCAGTTTTTGATGGAAATTTTTTTTTATTGAAAGACAAGATAATACATATTTTTTTAAAAAATGCTTAAATGTAAATGTATATATTAATACTCATTAAGCTAATGCTTATAATAACATATCCTACCTTCCAGTACTCTTATAATAAAAAAAAAATCTTTACATTTTTACAACCTCCGTAATTAACACTACTACACCATTTAATTACATCGGTTACATTCTTACCCATTAACCTAAATTCGAAAAAGAAGATTGTGTCATATTCTCTGTGAGTGATTATATATTTACATATATGTACTCTGTTGAAGCCAGGAGTTATATTGATGAATAATTCATATTATAATTAATTATGTACAAAATTTAATAAAAACTGAAAGGTCATTTTCTTAGCACAATTCAATACGTATAACTCTTTTTTTACACTTCTTTCCAGTGTTCGATTTAAAAATTCAAATTCACATTGGTAAAGGATATGAGCAAGCCAACAACTAGTTAATATCTGCATGATACATCTTGCGAGGTAATGATAATTTATGTCATGAATCATGTTAATTAACCAAAATATTATACAAGCAAATACTTCTTCTACTGATCACTTTTAATTATTGTAACATTCTACTTTCGAAGAACTTTTAGTTTGATTATAATATTATTTTATTTAGCATTAAGTTATTTCTATCTTTCACTCTATAGGGCCTTTTTTTTTTTTAACTATCTATCTCCTCTCCTTGTGTCTCTTCCCCATGTAGGAATAGAAAATGAATAGAGGAAGTATTATAACATTCATATATCATGTCATCCATGAGTTGTCCCACATTGGAGAAAGAGGAGAGAAAAGTACCACGATATAAGCTAGAGGAGCTACTCCTACTATCGCCAATTGGTTTTAGTATGAAACCTCCTTTGGACTTGTATGTGGACCGAACTCTCCTCCTCCGTATTGGGTTGCCCAACCCATTTTCAATTATATCAAATTTTAATCCTTATATTTATTGTAGAAAATCCTGTGTATATAATCCCTCTATCCTAGAAAGATGTGAACATTTGTTGAGAAACTTGTTTTAAGAAGATAAGTGTAACTATCAAATGTTATTTTGTTAGAAATTTATAAGAGTTAGGACATGTTCTCTTCGGCATAAAACAACTGAATTGAACTACACCGAACTGAATTGAACCGAATTGAACTGAATTGAAATGAATAAGTGATATGTGAGAGTAAAAGTATTATCCAAAGCTAAGCTGAACTGAACTGAATTGAATTGAACTGAATTGAAAATAAGCTGGGGAGAACAGACCTTTAGTAGGCTATATATTAGAAAAGTTATTTGATATAATAAGATCATGCCAAACATGAGTGTTCAAATTAATTTGAGATAAACAAAAATAAAAAGTGTTCAAATTATTTTTGAGACGGATGGAGTATACTAATATACATATTAGAGTGCATATTTTTTTGTATACTCTCATAACATATGGTTATTCTTAGGTGTATGATGTCCTTTCATAGCTTTCTTTTGTCTGATTCTTTTGCATTTGTTGTTCATTCGTTGTTTGACAAGTGTGCAAATTGTGAAAGGTTATGTAAGTAGTATATATTATAAACTAGCTTTTCACCCGTGCAAAAATGCACTGGAGGTTTTATGTAGAAATAGTTTGAAGCCGTATATAATGTACGACAACATTATTTTGTATATTAAGTAGTTGTTTTTATTCGAAATATATTGAATCCGTGATTATTAGAATCCATGTATTTAAAATTAAAAGAATATAAAATGTAAAATTATATTAAATATATATAAAAATCCTTTGTTACAACATTTTAAACTTTAAAAATATTGTAATCGTGATATATACATTTATAATTACGTAAATGAAACAAAAAAATACATTAAAATGCGGGGGAATACTTTGTTTATAAATTTAAGATTTTAGGATGTTTCTCCTAAAATCATGATTTGAATAGTAGCTGATTGATTTCAAGTTTTCATAATCATATCGTGTATTAAAAATAAATTTAAAACCGACTTATGACCCGTATGTTCAGTGATTGATGTAGCTAATGTGATCATGATAAAACATGTGACCAACCAACTTTTTTTTTTTTTTTGCTAAGCAAATGTTTGCTTTATCTTAGTTGGTTTTAGGTTGTAACTGTTTGCTCTAATTAATATAATTACTTGCTTAGTGAAAAAAACTTTCTTAAAACAACAAAAGTTGAATGAAGAAGCTTGTGTTCTGCCTATCGTTTTATACAAAGGCTCATATAAAAACACAATGCGCAGCATTACTGTCACTCGATCATACAAAAACTTTCACTTCTTGCTTTCTACAGTCCCGCTCAACTCCTCTCTCTTCTTAAACTATCTTCACTTCTTGCTTTCTGCAGTCCCGCTCAACTCCTCTCTCTTCTTAAACTATCTTATTACAAATTTTTATTTTTTTATGATATGATTATCCAAATTGTATTAAAAAACATCTCAAAGTTTTATATAGCATGATTTTCATAAAAATGAATGGGGTTATCTCTAAATTTCTAAGTGAAAAAATTAATTTAAATAGACAATCAATCAAGAAAATTATACAAATATGGCATATTTTTGTCTTGATTTGCCTTTTATTTCTTAATCACCATATGACCTGTGTTCTTTTCCATATTCTTTTCGATTTTTAGAATTGTATTGTAGAACAATTTCAAACTTCTATATTTACATTCCAACATACTCGTGAATGAGGTGTATCTCGTAATAGGTTGAAATATTTATTATGGTCTTGTGATTAAAAAAATTTAGAATCTTGTAATGAGAATAGTTTAAAACTGGCTTACGACGCGACCCTTGTGTTGCAAGATTATGACTTGTGAATTATCTATAATTAGTAGTATGATATGATTGTTCTTATTTTATTATAACGGGCCTTATAAAAAATATTCTAAGTTTTAAATTAAACAGAAGAAAATTAGAGAGAAAACTACAGCCTACGTGGCAAGACATGAAGCTTCCTCTGCTCTCCTTTATCCTAATTTTTTCGGCCACCTCTTTGCTTATGCCACGTGTCATCTTATGTCACCTATTGCTTTGCTTTACCACGTAGTAATGTAAATGCAAGGACAATAATATTACTTTAGGAAAATAATTGATGATATTACTTTAGGAAGAATATCATTTCGGCCATCAGTTCAAGAAAATCGGTTTTATAGGTGCAAATAATATTACTTTATTCAATTAGAATCTTTACTTTAGGAAGAGAATATGACGATGAAGCAATAATCTATGCAAGCAAATCGGTTTTTTCAAGAAAATCAATTTATACACTATGTAGACCATGATGAGGCAATAATCCCATTAGTTTATTCAAGCAAATCGGTTTTTTACATATAATATTATAATATAATGCAAGCAAATCTGTTTTTTAAATACTATTCTAAAAAAAACACAATCGATTATGGGTCCTATATAATACCGTTATCAATTCTTTAACAGTCACTACAATACAATACATAAATAATCTTATTACTTAATAAGATTACATTTTTTGTTATAATAAGATTTTATAAATATAAAATTCTGAACAATAAAGTAAAATTATAATAAATCAATTTTTTTTTATGAAACATGTTTTTATTTATTAAATCAGATTTTTATCTTTTAAAAAATAAAATTTTCGAAATCAGATTTTTTTTTTGTAAATCAGTTTTTCATCCAAAAAAGAAAATTAGAGAGAAAAGAAAATTCCGAAATTATAACTTGAATTGGTTTTGGGAAAGGATTAGATTTATTCCAGTTAGTGAGTGAGAAACATATTGAAAAAATCAAGATTCTAAGTTTTAATAGTTAGTGAAAATTAATTTAATATATTAGTAGTATAACTGTCATTTAGGAATTTATAATTGAGATTGAAATTAGGATGAATGCACATTTTAATTTTTTGGACAATCAGTTTATATTAGGGTGTGATTACATGAACATCTTATATAATAACATTTTTCACCCCTTTATTTTTCCGCAACTATAATGACAATTCTTGGCGGGTGAATTTTGAATTTTAAATAAAATACATTTAATTATATTTGACTGGTAGCTATAATTTAGGCAGTTGTTTAAAACTTCCCACACTAATATCATTGTTTGATTTCAAGGTAGTTTTTTTGGAAGGAAATTATCACGCCATGTGACATCAGAATTTTTGGATGTGAACACGTTATATAATAGAGTGTCGAATTTGGCGATGACATGTGGCAGATGTAGTAGTAGCATGACACGTAGGCGAAGTGAACATTGAATAATGCTGGCTTGACACGTAAGCAAAATGAACCTTGTTTTATATATATATAGATTAGTAGAGTGAAGATAATTGAGTCTCACAATACAATATTCTAAGCAGATATTATTACCTCCATTTTAAATTAATTTACACACTTTATTTTAGAAGGGAATCAAGGAGAAAGTGCAAAAATATAAAAGATAAACTAAAAAGATGGAGAGATGAACTGAAAAGTTAGAGAGAAAAACTAAAAAGTGGGTTAAAATATTTAAAAGTGAATGACATGAGTGGAAAAAGTGGAGAAAGTAGATGCGACATGTCACCAAAAATAGAAAAAGCAACAGTGTGTAGATTAAAAAGACATAGACCAAAAAAGAAAATTTATAAATTTTTTAAAAAAACAAACGTAGTATACTATAAGATATATATTGTTGTTCTTTATAGGAAGTTTTAGCAAAACATGTAAGGTTTTAAAGATTATGTTGTATAATATGAGCACTATAAGAGGGGGGGTGAATTATAGTGAGAGAATAAGCACTACTTTTTGCGGAATTAAAAGTAAACTTGGGAACAAACAATGGGAACACGAGAGATTTTACGAGGAAAAACTTCCTAGGCCTAGTAGGAAGAAACAACCTCGACCACAAGGGATTTTAAACAACTTTCCACTATAATAGGCCAAAACAACTCTGATTACAACCTATTACTTTTCTCTCGATTCTCAACTTAAGTCACTCAACTCAAGTTCCCAACGACAGTTCCCAACAACTGACGTTTTCTCTCAAACTTCACTCGAAGTTCCTTTCTCTTTCTCTTTCTCTTTCTCTTGCTTCACTCAAAGCTTTCTCACACTTACAAGAGTTCACTCAAACCCTTTTTCTCAAAAATACACTTTGTAAAACAATGGAAGAGTAATAAAACTCGATTAATGTAAGTATGAATTCTCTTAAGGAAAGGCACTGACACTTTAGATAACTTAAGACAAATTAACTAAGTCAGACACAATTTTTCTCAAGTGAATTAGGCGCCTATTTATAGACTTTTAAGACAAGACATGATTTCCACTAACTTAGACCATTATCACATGTTCTCCATGATTTCTAATTAATTAATTAAATTAAATTATTTATTCAAGTCATGTACATCATCCACTAATCCACTACTTCACTTCATAGAAGCAGTAACATATACGTGGTTTTGCAAACTTGGAGAATAATTAATCTTATTTAATTTAATTAAATACTTGGAGGATAATTAACTTAGCCACTAAATCCACTAACTCCAAAACATGAAGCAGTAAATCATTTAGGCGTGTAAGCTAGAATTTAGGAAATAAATAAATAAAAATCCTTTAGCTAGTTTTTAGGAAAAAATCTTTTTCAAAATCTTTTATAAAAACCGGAAAACAGTTTTTATTTCGAAAAATCCGAAACATTTAAAAACCGGAAATAATATTTTTTCGAAAGTTAAATCTTTTAAATAAAATATAAAAGATAAAATATATATTTTAAAAAGATAAGATTTGAAAATCAGTTTTTTAAAATCAGAAAATCTATTTAAAATCTTTTCCTAACAAACTTAAACTAACTTCCTAAAATTATGGATCTTAGTCAAAATATCCCTAAAAACTCTAACAACTATATTGGGCACACAATTACCTTAGGCGCACAATATTAGTCACTTAGAAGTTCCTAAATTAGTTTTAAAGTCTTGTTCCCTAATTATTAAGTCTTGTTCCTAAGCCTTGTTCCTATAGTGCCAGGTCTGTTCCTTTCATGGGAACAGAACCAAGTTCCTTTGAGAATTCACCACGAACTTAATAAAGCTATTACTCAACCTTAACAAGAAGATTAATAAATACCCTAATGTATTCTAATCTTCATTCCATGCTTGATTCTTCATTTCTCGAACATCTTTACTTCGATCTTGATTAATTCTCCGCTTTAATCTTCAATCAAGTATTCTCTTAGCTCGAGCATGAATTACCTTGCAACAACATAAATAAAATATACTATGTCTTTTGTGGTTAGGTCATCTTCAAAACTCAAGGGTCAACAATTTCCCCCTTTTTGAAGATGGCAACAAAAGGCATATACTAAAAATAATATATATAAGTCATATAAAAATAATTTTAACAAAGTATGTAACCAAGTTAAATTAAGTATTATAGACTCGTTATTTTATTTTGTAAAGTCGAAATATGAGAACATAATTCATGAAAAAAAAATTTACTCTGATTTGCCTTATCTTTCCCCCTTTGGCATCTTCAAAAACATAGTCCACGATTTCAAAAAGATGAATTTAATTCACTAAACACATCACACCACCAAACTTGTAAGAAATAAGTTGGTTAGTATAAGCAAATAAAGCATTCAACTCTCAAAAACCGCAATCCAAGAATATTAGCCATTCATTTAGACGCACACATGCAAAAAGATCAAACTTAGAATTAAGCAAACCAAGAAGTTCCATTGTAGCATGATTAAAGGAGAAGGATAGAAAAGACAAATATTAAACAAAGTTCATGTTCCCACACAAAATAAAACAAGCTAAATGAGAAAAGTTTATGTTTAGGAGAGGGAGGTTGTTCTACTTCTTCCACCACATCATGAAGCTTTGCCATCACTTCTTGATGATTTTCGGCCATGTATCATTTCCCTTGAGCACAATGTCTTCCAACTTCAACAATCTGAGTTCATAGCTTGAATGGAGGAAGAAAGTTCACCAAGCCGAGCCATTATCTTTGTTGTCCATCCAAGGCTTTGTCAACTTTGCTCATAACCCCTTTTACCAACCCATTTAAATCCTTAGCTTCCGTAGCAAACTCCATCATTGCTTCCGAATGACCCATAACCAAGGAAAACAAAGAATCCAACCTTCTAGCATGAGCTAGAGTATATGTAGAACCAATGGTAGGATTTTGAGAAGACGAGGGAGCTTGAGAAGGCTTGGGTTTGCGGTTTGTTCCTTAGGTTTGGGAACAGCAGGTTGTTCCTCTAGAATGGGAACACCAACTGTTTCCTTAGCTTTAGGAACAGAACAGGAGGGTTTTGAGGTAGAGGGAGGGATAGAATCATCTTGTGGTGCTAGGGTAGAGGGTGAGGCAGATTTTTGTGGAGATGGAGGAAAAGGAGGATTGGTTTCCATGGGAACAGGAGTCGGTTCCCTAGAAGGAGGTAGGTTAGATTCATAATCTTCCCTATCAATCACCTTTACTTCATCTTCCTCACAACTTTCTTCGGCATCAAGAATAGGAAAATTAAGCACTTTCATATTTTGAACCCTTTGACTAGCTCTAGTGCTCTTCATAACCGGTTTCACCACCTCATCAACCACCTTCTTCCCTTTCTTCTTAGTTTCTTCTTTTTCTTTTTCAATTTTCTTTTCTTTTTGATTTTTCTTTTCTTTTTCTTTTTCGATTTTCTTCTCTTCAACTTCTTTTTTTTTTTCTTCTTCTTCCACTTCATCATCCAATCATCATCATCCTCATCATCATCAAGATTAGCACGCCCTTAATAACTTCTCCATTCACAACACAAACATTTAAGTTATTCAAGGCACGCACATTCAACATATTTCCCGTGGACACCTTATGGACTGAGTTCCCGAAATTTTCACTTTAAACTTAAGTAGAATTTCGGTTACAAGGCTCCATAGCCAACAACAAATCCATTTTCAATGCAATGACTCAAATGTTGAATCATTAAGAAGGAAAGTTTATGTGTTTGTGAGAAGCAAGACAATGAATGTAAATTAAATCCAACATGCTAACTTGAGCACGTTTGGAAAGACGAGGCAATAAAGCTTTCTTGAGGATGTGAAACAAAATTTTGTGATAAGGGGAAAGAAGATTGTGATCAAGAAATGTTTTTCCCTTTTGACCACCATACTTAACAATCAATTGATCAAAGGAAATGTCCGAAAATGGATAGAACCACGTTGTTTCTTGAAATAAACATCTGTCCTCTCACGGGAACACCAAGCAGTTTACCCAAATTTTAGCATTAAAATCAATTTGAGTTCCTTTCACCAAGTGGAACAATTTCCTTCTTCATCCATGGAAAAGTTTTCACAAAATTCGTCCATCAATTTAGGAATCAAACTATTTCCATAACATTTCACAAAAAGATTTTCCCAACCTTGAAACTTAATCATATTAAGTAATTGACGAAAGTTTACTCTTTTGCACCAAGAAACATCAATAAAAAGTCCATGCACATACCTAGTTGCCGTGGAATTTTTTCGAACAACCGAGTTGTTCCTCTCTCGGGAACATCTGATTCCCCCTCACTAGTTGCATGAGCTTCTTCAACCTCCATTTCAACCGATTCTTCTTGTTTCTTCCTTTTCCTTAGAATTCTTGATGAAGAATTGGGAGAAATATCCATGGGTGTTGGTGATTCAATTTTAGAGGATGAAGGAGAGGGTTTTTCGGCTTTGTGGGAGGAGAGAGAGTGATGAGTGTTTTTGGTAGTCATTTTTGTGGAGTAATTTTCGGTTTTATGAGAAGGAAGGAAAAAAATTTGTTTTGTTTAAGGAAAGAATAACATAAAACCGTGTATTTACACGTGTTTAAGAAAAAAAATCTCAAAAAAAATATCTTCAACTAACTTGAGAGATATAAGGAAAAATCAGATTTTTTAGGAAATAAAATCTGAACAGAATATTTTTGGTTTTTCGAATTTTGAAAAGAAAAAAAACTAACTCTAATACGCTGGGAATTGGGAACAGCGTTTGGGAACAGTGAATGGAACAATGAAATTTTGCTACTTTGGAACTCCATTAATTCTTTTAATCCTTTGTTATCACTTAAGGCATAGAATTGTCCTATGAACAATAAGGGGAATATTATTGGACATTGGTGAGCAGTTTTCAGACATTTTTACTTATACATATGAAATAATCATATAAGAATTGTGATGTATTTAAGCAAATAAAAACATCAAAAATGCACATCAGACATAATGCCAAAGAATTAACACAAAGGGGAATAATGTAGCAATCATTTCAATTTGATTAAGCCAAGTTCAAGTCTCAATTTCTCAAACCTATCTCTATTTAAGGGTTTTGTCAAGATATCTGCAATTTGACGTTCAGTCTCACAGAATTCCATTTTAATAAGACCCTTTTCAACATTATCTTTCAGAAAGTGATGCCTAATATGGATGTGTTTGACTCTTGAATGGTGTACGGGATCTTTAGAAATACTAATAGCACTAGTATTATCACAATAGATGGGAACACATTCAAAGTAGATTCCATAGTCACGTAGTTGTTGTTTTATCCATAGCATTTGGGAACAACATGCTGCTGCTGCAACATATTCAGCCTCTGCTGTAGATAAAGCAACTGTGTTTTGCTTCTTGGTGCTCCAAGAAACTAAACTATGACTAAGGAACTGAACCATACCTGATGTACTCTTTCTATTGACCAGATCTCCTGCATAGTCAGCATCCGCAAATCCTTTCAATTCAAAGGTATCACTCCTCGAATAGAATAGGCTTAAATCATCTGTTCCCTTGAGGTATCTTAGGATTCTCTTCACAGCTGTGAGATGAGATTCCTTTGGATTGGCTTGAAACCTTGCACATAATCCTACACTGAAAGCAATATCAGGACGACTTGCAGTTAGATATAGTAATGAGCCAATCATACCTCGATATTTGGTTTGATCCACACTTTTCCTATAGAATCTTCATCCAATCTGGTTGAGATTCCCATAGGTGTATGATTAACTTTGGATGCTTCCAAACCATACTTTTTCAATAGTTCCTTTATGTACTTTTGTTGATTGATGTAGATTCCTTCTTCTGTTTGCTTGATTTGCAACCCCAAGAAGAAGTTGAGCTCACCCATCATACTCATTTCAAATTCTTTACTCATGAGATTAGCAAAGTCCTTGCACAAAGATTCATTAGTAGCACCAAATATAATATCATCAACATATATTTGAACAACTAATAAATGTTTTCCTTTTGATTTTAAAAACAAGGTTCGATCCAATTTTCCTCTTTTAAACTCATTTTCAAGAAGGAACTTAGAAAGTCTTTCATACCATGCTCTTGGAGCTTGCTTTAACCCATAAAGAGCTTTGTCAAGCTTAAAGACATGATTAGGAAATTCTTTATTTTCAAAACCTGGAGGTTGTTCTACAAATACCTCCTCATTAAGATAACCATTTAGAAAAGCACATTTTACATCCATTTGATACAATTTAAACCCATGAAGGCAGCAAAAGCTATGAAGATTCTAATTGCTTCCAATCTTGCAACTGGAGCAAAAGTTTCTTCATAATCAATGCCTTCCTGTTGATTGTATCCTTTCACAACTAACCTGGCCTTGTTTCTTATGATAGTTCCGAACTCATCTAATTTGTTTCGAAACACCCACTTAAACCAATAACCTTGTTATGTTTAGGCTTAGGTTCAAGGTGCCAAACTTTGTTTCTTTCAAATTGATGAAGTTCATCCTGCATTGCTACGATCCAATCAGCATCAGTGAGAGCTTCTTCATGATTCCTAGGTTCCAACATAGAAAGAAAAGCATGAAAAGCACAAAAGTTTTTCAATTGAGATCTCGTTTGAGTTCCCTTATTTATGTCACTGATTATTAGTTCCACAGGATGGGAACGATGAGTTTTCCAAGGCTTTGGTTGGAAATCCTGGATGGAAACTTGGTTTCCTTGATCATCTTCATTTCCTGTACTTGGGAACCAGGTTCAACAATAGTGGATTCATTCACTAGTGCATCATCACTTAGTTCCTCTTCTTCCTCATTGGGAACAGGAACAGGATGTTGTTCCCTTGGCTTTGTTCCCATGACTTCGTCTTCCAAAGTCTCATCAATAAGACTTAGGTCTTTTGTCAATCCTATTTCGAAGTCATCTTCAACCTGTGTGCTTGCATCAAATTTATCTGTTTCATCAAAAATAACATGCACACTTTCTTCTACACACATAGACCTTTTATTATACACTCTATAAGCCTTGCTACTAGAAGAATATCCTAAGAATATGCTTCTTCACTTCTAGCATCAAATTTTCCAATATTTTGTTTCCCATTATTATGAACAAAACATTTACATCCAAATGTTCTGAAATATGTAATATTGGGCTTTTTACCAAAATACAGCTCATAGGGCGTTTTATTTAATAAAGGTCTTACCATGGCTCGATTTATAATGTGACAAGCAGTATTCACAGCTTCTGCCCAAAAGTTTTTAGGAAGTCCACTAGCTATCAACATAGTCCTAGCCATCTCTTCTAGTGTTCTATTCTTCCTTTCAACAACACCATTTTGTTGAGGTGTTCTAGGGGCTGAGAAATTGTGATCTAATCCATTGTCTCTGCTAAAGTCATCGAACTTATAATTTTCAAACTCTTTACCATGGTCGGATCTAAGGTGAAGTAACTTATGACCACTCAAATTTTGTACTTTCTTTGCAAAGACAAGGAACTCATCATAAGTCTCGTCCTTGCTAGAAAGAAAAATAACCCAAGTAAATCTAGAGAAGTCATCTACAATTACTAACACATATTTCTTTCCACTTCTACTTTGTATCCTCATAGGTCCACATAAATCCATATGATTAACTCTAAAGGTCTTGTGGTACTCACCACATTCTTGGACTTGAAAGAGGACCTAACATGCTTGCCTTTTGCGCATGCATCAACCACATGATCTAAATGAAACTTAGTAGAGGGTAAACCTAAAACTAGTTCTTTAGAACGCAGTTTGTCAAGCAAGGAAAAGCTAGCATGACCTAGACGCTTGTGCCATAAGAATGAATCATCATCAATAACACTAAGGCATGTGAATTTGTTTTTGGGAACAAGGTTGAGATCCACAACATATGTGTTCCCTTTCCTTGTTCCTTCCAAAATGATATCCTTTGTGCTATTGTTGACTATCAAACATTTTTCACTATTAAACTTCACACAGTTCCCTCTATCACAGAATTGGGAAATACTTAACAAGTTATGCTTTAATCCATCAACTAGAAACACATTTTCTATGGAATGTGACGATGACTTACCAACTTTGCCCATGGCAACTATGTTACCTTTCTTGTTGTCACCAAAAGTCACACTTCACCATATGTAGGCTGAGAGTGAGAGAAATCTTGATTTATCTCCAGTCATATGCTTAGAACAACCACTGTCTAGGTACCATGTGTTGTTCCCCCTCACTCCAACCTGCAAGAAAACTAATTGTTAGAGTTAGGAACCCAATCTTTCTTGGGTTCCTTTCCTTCAGGAACAATAGATTTCTTTTTCCAAATTACTTTACTTGTTTCCAAGTTCTCATTGATGCGACCAAGTCTTTTAGGACAAGAGTTCCTAAAATGACCAGTGTTCCCACAAAACATACAAACTTTATCACTTGGTAAATCAACTCTCTTTTTAGGTTTTTCAAATTTCTTTTTGTGATTAAAACCAAGACCTTCAGTTCGTTTTGTTTGAGGGTTCTTAATCCAGTTTGGAATAGGTAGCATTTTCTTTTCATTTCTCATTTGGTGCAGTTCCCCTTCAAGTTCCTTATTTTCAATTTCCAAAAATGAAACATGATTTTTCAATTCGTTTATTTCAGATTTGAAACTTTGCAAGGGAACTGACTTAATGTCAAATGAACTTACTTCAGGAACAAACTCTTTTAGTTGTGACAACTCAAGGCTCAACAAGTAGTTCTCATTTTTAAGATTTTCGAAATCCTCTTTTAATTTAAGATTTTTGTCAAACAATTCGAAAAATCTTTTCTCAATATCAACATGAACACTTTTAAGCCAAGAGGTATGTTCCTTTGCTACACTTAAAGCATTTTGACATTGTTTTAGTTTAATGGTTTCATCTTTGCAATCATTTACAGCGTCAACAATAAACTCAAATAATTTTTCTTTACAAAATTAAGACGAGTTTTGATGGTGTCTAGACTTGCCTCAAGAGATTCAATCTCTTCATCAGATTCGGAATTGTCAAGAGCCATAAGACAGAAGTTTGCAGTCTCCTCATTTGGTTGAGGATCATCTTCTTCCTCAGAGTCAGAGTCTCCCCATGCAGCAACCATAGCTTTCTTCATGTCAGATCGAGTATAGGAGTTTTTGTATTCTTTGTTCCTATCTCTGCTCTGTTCCCTTCCTTTGCCTTTTTCTTGTTCCCATTGGGGACAATCCTTGATGAAGTGCTCAGAACTGCCACACTTATGACAAACAAGTTTGTTAGAATATTTCTTATTCTTACCTTTGTAATCACCTTTCTTCATGTTCCTAAACATTCTTTTGAATTTTCGGACCATGAGAGCAGATTCTTCTTCATCTGTTTCTGAGCCTTCACTTTCATCAGCTTTTAAGGCAATCGACTTTTGCTTGGACATATCTCCATTCTCATTGTCCAATTGCAACTCATGAGTCATGAGGGAACCAGCAAGTTGTTCCAAATTGAACTTAGTAAAGTCCTTAGTTTCCTGAAGGCAGTTACCTTAGCCATCCAACGATCCCTAGGAAGGCTCCTTAGGACCTTTCGTACCTGTTCCTCAGATGTAATCACTTTACCAAGAGATGTTAGCTCATTAATTATATTAGTAAAGCGTGTAAACATGTCTTGGATAGACTCTTTTGATTTCATTTGAAAAAGTTCATATTGGTTCATCAAAAGATCTATTTTTGATCTCTTAACTTCACTCGTACCTTCATGAGTGACTTCAAGAAGATCCCAAATTTGTTTTGCGGTTTTACATCCCATGACACGATTGTGTTCATGAGGACCAAGACCACAATGAAGCAATTTTATAGCAAGAGCATTAATTTCCATCTTTTCGAAATCAGCTTTATCAAAATCAGATATAGATTTAGGAATTACCTCATTCTTGTCATTAGTGGTAGTGACTTCAAAATCACCTACCTCTATGACTCTCCATACCTGGTAATTGTCGGCTTTGATAAAGATCTCCATTCTGTTCTTCCAGTAAGTGTAAAACTTACCATTGAACATTGGTGGCCTCTGCGTAGAGTACCCTTCTTCCAGTTTCTCTCTAGTATTCATATTTTTCAAGATCTTGAACTCAACAGGGTTTCCTGAATATTAGAGTTCCCGCTCTGATACCAATTGTTGTATAATATGAGCACTATAAGAGGGGGGTGAATTATAGTGAGAGAATAAGCACTACTTTTTGCGGAATTAAAAGTAAACTTGGGAACAAACAATGGGAACACGAGAGTTTACGAGGAAAAACTTCCTAGGCCTAGTAGGAAGAAACAACCTCGACCACAAGGGATTTTAAACAACTTTCCACTATAATAGGCCAAAACAACTCTGATTACAACCTATTACTTTTCTCTCGATTCTCAACTTAAGTCACTCAACTCAAGTTCCCAACGACAGTTCCCAACAACTGACGTTTTCTCTCAAACTTCACTCGAAGTTCCTTTCTCTTTCTCTTTCTCTTTCTCTTGCTTCACTCAAAGCTTTCTCACACTTACAAGAGTTCACTCAAACCCTTTTTCTCAAAAATACACTTTGTAAAACAATGGAAGAGTAATAAAACTCGATTAATGTAAGTATGAATTCTCTTAAGGAAAGGCACTGACACTTTAGATAACTTAAGACAAATTAACTAAGTCAGACACAATTTTCTCAAGTGAATTAGGCGCCTATTTATAGACTATTAAGACAAGACATGATTTCCACTAACTTAGACCATTATCACATGTTCTCCATGATTTCTAATTAATTAATTAAATTAAATTATTTATTCAAGTCATGTACATATCCACTAACCATTACTTCACTTCATAGAAGCAGTAACAATACGTGGTTTTGCAAACTTGGAGAATAATTAATCTTATTTAATTTAATTAAATACTTGGAGGATAATTAACTTAGCCACTAAATCCACTAACTCCATAAACTGAAGCAGTAAATCATTTAGGCGTGTAAGCTAGAATTTAGGAAATAAATAAATAAAAACCTTTAGCTAGTTTTTAGGAAAAATATCTTTTTCAAAATAAATCTTTTATAAAAATCGGAAAACAGTTCTGTATTTCGAAAAATCCGAAACATTTTAAAAACCGGAAATAATATTTTCGAAAACTAAATCTTTTAAATAAAATATAAAAGATAAAATATATATTTTAAAAAGATAAGATTTGAAAATCAGTTATTTTAAAATCAGAAAATCTATTTAAAATCTTTTCCTAACAAACTTAAACTAACTTCCTAAAATTATGGATCTTAGTCAAATTATCCCTAAAAACTCTAACAACTATATTGGGCACACAATTACCTTAGGCGCACAATATTAGTCACTTAGAAGTTCCTAAATTAGTTTTAAAGTCTTGTTCCCTAATTATTAAGTCTTGTTCCTAAGCCTTGTTCCTATAGTGCCAGGTCTGTTCCTTTCATGGGAACAGAACCAAGTTCCTTTGAGAATTCACCACGAACTTAATAAAGCTATTACTCAACCTTAACAAGAAGATTAATAAATACCCTAATGTATTCTAATCTTCATTCCATGCTTGATTCTTCATTTCTCGAACATCTTTACTTCGATCTTGATTAATTCTCCGCTTTAATCTTCAATCAAGTATTCTCTTAGCTCGAGCATGAATTACCTTGCAACAACATAAATAAAATATACTATGTCTTTTGTGGTTAGGTCATCTTCAAAACTCAAGGGTCAACAGATTATAACTTTACTTTACGTTGTGTTTGCTACTAAGAATCTCAAAGAAAGATTTTAACAAATTCTTTTAGATTCATCATATTTACTAGATATTTTTCTTTGGGTATATGATTAAATATTAAATATCTAGTTTTTTTTTGTATATTTTTGTTTTTTTCCGATATTATTTTGTTATTTTTCATTTTCTTTATTATAAGAATTTTTTTTCATGTTGAATTGTTGTAATGTGACGAATTCAATAAAAGAAAAAAGGAATTATCACAGGCAAATATTGAGTGATGCTGCTGCTAACTAGAAGAAAAAATAGTAGATCACTGAAACAGGTACGCAAATCCACTCTTCTTGGCCAACTCTGATAATACAAATATTCCTCTAGGATATATCATTTCAATGGCAAAAATTTCTTACATTGGAGCAGGAGCATCAAGCTTGCCTTGGGTTTCTTAGAACGAACTTGAATTTCTTGATAAGAAAGTCAAGAAGCCAAAGGAATCTGGTGAAATATTTCCACTTTGGAAAAGGAATCTTACATAATAACGTGATTGATTTGTAGGTCCACTAAGGATAAAATGTTAGAAATGCTACAAAGATGTTACAAGAATCACGAATTTGACTACTAGAAACAACAATGAACAATCTTCTAGGTGCGATACGCTTTCCCAAAAACAATATTCCGACCCTTACTTTGAGCACGAGTTACACGGAATTCACTCTCGAGATGAGAAAAAGAAACAATGATGATCACGCTCACTATGTTAATCGTTAAATGAGAATTAATAAGATTGTGAAAGAATTTGATGTGATAAACATAATGAACTTGTGCTTTTCAAGAGATAGAGTTTTCTCTTGTTGCTTTCATAAACATGTATAGAATAATGAATTAGAGTACTTTGATACAGAGGAACATTTGGTATTGTATGACAAATAACCGTCACAAACCAACCAAAGAGACGCGAAAATAAGCCAACGCAGAGGAGGAGCTGGCGCTCTAGGCAGGAGCCGGCGCTCCTCGCACACTTTTGTCAGTTTTTCGCGTTCTTGAAATCCCTGCCAAATCTGATCGCTCGCTCTAAACCGAGCAAATGCTCCTTCATCAATGTAATAAATACATTAATGAATTCTATAACTCATGTTGATTTGAGTCACGCCACCATAACCATTGCGACTGAAAACCACGTGACATGAAACCAATACATCTAATACTCTAAATCTCCAACAATCCTCCCCCATTTAGAGTATCCATTTGTATTACTAGCACACACTTCATCACTA
Organism: Beta vulgaris subsp. vulgaris; assembly: GCF_026745355.1. Classification (NCBI taxonomy): domain Eukaryota; kingdom Viridiplantae; phylum Streptophyta; class Magnoliopsida; order Caryophyllales; family Amaranthaceae; genus Beta; species Beta vulgaris. The sequence goes on from NC_079208.1 coordinate 39,526,548, forward strand.
CAAAACAAGCTCATGCATAAATCAAAGTGCACAAAGACTTGAACTTCCACTTAGTACAATACACATTCCAAGAATTCGTATCCAAATGGTGTCGTTAAACGTTTGAACCATTAGCAATACATAATGAACACTTGAAGATATTTACTGTAACACCCCGAAAATTCATAACCTTAATTACACACAATTGCTCATACTTAGCAGCGGAAATGGAACTTAAGCATGTGGAATATGGCCCAGTAATATAATACAACCTTAAATAGTCCTTGATAATTATACATAAATACTCGACCCAAATAATAATAATAATTTCTCTAACACAAGATACTGCACACTTTCCCTTGAACACGTTCCTTATTAACAACGCTCTTGCACTGGCTATGCTCATACCTAAAAACAGAAAACAAAACATCATGAGCCGAAGCTCAGTAACATACTACCTTAACAACGTAAATTCATTTCAATTCGTTTTATTTGCAAACAGGGAGAAGAGAATATAGTAAAACACATTAGAAATCAATAATGAAATAGTAACAAGGTGAAGAATTTTAAGTAGCGTCTTGAAACTTCATAAGTTTCCATTATCTTTTCATCTTTTAACATGGTAACTAGCGAGTATAGACATGTGGGACGTCTCCCACCATGTGATGATCCTCAAGGAGCCCAGCTCCCTTGTTGGATACACCACTCGCACCAAAATAACATGCGGTACCCCTCAAGGAGCCCGACTCCCTTTTGGGGTGCACGACGGGTGTGAAGGTACGTGCATGACCATAAAGTAGATAAGCGTAACATTATATTGTCTTAACCTCTTTCACTTTTATTTATCATGTTTCGTTTGTTTAGCATTCATCGGCATAAGCCGTAGATCTTTCATGAATCATATTTGAGCATCAATAACTCATAAGATCATCATTTACGAAACTCATTCGAAAACAATTTAATCCCACAATCCATATAAGAATCACATCGCAAAATACTTAACATAATTATAAAAATCATTTCATAAACACATTTCGAAGAGGATCGTGGCTGTTAGCAATAGATGTTACCTGGAATCCTGCTTAACAATTTTGATAGTCAGGGGAGGCTTGTAATATCTCCTCCTTTTTAATCTAATCAATTCAGGGATTAATAAAAAGACTTGTTAATATTTCATTCTAAATTTTGAACTTCTTGATTCGTTTCCATGACGTGTCCATTGTAGGAGGTACTTAGGAGTTCAATATATTGAGGTCTTTGGTGGTTGATAAAAGTCAAAGGCATTCTTTCTACTTAACAACTTAGCGCTTAAGCCGTAGTTCATGATTTGTGAGTATGACGTCTTGTTATAACCATTTCGTATTTTATTAATTGAACATTAAGATCATGTTATACTTTTGTTAACCTTTAGTTTGAAACTTCGTTCCAATAGTCATAGGATCCTATTAAACATATTCGCCATTTTATAATTTAAAAAAAGTGACCATTAGTCTTGTGGTTCATGATTCATACAAATTTCGTGATCAAGGGCTCCATATTATAACTATTTCATTCTTGTAATCTAAACTATATAAGTACTTGCTACTGTGTGATTATACTTTAATTGTTATTCTTGCTAATAATCCATTTAGTAGAAACTTAAGTGGAACTATTATTACTAATAATCACTTTATTCAACTCATATTATAATTTATACATAACCAGTACTAAACTAAAGTGATTGCTTAACATAATATTAATTTGCTCAAACATAATCATAATTAAGACTTGAATGTTTGTAATATAAACTAGAGAGTAATTTTACATTAAGATAACTAGATATTGTACTCAAATTTCAGATTACAAGAATCAGTGATTATTTATTAGTTTAGCCTGATAAAAGTCAGTTTCGTTTTTATTACAATATTAGTCCAACCATCTTTCTTAATATAAGGTTAGATTAATTAAAAAATCAGCTTGTTGGCCCAAGTGAGTATGTAACATGGCCTAATCTATTTGGGCTTAACTCATTCAAACAAATGAAAACAAAGTTGGGGAGGTATTTCATACCTCTGCTCAGTTGAGCAGTCACGAAAAACAGGGGATAGGAGGGAGATTGGCTGCGGCGTGAGACAGAAAGCGAGGCGCGAGAGAGAAGAAGAGGAAGGGCGAGAGAAGGAGGGTGGCGGTGTGGTGGTGCAGTGGTGGCGCACAGGAGGCGCGGTGATGGTATGGTGTGGCAGGAATGCGGCAGCGCCGCGGTGGGCACTACAAAAACAAGGTGAATTTAGCAACCAAACAAATCTGTCGCTAACTCAACAAAATCCGTCTGCAATTGCTTTAGAGTCCAAATTGGAGACGAAAAACCTTGGATGTGGAATCGCTGGTCACCAAACAATATTAGCTACCAAAAGTTTAAAAATTCGTTGTCATTTTAGCGTCCAAGTTTATATCATGTCGCGAACATTAGCAACCAAATTTCATTGAGTTGGTCACTATTCCTGGCGTCGGATTTTTATATTTCGTTACTAATTTATTGTTGAACTTAACTACCAATATAATTTTGGTCGCTAAATCCTCTACCATATTGGAAGCCCGTATTACTCTTTGCTGCCTTTTTTTAATCTATGCTGCTGCTACTATATATAAAGATGAAAAAACAGCTAAAAGTATAATCCTTAACATTTAGCAAAATAAACTCCATTGCTAGCCTTCATCAAAAAGAGTAGACATGTCAATTTACATAGATCTACATGCTAGAAACCTACTTTTTCTAGATCTAAAATATGTTCATCTAAGTAACATTTACAAAAATTATACCCAAAAACCCACAATTGGATCAAGCTTGAATTTCCCCATGTTGAACAAAAAAAAAAGCACCATGAGGATTGAATGTGGAGGCAATCACGAGGACAAACCAACATCAAGGGAAGCATTATTGCAACGTCCACTCATAATAACTTGGAATTGTTCTTGAAGAACCTTTACACTGTCATTTGTTTGATCCAGCTTCTTTGTAGTTGCAGTTAAACCTTTCCTTGTTTCAGCAAGCTCTTTCTTTAGTTGCATATTCTCGGAAGTGAGTTACTCAACTTGACTTTCCAGTTGGTCAACATGATCTATTCGTGCTTTCTTTCTTTCGTTAACTTTGTAGGGCCTTTCATAAAACATGTCAGCAGCTGAACCAAGACCATATATCCTCCCACTCTTCCAACCTCCTAAAGCCTCTAAGAATTTCTGATTGTTGATTCTCAGATTCCAAGTTGCCAACTTTCTTACTCTCAAAATCAGCCTAGATCAATCAAGAATGGAAAGAATTAGAAGAATACTATCAGCTATATCCACCAACATAATAAGTGTAATAGTCACAAAACACAACAGAACAAGCATGCTGGGAAGATTGGTTCAAAAAATCAGACTAGCATGTCAATCAAGAATGGACAGAATAATCAACATACTAACACCTACATCCACCAAAATAATAAGTTTAATCATCACATCGCAACAAAATTACAGAATGACAATGCAGGCAGATTTATCAAAGAATTAAAGCTTTAGTATTTGTAATCCACTAAATATTAAAGAGTAACCAGCGGCTTAGTTGCTGTCTATTGCTACTATTTGAAATCTGAAGTTTTATATGAATTTTTCAAATTTAGGAATTAATCTCAAGTCTATGAATTTCTTGTTTTTTGTTGTTGTGTAGTGATATTACTTGTATAACTCTTAACAATTCTTGGCCTTTAAGAAAAAATCAGGGGATGAGGTGGTATACAGTTATAGGCCCAAGAGAGGAGTGCATCCATCAATAATTTCATCAAAACTATTTGTACAAGCACTACTTTATTATATCCAAATCACATAAAAAAATAGTATCTCCAAACCCACAAAATCAGTTCATTTCCCCTAAATCCACTACTCCTCACAATCGACACATCAAGGAAACACACACCCCACTATTGTTTACCCACACTATTGTTCCCTGATAACACTATGCAATTTAATAATAAGAACCAGAAAAGAAACAATGTCACATGTCACGATTTTCTTAGTGTCTTTCTTCATCATTTGATATTATTTAATGCATTTTAACAAAATATGATATCATGGCAGAGTGCATTATCTACAACTTAAAATATTACCCACATTAAGATTTCTCTTACCAATAGATTTTAGAAGTTTTAATTTACTAAGTTAAAAGCTAAAATATAGTAGACATACCCATACAGTTTCAGACGTCTTGTCAACAAACTTTTGATCCTTGCTCACATGACCTTTGCGATAAACCTCAGCCGGAGTTACTTTACGCTTCAATGTTTTTTCCTTGAAATGAACAAACTTTTCGTGAAAATACAATCAACTACTTATAACTAATTATAATTTGCTGCCATTAGTAAAGATGACAAGACATTTAATGGTGTGCTTAAATAATAAAAACCTACCATTTCAGTCCTTAGTTGTACAGTAGATTTGGATCCTTGGCAATGAAGTGGCATTTCTTTTTCGGGATTCTTTTTATTCAAGGAACATTGTTTAGATCTTTTCTTGAAAACATCAGTAGCCTTATGTTGCATAAACTGAGATCTTTTGCTTTGGGACACCATGGTGCAACATAATCTTTTTTTATACGCATTGTAGATATCATACCCGACAACCGTCTTTGACATTTCTTCTCCCATCCTTTCTTCACAGTCTTAGCCACCAAAGGATCCCAAGAAAACTTTAACTTCAATAGAAAAAGTAAAAAAGATTTTATACTATAAAGAAATTAGATGAATGTTCCATAATCACGTCAAATTATAGTAAAATAAAGGTTACCTTGAAGCCATTCCACCATATGCCCCGAGCTTCGTTTGGAACCATTGATCAATTGCACCAAGGTCCACGAAAATACATATTATATAAAGTTTCAACAATTTCTTTAACAACCTCATGATCATGAAACCTATATAGTAAAGTATAAGAATTGTCATGAGAAGGTCATTAACAAAAGCCATCAAATCAATACACAGATGGAGAATAAATTAGAAAGAGTTTTTAGGCCAAAGGATGCAAAATCAACATAGGCAAATTATATTGTTGATTAGCTACATCGTATATTGAGTTTTTTGAGAGAGAAAAAAGGTAATGGAAATGTACATACATGCTGGCAGTAGCATAAATTTCATGGAAAACAATTTCTAATATGTTATATAATCTATGAGCAGTGAACTTAACTTACCATAAACTATTAGTAGGATGCACCGGTGCAAGATAGCATCAATTTTATTAGAATTGCCCATTTCACAGATACATTTGCACCTGTTTCTTGATTTTCAGTGTTAGAATCAGGATCTTCATTCAACACATCATTTTGATGAGTGTTATTTTCTTCAGTTTCAGGTGATGTAATTGGTGAACGAGAGCAATCACGCAGCTCAACATGAGGTAATACCGGTCGACCATAATTTCGAATGATCGGACCCATTCTATTGTGGCAACCTCTACGTCTACAAGTAGAACCATATTCTCTTCTCATATCCATCTACACTTCAATAAATATAGAGAAAACAAGATTAAGATATAATGAGCAGTAGCATGTATATTATATATATAGTGACTTGACACTTAATTTATAAAATAAATTACATGAAGACTAGGTGAATGAAGACTAAGTGATTCAAAAACAAAATTATTCCACAGATGATTCAATTGTTCACGAAGGATAACAGAACAACATGTGCACATATAATAAGAGAACTGAAAAAATGATACACATCAATCAACATCTTCTTCCTCTTCTTCCTCCTGCTCATTTTGTTCATCCTCCTGCTCATTTTGTTCATCCTCCCACTCATCCTAGTCATCACACTCATCTGCCCCCTCCTCTTCCTCCTCGTCCTCTTCTCCAAAAATCTCTTCAACAACTTCATCTTCTTGTACATCTCCTTGAACATCTGAAAGTAAAGGGGGATTTTCAATAGCTTCCTCTTGATATACAGATTGCTCTATTGGTGCATCAATAGAACCTCATGCTTTAATGTTGAAGACGACCCACCATTGATTTCTTTCATTGCTTGAGCTAGGACATGGTGTATAATACACTTGCTCAACTTGATACGCTAGTACAAATGGATCATACTTGGGGTATTTTTTAGTGTGGTTCACCTCAACTAACTTATACTTCTCATGTGTCCTTTTACCTTGTCGAGGATCAAACCACTCACATTTGAATAAATTTGTTTTGTAGCTCTTTATTGCCCCAATATAAACCACTTCTATGACTTCTTGGAGGATGCCATAGTAATCATTTCCAAGTACACCTTTTACACAAACACCATAATTCATGTTGGACTTATTCTTGCCATAGTCATACGTGTGAAAATTATATCCATTGATGCGATAATTTTTGAACTTTCGAACCCTATTTGATGGACCAAGTGCCAAAGAATAGATCACATCGTCATTAGTTCCCTTTTCCAATACCTATACCAATTATACACATGAACACTAGTAAAAATAACTTTCATGTGAAATGTGAAAAGTGTTTGAGAGCAAAATGTTATCAATTAGAACTTACATATTCTTTGAACAACCTAGAAAACTTATCTTCATATTTGCTCCACACTTCGTCAGTATTTTTGCAACCATATGCTATCATCATTTGTTCCTCAAATAAACAGTTATTTGCATTGGTTAGGATTACCGTTCATATGGTGTGAGCAACTCACAATTATTTAGGACATATCGATGTGCGATGTTGTAATCCTTTCCGTCAAGATAATGGAATTTACCTTTCGAAAAGATATGGCCAACACTACATGAAAAGATCTCCAGTAGGTTTGAGTCTAATTGCTCGTCAGCACACGTATCAACCAATCCCAGATTACTTACCTTCGTGTCAAAATCATTCTCAAAGTAAAAGGAGCAAAAATTGGAAATCTCGTATGTAAGGTAAGCATTGCATATGGAGCCCTCAACTCGAGCTTTATTATCCACTTTTTTCTTGAGGTGGTACAAAAACCTGAGAGAGACCATTATCAATTACCATAAGTTTGTTTATGCGTAATTATTTTATAAGTGATACACAAATAAATTATCAAAATTACCTCTCATAAGGGTACATCCATCTGTATTGGATTGGCCCACCTACTCTTGCCTTATAAGGTAAATGAATAGGAAGATGTTCCATTGAGTTAAAAAAACTAGGTGGCAAGATTCTTTCAAGCTTACAAAGAATTTCTGGAATATCTTTCTCCAAACAAACCATGTCTTCAATTCGCAAAGTGGTGGAGCAAATATCTCTAAAAAACTCGGCTTAATTCTGTCACAACATTCCACACATTGCTCGGCAAAAGATCTTTAAAAGCAATTGGAAGTAATTATTGCATAAAGACATGACAATCATGACTTTTCATGCCTGATAACTTATGTTCCTTTGTATCAACGCATCTCCCCAAATTAGATGCATATCCATCCGGGAACTTTATTTTCTTAACACATTCACATACAACTTTTGCTTTGTCTCTTAGCAGCACATAAGGAGCAACTGGCATCATCTCTTTGGACGTTCCATCACGAGACACACAAGCTTGAACTTCTAACTTTCGTCTTTTACAATAACGTTTTAAGTCCTTTATTGCAGTCATGTCATCCTTTGTCTTTCCCTTAACATTCATGATAGTGTGGAGCAAGTTATCAAATACATTTTTTCGATGTGCATGACATCAAGATTATGACGTATTAAGAGTTTACTCCAATAAGGTAACTCCCAAAATATACTGTGTTTGTACCAATTGTGCTTATCACCATAACCTTGTGGATGAAATTGCAAATTTCCACTTGAACACTCACATGTTTTTGGCATAGAGGACACACGTTCCCAAACTTGCTGTCCATTTAATCTCGGTGGAGGTAAGGCACATTCTGTCCTATTTTTGTAAAAACCACTTTTATTTTTTCGGAGAACATGATTATTAGGCAAGAATTGTCGATGGCAATCAAACCAAGTCTGCTTTCTACTATAACTTAATCTAAATGCTTTTGTATTCTCCATGCAATACGGACATGCCAATTTGCTAGCACTAGCTGTGCTCCACCCAGATAACATACCATAAGCCGGAAAATCACTTATAATCCAAAGGAAAGCAACTTTCATCTGAAAATTTTGTTTCCTTGAAACATCATAAGTTGGCACTCCTACCTCCCATAAGAGCTTCAACACCTCAATAAGAGGTTGCAAGAAGACCAAGATTTCCCTTAAGACTCTTTGGACCCGGTATGATCAAGCTCACAAACATGAATGGTTTTTTCATACACAACCATGGTGGTAGATTGTATGGAGTTACAATGACAGGCCAACAAGAATATTGCTTCCCCGACTTTCCAAATGGTGAAAATCCATCGGTGCAAAGGCCAAGTCGGACATTTCGTGACTCTCTAGAAAAATCTTGAAATGTTTTGTCAAAATGTGTCCATGCCTCTCCATCACATCGATGCCATCTCTTGAAGTGTTATTTCTACTACCATTTGCATGCCATCTCATTTGATCTACTGTATGTTTTGCTGCATACAATCTTTGCAACCTAGGAGCAATTGGCAAATAAGTGAGAACACTTTTAGGACTTATATTACCATTTGCTCTTAAAGTCTTGTAGCGATGTTCTTTGAAAAAAGAACATTCTGTAAGATCTTTGTTTTCCTTCCAGAATAACATGCATCCATTTACACATACATCTATCTTATGATGTGGAAGTTCTAATCCATCAAGCAACTTTCGAGTCCCATAAAAATTATCTGTCATTTTATTATCTTCTGGACACATCTTTCATCAAAGATGTAACACTGTCAATGGCTCTATGAGGAATGTTGTATTCACACTTGATGTTTGTTACCTTTGCAACAACTGATGACAAAGACATCTTACATCCATCATATAAAGGCTTTTCAGCTGCCGCCAACATGTCAAAGAACTTCTTTTGCTCAGGTAAAGGATCCTCTTCCACAACATGTTTCATATCATATTTTGGTCCAAATGCATGTATAACCATATCCTTATAACGATTAGATGCATCTTGACTAGAGGTGGACCTACTACTTAGAGATTCATCCCTAAAGTGTTCTTCTCCGTGACATGTCCAACGATAATAGTCTGGCTTAAACCCATTCTTGTACAGATGTAGCTTGATGGTTTCGGGATCTCGGAATGGTATATTTTGACATTTTGAACAAGGACATTTCATTAACCCATCAATCAAAACATTTTCTCGCTTACTAACAAAATCAATGAATTCATCGACTTTGTTAGCATAGATTAGGCTAAGAAATTTCCCGTCAAGTCTTTTATACATCCATTCTCGACTTGATGTCATGATACTGCCAACCAACTTGTATTAGTAGAATTATCAGGAGATGCATAAGATAAACATATTACATATATAATCTTCAAAACATCGTTTTCTTGTTGTTAGTGGTGCCAACATTGCATATTTAAACAGACCAATTTTAAGTAGCAGTGTGTTAAGTTTGACCTTAAAGTGTAGTTCAACTAGATTTGGATCGTATATGAGGATTTTTAGTAAAAACTATATAAATTTTGACCCTTTAAAGTAACAAATGTAGAAATACTTGCCTTAGGCCATGGTTCAATTGAAATTGAAATCCTAACTAGCTAGACTGTATTCAAGTTTGTGGAGGTAACTTACTGTTTCTAGACAATTTAATCGAAATTTATCCTTTAAAATTATTCTTAGTACAAAAGCTTTAATTTCTAATAGGCATCAAAGAAATAAAACATAGTAACTAATTATATGTTATTGTACTCCTATAGGTATACAAGTGATGAAGAAAAACGAATAAGGAAGAGTGTCATATGTCAATTATAACTAATTGTTAGGATCATTGGAGAAACTTTACTTATTGTACTCCTATAGGTTCGATATTCATTAGTACATGTACCCAAAACCTCAAAATTCTCAACATTAACTTCTAAATCCCTTACATCAAGCATACTACCTGCACAAAACCAGCAAATTTATTCACAGTTTTCTAAAGCAGTAAACTTTCTTAACTTCTAAATCCCTTCAATATCCCATCAATCCCTTCATATCATAGGCAACTTAAAGTAGCCAAAACTAGTAAATTAGACGCGAATTACACCAAAATTAATCCAACAAATAAATTAAAAAAAAACCCTGAAGAAAAAGATGCACCGACAATCATAAAAGGAGAGAGGAGAAAAACCTGAATACACCGAGAATTGGAAGCAAAATTGACCGGCGACGCCGATGTGACCGGCGGCGTAGAATGGCAGTGTAGAAGTGACCGGCGGCGTAGACCAGCAGCGTAGAAGTGACCGGCGGCGTAGAAGTGCTGCCGATGAGAGAGAAACCCTTCGTTTCCTAGTGAAGTGAGAGTGGAGTGTTCGATTTTTTTTTTTTTTTGGTTAAAAAACCCTTTGTTTCCTCCCAAAATATTGTGAATGAAGCGCGAATTATCACAAGACTAGTCCGCCATAATGAAAAAGAAGCTAGTGACCAATTTGACATTTTATATTTTAAATATGTATTTTTTTCATATTGTTTGTGTGTATGGGTTGTCCAAGACTAACACCAAAAATTAGAGATTTCGCCGCCAAACAATTTTAGCAACTAGGAAGTCAACATGACTTGTGGCATTCAAATATGGGGAGACCATTTGCAACAACTTAGTCGCCATTTTAGAGACCAAAATGAAATTTGTCTTCATTTTGTTTGCTCAATTCACCTTTTTTTGTAGTGGGGGTGTGGTGGCTGACTCGAAAACAGAGAAGAGAGAGGGGGTGGTGTGGGGCGAAAATAGAGGAACTTAAGAGGGTGTTACGAGTGGCGTTTGCCAGCGAGGGTGGAAGTTTTTCGGCGAGTGTTTAAGTGGAGTTGTGGATGGTGAGTTAGTGATAATGGTAAAGCAACCATGGCTATTTATAGCCTTGTTGGGGGTTGAATTTTCTGAATTTGGGTGAGTTTGATTTGATGAAAAATTAGATTTTGGATGAGTTTTATTTGGATTGATATTTTTGATTGAATAAGAGTTTGTTTGTGTAAAATAAATGGTGGGTTGAATAAAACTCCATTGTTGGGTTGGTTTTTGAAGAAAAATGGAGATGGAATGAAACAATATTTTATTTTTTTCTTGAGTTTCCTTTTTTTTCTTTTCTTTTTCTTTTTCTTTTTTTTTTCTTTTCTTTTTTCTTTTCCTTTTCCTTTTTATTCTTAATACTATTAATTTGTGTAGTAATCAATTTGTTTATTACTTTGTTTCCTTACTTTAACTAATGTTATTGTTTAATCTAACATAACTTGTTATTATTTACAACATATATTTATTTAACGAATTAATTATCCTTTATCATTACTTGGATATAGAATAACAAAATTTTAATAATAACTTATGATTAAAGGAAAATACTAACCACTAATTATTATTATTTAATTTAAGCAAAGTTTAGATTTTCGTGATATTACATATACACACAAGATTAAATACTTGTTCTCTTTATATACTTGACACTAAAATAGCAATGTGTCTGTATCATTCATAAGTACATCAAAGCTAAGCCCACTAGCTCCTTGAAGCGGCCAAACTTCACACTTACATATGTAGATCTCTTAGGAGAATCATGCTCCTGTTATAAAGCATAATGTCAAGAGACCTATTAAGATTATACAACCTCTTAAATCATCACAGTTTTAAAGAACTTTACCTTGGATGATTATATTAGTTCTTTCAATCATCAAATAAGGAAATTAGTCTTATTGAACTTAAGACCCAACGTCTTATTGGGCGTTAAGTTAAGATTTTCCTACTCATGATTTTCAATGGACACCAATCCTAAACCGATTGTCATCCTCTTTACCATATCTCTAGCTAAAGCCTTGGTGAAGCAATCCGCTAGATTATACGTAGTCCTTACATAGTCAACTGTGATAGCACTATCTTTGATCAATCCTTGGACATAACTATGTCTCACACCGATGTACCTTGATTTACCATCGTAAACTTAACGATAAGCTCTTGCCAATGCTGCATCACTATCACAATGTATAGCAATAGGAGAAATCGGTTTTCGCAACAAAGTTATCTCAAACATGAGATTCCTTAACCACTCGGCTTCTTTGCTTGCCAATGACAGAGCTATAAACTCCGATGTCATTGAAGAATCCGCAATACAAGTTTGTTTCTTGGAAGCCCAAGATATAGCATCTTCCCCAAGGAGGAATACCCATCCACTTGTGGAGGAATGATCTTCTCTATTAGAGATCCAACTTGCATCCAAATACAGGATATCCACTATAGGACAAACCATAATCCGTGGTTTTCCTCAAATACTTTAATACTCGACGAATAGCTTGCCAATGTTCCATCCTAGGATTACTAGTATATCTACTTAATTTCCCTACCGCAAACGCGATATTTTGAAGTCGCCAACAAGCCTTTAAAGGAAGACTCATTAACCTAATTGGATATTGGGAAATCGTAGAGAAAAATTAAGGACTTTTCCAATGTAGATTTCCTCGTGCTAACTCCATAGATGGTCAATGAACCATAGGTTGTGTTCGGTGGTGAGGAGGAACCATATTCGCGTATTAATGGCCTCTACTAAATATCAAAACATGTCAAGCAAAGAATATTTTAATGCAATCTAAAATTAATATATGTCAGTTCATTAAAAAAACACAAGACTAATTTTCCATGGTTATTATGCAATCAAATTATAGGAATCTTAATAAATTGTCCAATTATCTAAATTATGAATAGAACAGTTCTTTAGGTCTTTCATTAGCAATAATAATCATGTGAGGTGATGAAAGAATCAAAACATACATCATGCATATGCATATGAACAATATAAGAATATAATGTAAAAGAAAATATAAAAAAGAGAAGATTTAGGGAAGAGTGTATAGTATAGCCTTAATTCTTTGAGGATCTACATCATGACAAGTAGATTATCTGTAAAACAAGAATTAAATTGGAATTGAACCTCGAAATTATACTTTTGTTGTCTGTGTCTTATGCAACGATCTTCAAGATGAGCAATCTTGAAGTTTGAAATAAGAAATTCGAGGGTATGAATGTGTTTCAGTATGTGTTTGAATGTATTTAAATGTGTTAGAGCCAGCGTTTGAATATGAGTTTGAGTGTTTGATATTAGTGATGTCGATGTTTTGAAGCGTAGAAAAGCATTGTAAAAAATCGTTTGAAGAAACGAGGTATTTGTACACAAAGAAAATCGTAAACGAATCAAAAAGATAAAATAAAATTGTGTGCCTGATGCACCGCCTTGTGCTTGACGAATTGTAGTGCGCTAGACACACATGCATATGTGCGCTAGATGCATAGCTTTGCGACACACGTGCTTATATTTTATTGTTCTAAGATTCTTTTTTGTGCTTTAATAATATCTATCCTTCAAAATCCGAAATCACCTATCTTTAGGAATAAGAATTTGATATCCTTTAAAAAATAATTATCAAGAATAATTAATATTAAAATATTAAAAATTACAATTAATTATAAGAAATAATTAACTGAGCCTTAAAATTGGGCTTAGATTTAATAAATAGACTTATATGTTTTTGAAAGCTTTTGGGCTTATCTTGTTCGATTGCTCTTCATTTCATCATTGGGTACCTGATGGGGAGACACGATTTTGTGTCTACACTAATATGAACCAAGTAAAAGATCCTAAATTATCTTCATGTACTTCAATCATTGAAGCTTTCCTTTAATCAACAAATCAACACTTGTCTTTTCGTCGCGCATCTTCAAGAAATTTCAAGTCTTGTAACGAACATGTTTACTACACAAGAAACACCATGGTATAACAAATAGTTCTTGATTGTTTCAACATACAGTCGGGAACCGTTAGTTTTTCATCTGTTTCCTAATAGCTCATTCACCTGTAATAACAACTGTTCCTTGTAGCTGTTTGTCATATTTCGAAACTTAGGAGACTCAACACTTAGACATCAGGGGCTCGAGAGGAATGCAGCCGCAGTAGCTGAAGTCAATAAGCTATTAGAAGTAGGAGAGGTTAGCCAACGAGGTGTTGGTTAATTAAGAAGTCAAATGAGACATGGCGAATGTGGGTCAATTTCACAAACCTAACCAAAGCTTGTTCGAAGGACAATCACCCATTGCCCAACATTGATACGCTCGTGGAGTCAACTGTAAGATACGCCTTGCTTGGCTTTAGGGACGCTAATGCAGGCTATTACAAAATCCCAATGGCCGAGAAGGATCGTATGCGCGCGAATTTCATCACAAGTAAGGTGTTTATTGTTATAAGATGATACTTTTGGAACCCAAAAATGTGGGTGCTCATACCAACTCACCATCAACAAGGTCTTTGAAGAACAGCTCGGTCGGACTCTAGAGGTCCACGTTGAGGATAAGATTGTTAAAAGAAAAAGGACTTTGATCATGCCAATGACTACGCCGCAACACTGAGTACCTTAAGATGCTTCAACATACATGAAGCTAAATTAGAAGAAGTGTGTATTAAGGGTTAAAATGGGAAATGCATCCGGTTTTTAATTGATGAAAGTGGAAAGACCAACCCGGACAAGATCAAGGTTGTGTTAGACCTGACTTCGCCTTAAAATGTATGGAAAGTGCAAATATTTATTGGCTGCTTAGCGACCCTCGATCGTTTCCTTTTCCCCATGGCCGACAAACGTCCTACGTCATTCAAGACATTTACAAGAAAGCAGTTTGAGTGGGACGAATTGAAGAAGCCGAGTAGGCCTTTTGTAGTTAAATATTCATTGAACCTCTCTACCAAAGCTGATGTCTCCCTTGTTGGGAGAAACATTAAATATCCACTTTTTAGTATCTGTATATGCTCTTAATGTGTTTCTAGTAACCGAGCGAGAAGACATACAATACCTAATTTACTTCATCATTCACTCATTCAGAGGAGCCAAAGGAAAATAAAGCTAAGTGGAAAAGATGATAATGTTCGCATCCATCATGGCGAGTAGAAATTTGAATCTGTACTTCCAAGCACACCCCGTCAAAGTCCTAATTAGACAACCAATCAAGAAAGTAATATAACGCTGAAACCACTCTACTTAGATGACAAAATGGGTTGTTCAGCTCTCAACATCGAAATAGAATATGAGCCTCGGCGGGCATGCCCTAATCGATTTCATCACCAAGTGCAGTGCCCAACTTAATGAAGAAGCAAACTCCGAAGATTGCGAGTCATAGGTAGATGGCTCGGCCACCAAGACAGAAAGTGGAGTACGCGTGGTAGTAAAACACCCGGTCGAGGATAAGATGGAAAATGCCATCAAGTTTGATTTCTTGGACTCGCGCAATCAAGCCGAGTACGAAGTCTTCATACTCAGCCTTCAAATCTTCCTTTTCTCTGGGGCACAACATGATAATGTATTTGGCTAAAATAAAAGAACTACTCATCAAACTATCCACTTCAGCATTCATCACCTTCCTTGATCAGAGAACCAACAACCAGCCGTATTGGCTCAGATGACTAGTTGTGCTAAGGGGTTAAGCCACTGAACCATAGTGTGAGAAGTCCTTAGTCAGTCCAGCATTAACTCTCAACAATCACAAGATCGATAGATTTGGTTTGGCCACAAAACACATTTCGACTAGAGTATTGGGAGCAGATGAACACATCTACTAATTCCTTTCATCTCAAGGTTCAATATAATACTAGATTATATTTGATTTAAAATTAATCAAACGCCTACATTATATGTGGTATTACATAATTTGGTACAAAGATAGAATAAATTTATGCATTTAGTGACTGAAATTTGTCGACTAAACCATCTATGGGAAATGAAGGTTATTTTAATAGTCAAATCAAGGATTATCGGTTATCCTATCAAAGTAACCCTTCACCTAGGAATGAAATTAATATGAAATGGCTAATTGCCTAAATCAGAAGTTTCGAAACATATTATCTTCTGAAAACCTACCAATAGCTTGTCTGGCAGAAGAGATTTAGAAGGAAAATAAATGAATTAGAAGGAAACATTTTAGTTTCCGATGTTTGGTTTAAAATTTTCTTAGAAGTGATAGGAAGTAGAAGGAATGCCTCTTTACAAAATTTTCTTATTCTTTTCTTCCAAAACTGGAAGAATTTGGGAGAAAGAGAAAACTTAAACTAAACATGAAAAATTAGGTTTTTAACTTTCTTTTCTCTTCCATTTCTTTCTTTATTAAAAATGAACCAAACATGTTGTAAATGTAATCATGATATTTGAATTGTCGGTATTATAGTGCTACTATGTGATTTTTGGGGAAAACTAGTTTTTTTGCCCGGGCGATGCCTCAGGTCAGTTACAGTAAACAAATATGTTATTATTTTTAAATTTCATAATCTATTTTGCTACTTTTCGTATTTTTTATCCATCTAAAAATTGAAAAATTCACGTAATATGATTTCAATATTCTCTTGTAAGTTACGTAATAAGAATGTTTTTAGTTAATTATAATTATTACAAGACTTCATCATATTTTTTTATCTTAGCCAAATACATTATCATGTTGTGCCCCTAAGACTTCATTATCATGTTGTGCCCCTGACAGGCCCGCGGCCTACGTAGTGGACAGGGGGCCGGGCTCAAATCGTGCTAGGCCGGGCCGACTCGCGTTCTGGCCCGGCCCAAATGGTACACTTATTCCAAATAACACTGATACTTTGGAACTGTTCCTTTCGACGGCTTCCGATACATCACATAATCCCGCCAATTTTCTCAGTCTCAGAGAGCCAACGAAGCAGCAGAACTGCAGTAAACGCATAGCCAGAACTCCGACGACGTCATATTTTTGTTAGTAAACTCTCCTCTTCCTTGTATTTCTTACCCTCATATTTGCTAAAATGCTCCTCTATTTCATACGAAATTTCCAATTCTTTGAACTTTTAATTTTCTTAGGTATTTTTTATTTATAATTTTTGTTATCAAGTTAGTAATATAAGTAGTTGAGATGATTTGTTATATTTTTTCAGGTTTAGTAAGTTAATAAATAATTGACTCGATTGGTTCAATTACTGCCTACTGAATTTATAGGTTTGTGCTCCATTTCAATCTAAATTGGTTGTCGTGGATTTGTTATTGCAATTGCAGCATAGCGGAGATCGAGTATTCGAGGCAATCGCACGTGTTTTTGTGGTAAATTTGTTAGGACTGTGTTGTTATAGATATTCTTCTTATTTGAAGTCATCAAAGTTGTTAATTTGGAGAGTATCTAATGAAATTATCATCAATTCAATTTAGAAATGATTTATGATATAATTGATTGAGAGAAACTTAAGCTGAAGGAAAAGCAGGTGAATTCTGGACAATTTTAATGTTCAGGAAAAGTTTATTTTTTCATTTGTCTGATAAACTCTGAGAATAATCCCGAGTTTGTTATGTTACATTGTGTTTTAAAGGTATATGAATGTGAATTCAATTATTGACTTTGAACTCAATTTAAGGAATTTGAATTTGCCTTTCTTATGTAAATTGGAAAATGGTGAAGAAGATCCCCATGAAGATATTTGAAGATGGATTCTAAATATGAAACATACTTGTAGTCCAAGTCCTTGATCGAATCATGTTATTCAATGTTGAAATTTAAGAAAAAAATAGCGTACTTAAGCCTTAAGAGTGATCACTGTAGCCACGAAAGATACAAAGATGCAATTCTTTTTAGTCTTTTGGCTGACTGAATATGGAAATCTTTAATTGTGTCTCACGGAATACTTTGGAGTGGGCATCGAGTTGGGAAGGGGAGTGAGCTGATGGCCAGAGGAGCAAGAGAAGGATGAGCAACAGGTCAGGTAGGGTTAGGTTAGTGTGATGATTGCCGGGGAAGGAAGAGGGTGGAGGCAGAAGGGTGGTCGAGTGTTGGTGAATTGGTGAAAAGAGGAGCGTGAGGAAAGGGAATATGGTCGAACAGAAAATTACCTGTTTATTAGGTCCATGTCATGTAGGCTCGCTTTTGGAATACACCCCTATTACTGTGGAACACTGCATAGCTGGGACTTATTCTTATGAAATGATCCTTATTCATGATTCTCTCTTCCCAGAATTACTTATAATTCAAGTGTCCATATTCTATTAGGAAAACTGTTTTTGGGATTTACATTTCTGATCAAATTGTTTTACATCCCCTCAAAAGTTTTACGAGTATTTTAAAGAAAAGGGTACTGAAGGATGGAAATGGGAAGCATTTGTTCACATATAAAATGGTTGAAGTAGGCTATCTAAGGTGATAAATGAATTAAGGGTTATTTTTTTTTCAACTCAATTTGATTGATATGGACTTCCTTATTAGCATAACACACCCTTAGGAGCACAAGAATATCTATTATAGATCATCTGATATAAGGCACTGAATCAAATTGTTTTGAAGACTGTCATTGTTTGCATGGAAGTATGGGATGCTTCATATGATATTTGTAAATTCAATGTAAGTTTCTCAGGTAATCTACCACTATTACCAAACAGTTATTTTTCCTTGTTCATTTTCGATATTACAAGACGTCGATTGCATTCTCCAACAAATGCTTCCTGATTTAAGAAGTTTTCAGCAATTTTTCCATAAATTTTATCGTGGAATATCACATGTCAATGTATGTGCAATTATGTATATTGAGATAAGATGACTATCAGGAGGACTCAAGAAGTAAATTATAGAAGTACAGTTCTTTCTTCTGTGTTTGTTGGACTTAGGCATATCCCATCATAATGATTGTTACTCATATTTTTCTGAATAGAATGAAGGGAAAAAGAGTGAGGTTCAAGGACTTGGCATCTGAATCGAATTTTCCTGCAAGCAGTGGATTACCATCTGATGCAAGAGATGATCTTCCTATGTATGCCCTTCAGGATGTGGTTGCTTTGCATGGTTCTCATTTCCTGGCAGTTTAAAGTTGCATAAAAAGTCGACTATATTTTCTTTATTTTGTGTACTATGTGAGGTATTGAGTTGCACCTGTAACATGCTCTTCATCTGGTGTACTAGGCCTGCTGCAGTTAATGAAGCAAAAACCTCCGAGTTTGCGTTTTTTAAAAAATTGAAGCAAGATGTTGGTTGCACTTCCTGTCTAAATCCTCAAAACAGAGAGAAAATCCCCATGAGGAATTTGAGACCAAGCAACTATGCCAGAGGTAGGTCTTTCACTAAAAATCTTTCAAAGCATTTTCCTTGATAAGTTGAGAAGAATGGGCGTTCAGTGGGATCTTAAATATCCTTTTTGATTTTGAAGTCACTGAGTTTATTTTCTAAACTTGATAACCTGTGCAGAATTAGGTAGCTCAAAACTTAAGGATGTAAAATCTTCACAGTATGTTAAGAAGTCTACGACTAGGGAAATTGGTTCTTTTTTCTCTCCAAGAGATGCCGTTTTGGAGAGTTCAGGTGTGTGGCATTAAACTGGTTCCTTTCTGTACCACATTTTGTCCTCTTAGCTACTTCATGCTATGATTTCAACAGATCTGCCTAGTAAGGAGCGTGATAATGGGAAATTCAAGTGCTTATCTCCTATCAGAACACCAGCAAGTGTTAATCTAGTATCTTTCCTTTCCGCAACTGCAAATACCTCTGCTAATCCAGGTTAGATATCGTGATTCAACTCTTTGGAAATGAATTTTGGAGAGATGATAAATGTTTCATCAATTCAGGAGGTAGCTTAATAGCAATCATGCTACACTGTAATTTGGGGGTGAGATTTTGATGATTCATGTAAAATCTATAAATAATAACGTAGTATACATAGATCTCAATCATATAATGTGGCATTGGGTACAACTTATGGTGCAGAAAACCAACTAAAAGATGGAGATATCTTTACGTGCAAGAGGCTGAAGTTACTGCAGCGGATTGCCAAGACCTTGTCTCCTGAAGCTGATGAAGTTCCAAAGGAGTTAAGTGCATGACTCAATTTGTTTTGTTATTTCTTTGTTGGCCTTCTTTTTCTTTTACAAATATTCACAGATGTTTTGTCAGGTGTGATTTAGTGTTTCAGCTCCTAAGTCGTTTGCTCCCAGAGAGTTATCAAGGAAATGTACCTTCCTTGACCTTAACTGTTTCGACTTTAATTTCTTGCTCCTACTTTTCTTATGCACAGACCCTTTTTTGTTTTCTCTGTGCTAACTGCTAAGGCTAATCCTTTGTTAACAGCTGTCACCAATCCTACAACTAAGGCAACCAGAAACTGAAGAGAATTCTCACTTGCGTCTTGATTCAAATATTCATGTCATGGACACTACGGATACTTCAAGGATGCTTGTGAAGGCTGACATGGATCCCTTCTTGGATAGTAGTGTCTCTGCTACTCAGTCCAACAGATTTAGGGGAGCAATTCCTTATGAACAGGAGGACAATGATTCTTCTGGAGCTAGATGCTCTTACAGCATGCTTCTCTGGCACAAAGGACAGAATAATGAGGAAAGCGCTCTAAATGGTAGAGATCTTTTGACATGGGGTATTGAACTTCGTGATTATTCTATGCCAGGAAACACTAGCCCCGACGTCATCAAGAATGAAGTATTAAGGCAATTTTCATATGATGCATATGACAATAGTCAGTCAGGCAGATATAGAGACCAGAGTCATTCATATGAGGTTCCTAATGGAAGTTATGACTCCTTTGCAGCTACTAACAGTAGTGGTCTAGTGTACAAAGACGAGAGACTTGATTTTAGTTTGAATAAAGGAGCACAATTGAGTCTGAATAGCTGGTACGATCCTTGTCCTCGTGTCTCTCTTGAGAGTTCCAGACCTTCTGCTTCAAGTAATCTCAGGTATTGCACTGAAGATGATCATCTGAATGACTTTAAGATTAGAAGAGAATTCTGTTTACTCGGTTGGGATGCTAATGAAGTGGATATGCATGACTCTACACATAATAGTCTTATGGAGCTTGAAATATATTGTCCTCCATCATCCACAAGTTGTGAAGATCATGGAGACAGTACAGAGCTTTGTCCTCCATCTACGAGTGAAGATCATTGGGATAGTCGAAAAAACAGTACTTTGTTGGATATGTCTCCCTATACTTATCAAGATCATGATATTCAAGGACATCATTTGGAGCAAAAGGAATTAGTTCCAAGATCACCATGTATTCCATTTATGTTATCCTATGGTCCAGGACAATTAAACCCAGATGATTCTGGTCTCTTTATGAATATCTCAAGAGATAGCAGTTTCTTCTTTATCCCTCAGAAGAGTAATCAAGCGTTGGAAAACATGATATGTGAAAGGAACTGCCCTGCTGTCGAAACTCTTCTTATCTCCCAAGACTTTGTATCTGATTCTGAGTGGAAGTGCAAGTCGCAAACTGGTATTCTAAAGGAGCAAAATGACACATTTAGACAGGGAAATTCAAGTTCGCAGTTTCTCATTGCTAATGAAGAAAACCTGGCTATATTACATCCAGAACATTGGTCCACGAGTGTGCATATTCCTGTTAACCAGGAGTATTCATTTCCTTTGCAGCTTGATACAGTAAGGTGGAAGGATATGGAAACGGAGACTTATGATGAAGACAGGGCAATAGTTACTCATGATAATCACTTCTGGTGAATTCTCCACACTACTCTTTTTCTTCACTGCAGAAATGTACATTTCCATTTTGTTGGTGACCTCCACATCTGAATAGATACTTTTAAAATGTGTAGTAACCCATCTAAGTTGACAAATCTATATCTCTTTTTCTGATTTCTGGTGCAATGAAACCATTCATTGATTATGCCTTGGTAATCTTCTCCTCTTTTACGTCTAATGGTTGTGAGGTTATTAATGTTTACAGCCGTAACCCCAGATAGCGTTATCATAATCATGATATGGACAATATCATAATAGTAACATCTGAGGGGTCGTTTGGTTCAAAATAAGGAATGGAAAGGAAATGGAATGGGATAAAAGGATGGAATGGAAATGGAATGTGTTACTTTAGACACTTGTTTGTTTTGATGTAGGAATTGAATCATTGGCCTAATGACTCCCTTACTTTTTGTTTCATGTGGTGTGAGGAGGGTTTCAAGATGGGGGAATCAAAATTGGGCTAGTAAGGGAGTGAAAAAAATGGATAACCCAACCAAACATAAAATAAGGGAGTGTGTTACCTCAATCCGTTTCCAAGCCTAAAATATTTCCAACCAAACGGACCCTAAGACTTTTTTTAGTTTTCCCGCTGTTTGCCTTCTAAAGGTAGAACTACTTTTCTTTCCCGTCTAGTCTGGTAGGCGGTTATAAAATATGGGTAATGATAACAGTATGTAATGTAGTTTTGGAAGGTAAAAAAGTCATGTTGATGTTTATGATAATGAGAATTCTTCTCCAAACATGTGATCTTTTTCATGGATTGCATTACATCCATTAGCAGTCTAGGATAGGGCGGCAATGGGCCGGAGATGGGGCAAGTGAACCTCAACC
Organism: Beta vulgaris subsp. vulgaris; assembly: GCF_026745355.1. Classification (NCBI taxonomy): domain Eukaryota; kingdom Viridiplantae; phylum Streptophyta; class Magnoliopsida; order Caryophyllales; family Amaranthaceae; genus Beta; species Beta vulgaris. The sequence goes on from NC_079208.1 coordinate 39,548,928, forward strand.
TGCCCCATCTGTCTCGACCCAAATCCCCATCACCCACCAAAAATTCCATGCATATCTGCCCCATCCATCAACCGCGGATGGGGCGGGTAGGCACGGAAAATAGATGATACTAGGAATAGTTGTATGTATACTTAACAATTAAAAAAATTAATAAATGAAAATTTAGCCATCGATCAACAACAAAATCACTAAGTATCAAATGTCAATTCATAATCCATGTCGAAAATTAATATTAAAATAATATATATATACTATATATAGCATAGGTGGATGGATGGAATGAGTGATGAGTAAAAAAATATTCACCCATCTCCGACCTGTCCTGTCACCCACTCAGTTTGCCACCCCTTGGTATTGCGGGTTTTCTCATTTATCTATGGCGGGTGGGTGGATAATTCACTCACCCATGGAAAACTATCCGCTCTAGTATTGGGTGTGCACTGGTCCAGAAGCATACTGGATTGGGACCAATTGGACTGTTACACTGGAATCCAAGGTTTTCTTAGACTAGAGACCGGACCAAAAAAAATTGTGCAGACTAAACCGGACCGGAATTTTAAGCACCACTCCGATTGGACCGGTTTAATTCGTGCTTTACAAGTTTAAAAATTGATTTTTGTAATTATCTGATCTAAATTAAATTGTATATGTACTTCTTACATAATATTAGCACATTATAAAACTCAATTTGTATGAAACATATTAAAATTTAATAAGAGAAAGTATACATAAATAAGTTTTTTTACATAAAAATAGTGGCTAAAAGATTTTTTTTATGAAACCAAATAATCGGTCCAGACCGGACCCTGATACAAGAATTTCATGACCCGCAGATCGAATCTGGACCGATCTGATTCCGTTCTGAATTCTAGACCCGTTCTTACTTTGCACCCCCTAAGGCCCTAATAGCACTTTAGATGTGTATCGTATAAGAAGGGAAAATAACATGTTTTAGTTTGACATTTCATTACCATGGTAACGCGTAAGTATGATTTCGTTATTATTACACCATTTAGAATTGCAGACATATGCTTGGATTCAGAGTAATGAAGAAATAAAAAGAAAAGAATGACGGTAAATGAAGGTGGGAGACTCGTGGTAGATGAGAACAAGTATTAGTAGTGTAAAGATGTATGTATTTTCCGTATTTTGGGGTAACTGTTTATAGGAGTATACACCGGTCCAGGACCGGACCACATTGGACAGGAACCGGCTGAACTAGTGGATCGTAATCTGTAATTTTTTCTGGACCGAGACCGGACCGGAAAAATTTATGGACCGGAATTTTTCCGATCCGTTCCGGTTTTGGAGCTGTTGGATTAAAATCTACATTTAAATAAAAAATCTTGTTCATTTAAATTTATACATTTTTTTTTATAAAATAGATACATTAAATTTATTAATTCTAAGAACAATAATCTTAAAGTTAATAAAGAGTAGGTTTTTAGTTTTCAAACTTTATAACTTTGAATTTTTTAACCTTTAAAAACAAATTTCTGGTCCACCGATTCGGACTAGAATTTTTCGGCTCTTACCGGACCGAAGCAGAAACCCGAAATACTATTTTTTGGCGGACGGGGGATTGGAACGAAATTATCGATCCGATCGAGTCCGGTCCAACCTTACCCTTTCCACAACCCTAACTGTTTCCCGCCACCCCCATAGACCATACGGTATCACCCCCCAAATTGAGGGAAATAGTTTCATTCCCATCTTTTGGCTCCTTCCATAACCCACTTCATCTGTACTAGTAGCTACTACCTATATTCGTCCTAATTTAACCCATAATGCATTACCTCAATCCAAACATTTCCTAATTTTAAATCTTTATCCTAAGATTCACATAGGCTCATGGTCTGAAGTTTATTCAACAGCCTACAATCATGTTTTCGATTTAACTATTAGAACATAGAATTGTGGCACTGGCACACAATATATCAGTTGGAAGTTAGTCCACTTACACTCCGCTAGTTACATGATAATAATTCGTATCTGGTAGGATAATAATGTAAAGTGAGTCTATTGCGATAAAGTTTCATTACTATGAAGATCGACAAATTTATTTACAAAGCTACACATAAGTTTATTATCATTATCACCCGTGTATTATTGGGGGCCTTTAGACTTTAGAGCTAAACCTAACAAATCTCGACAGTTATGACTCTTGATATGCAATTCATAGCATGTCTACAGCTTTGGACTCTTCCAATGAAAGCATCTTCCAACCAATTCTCTGAGCAAGTTATAGGCTTTAAAGATGACAAATAAATTTGTTCAAGCTCATCTCTGAAATCACCTGGTTAAATATAGACATGGCCTACATCTAACCAACCTAGGCCCATTAGTCTGGCTTAGTTTAGGCTTAAACATAAATCAGTCCTTATTAAAGTGTACTTCTCCTTTATTTTGTTACCCTGTCCGTGTTGACTTTCTTATGGTACACCTTCTTAAGTTCTCATTCTCAACGGTACCCTTTTAGAGTGTTCCTAATAGTTGCCCTTCTTGTGGGTTATGAGGAGAGAGTATAAAAGTAATACTTCCTCCGTTTCAAAATAAGTGCAACATTTGCATAGTATTTACTATTCACAGTTTAAACTTTAATTAGCTTTGGTGATTTACATTTTAGGAAAAACATAGTCATGTGGGATCTTGTTAGATTCGTCTGAATGTGAATTTTTTTAATATCAACTTTTTATAATTTTTACTTATTGATGATTGAAGATATTAACGGTTAAAATAATGCATTGGCAAACGTGAAAACAAGAAGTGTTGCACTTATTTAGAAACAGAGGAAGTAATAGTTTATTAGGAGAGAGAAAAAATTTGGTCAAGAAATTGATGCCCATCTCTTCATGATGGACGAAGAAAAAGAGGAGCAAAGAAGGAAATGGAGGAGAGAGAAAAAATGGTGGGGTAAGTGAAAGAGTGAGAAAGTAATAAAATAATTAATGACCACAAATTATAGGAAAACCATTGGTTGTGCTTACTGTTAACATCTCCTAATGGTATACCTTCTTTAAGTGTTCATTCTTAGCAATATCCTCCTAGTATTGATTTTTTTACAAGATTTAATGTGCTTAACTAGTAGTATAACTTTATCATCAACAAAAATCGAGAAAAACCCACATCTAATTTAATGAATCAAGTAAGAATCAAGGTTGGCCTAATTGGTTGGAGACCCTCCTGCTTTTGTGACAAAGGTTCGATTCTTTCCCGCCGCCCACTAGGAATATTCATCTTATCCAAAAAAAAAAAGTTTAATGAATAATGTACAAAACCCATTTTAAGCTACATCCAAATTATTTAATCAGCTACAAAAACCTTGAAAACCTCTTTATTACATTGATAAATTGACAAAAAAAAAATCTGAAAAAAAGTGTCAAAGGGACAAAATTATGGATATGATCTATCCACAAAATATTAAATAAACGAAATATGGTGGTTGACTCACTATGAAGAAGAATTAATTATCATATAACTATTACATATAGATACAATAGTTATATGATGATTTATGTCTTCTTCATAGTTAATCAACCACCAGATTTTTTTTTGTTTCTTGATCAACATTTTGGGGGTAGATCGTACTCATAACTAAAAGTAAAAAGTCCATATTAAAAAGAGTGTTATTGAGAATTAAAACTTAAGGTGTACCACTTGGAAATTTCAAGGTGTACCACTTGGAAATTTCAATACTAATAGGATGTTATTGAGAATGAAAATTTAAGAAGATATACCATTAAGTAAAGTAATATTAGGAGGCTAACGTTGAGGATTTCCGAATTTTTGCCAACCAAATAACATGTCGACTCATTTTAGAAAATGGAATTTTCCATGATTTTGTTGCCAATCAAACAAAAAATAAGCTTTCCTTAACATAAATCATAAGCATGGTAAAAACAATTTCTATATGAAACTCACGTATACAGTGCACCTAGAGCTATATATCTAGTCATTATCATTATCATTATCATTTTGTTAAAGAGGGTTTAGTTAAGAGCAAAGAAAAAGAACTCCAAATAAGACCAATGTTTCAAGAGTGAAGCAACATTCATGGTTTCCTATTTCAACACGGAAAATGAAGACGCTGCCCCTTTTTACATGTAAAGAACCGTGGTAAAAGGATAAGTTCGAAGAATAAGACCAATGTTTGTTCATCATCTAATTGTGCTTCTATATGCAGGTTGGCCACAGACAAGAAAAGAAAGGATTTGATCCCTCCATCATGCTTCTCTATTGTCCAAAACTTGTCCTTGTTAAGTTTGGTCAATTTGTATTTTCTTTCTCATTCATCATCAAAATATATTTTAAAAACCAAAAGGACAAAATCCTAATAATATGCAAATTGGACATAATAATCCAAAATAATATCCTATCATATATAGAAACCTAACACCCCCTCAAGTTAGAGCATGCAAATTTCGAACACTCAACTTGAATAATAAAAACTCAAACTAAGTACTACCTAGAGCTTTAGTAAATATGTCTACCAACTCAAAATTGATAGGAATATCAGGAGTAATAGGCCCCATAGTCACTGCATCACAAATAAAGTGATAATCAAGTTCAATGCATTTAGTGCGCTCATTAAACACTGGATTCTTGGCTATGTACAAACCAGGTGACTATCACAATATAATCTCATTCCTACAAGATGTTGAACTCCAAGATCACCCAGTGTTTGCTTGAGCTAAGTTAATTCACAAACTATAGTAGCCACAAAATGATATTCTGCCTCTAAAGAGGAACGCGATAATGTAGATTGCTTCTTAGTATTGGGGGAAACGGGAGAATATCCAGTTGAAGAAACCATCCACTCATGGAACGACTAGTAAGACAACTTGCCCAATCAGAATCACATAATTCTTTTGAGTGGAGATCACTATCTAAATGAAATAAAATTTCCTAACCTGGATTTTTCGTCATATATCTAACTATATATAACACCCCGACAATTCTCTATTTTTCTAAAATACATTTCAATATAAAACTTAGGGCATGTCCTTTTCGACATAAAACAACTGAACTGAACTGAATTGAACTGATCTGAAATGATGGCAACTGAACTGAACTAAACTGAATTGAAGTAAATTGAAGTGAACTGATTGCAACTGAATTGAACTGAAATGAATCAAATTATAACTAATAGAAATGATAATTGGAGTTGTGACCTGAACTGAACTGATTGCAACTAAACTGAATTGAACTAATGCATCATCTTCAAACTTATAAACGACGATGTTCTATTGATCCTAAGAGACTGCTCACCAAATGGGTCATCACGGGATCAATAAGGCATAGCCATGATGAACACATACACACAAAGCACGTAATCAACAAAGCTGAGTATTACATAGTAAATAAATAGATAAAACCTAACATGATACTAATAAATATTATTAAGCAAAGATAAATAATAATATCGTAGACTATTTTTACTAAACTAAATTCCACAACTAATAAATTAATTAATTTAGATGGAATAGTCAATGGAATGAGTTGTCCAAGCCAAAACCAGTCTTCAATCTAGAAGACGAATTACGGGCGCGACTCTGTACTCCCCTAACCTACAATACCGAGGAACTTTTTAGAATAATAATAGGACACGGTGATCAATCCGGTCCCAAGAAAAGCAATGGACTACCACTATGTACTCCAACTCATACTTGTCCAACACTTTAGACGTGCACAAGTCTAAAGCTATTGCTATTCACGTTTTGCTTTATGTGATTAATAATTATTTACTTGTTATGACACACAAGTAGGACAAATAATATAATTATCAAAGAATCATAACTTCCATTTTTATCTTAGGATTAAGATGATCATCAACTTAACAATCCAAGGTTAACTCCAATATTAAATCCATAACCTTTATTTATTTGTTGAACCAAGTCGACAACCAACCAACCATTCATTTGTGTAATAACCAACTTACCAAATAAGGCTATCGGTACTCACAGAGTAATTAAATAATTCAAAGGGAACAACATGATTCAATCATGATCCAATACCAACATAAATATTAATCCCTCTTGTGAGTTAATAAAATAAAGTTCTCAAATCTCATATGCTTGCATCAATCTTCCATACAAACACAATATCATTATTATAGTCAACATGCTTAACACAAAGACATACATAAAACATGCAAATCCAATTGAATATAAATCACATATGAACTAAAAATAAATCTCATCCTTAATACATGATACTAATCCAACCAACACATAGGTATGTACATACATTCTGTAAACAAAACGAGATGCCACTTTCACAAGCTTAAAAGTCGCCTAAAGAGAATTCTCCGCTTAACAATAATCAACATATCCACAATCAACACTCTAAAAATTTCCATCAATATTTAAATACTTTAAATCTCCTTTCAAAGTGTTTAAAAATCTTTCCCATCAATAAAACTTAATTATTAAAGCCTCCTAGTATAGTACCATTATAATAGTTGTTAAAAACTCTTAAAACTCATACGTTGATAAATTAAAAAAAAAACTCCATCATAAGCATCCTTACAAAATTTCTAGAAACTTATAAGATACTAAAATCCTTTGCAAACATACTTAAACATGATTAAAATCATAAGAATACTCAATTTCATAAACTATAATATACTAATAGGATTTTTCAACTTATAAAACCCTAAAAATATATGTTGTGAATTCTTAAAATCTAAATTTAAACATAATCAATAAATATGAAATTTAATTACTTTATTACATAAACTAAATAATCTTAGATTTATATTTAAATTATCAAACTATAACTTTAAACATAAACATAATTAAACAATTCCTAAAAATATAAACTTTGCATTACATATAAGTTGAGAAGGAAGAAAAATAACCAAAGAAGCAGAGGAGAGGAGAGGAAGCCGGAGAGGAAAGTGGCGCCGATTGGGCTGCTGCCGATGGTGGTTCTGTTGTCGCGGTGGTCAAGCAACCAAAGAGGAGAGGAGAAAAGAGACGGAGAAGAGAAATAGGAGAGAGAGCTGAAAGAATTAGGGAGGAAGAGAGAGAAAATAAAATGTGTTTAATGTGTGGGGAATTGGGTAATAAAGTGTATTTTTAGGTTCCCCCTATTAGGGGTCCAATAATGAATTGAGCTTTGATGGGTTAGTTTAATGAAGATGTTCATAGTAAAATATATAAGGTTTGGGCTCCTCTAACCCAATATTAAAATTTTTTTTGCTACAGCTCCACTAGTTTACTTATAAAGTAATTTTTCAAAGCATGACTAAATAAAATATTTGATTACTTTAAATTATTAAATAATACTTTTGACTTGCACTACTTTGAGAGCCTGCATAAATTATGTTAGAATGTGAACAGAATATGCCAAATCAGGTCTAGTAACAGTAAGATAAATCAACTTGCCCATCAATCAACGATATTTGTAGTGTGTTGTCATATTTGTTTTCAACAAGGCATAATAATATTAAATAATATTTTATCATATATAAAGTCCTAACAATCATCTAAGTATTGGTTGTCATATTTGTAGTATTAAGTCTAATATCGATGACTATAATAGTATAACTAGTTATTAGGCCAGGCTATGTCCCGGGTAAGAAAAAATTTCATTTATTAATATAATACTTTAGAGAAGGTATTGGGTCAGACGCGTCCGACCATAATATTTGGTCGGACGACTTTCAGTTGGTTTCAATTTTTTTTTCAGTTGGTTTCAAATTTTTTCAGTTGGTTTCAATTTTTGATCAGAAGACCAAATGAAAGAAAAACAACACAAGCTGAAAGAATTTACACACCAAATGAAAGAAAAACAACACAAGCTGAAAGAATTTACACACCAACTGAAAGAACACAGAAGACCAAATGAAAGAAAAATCATATCACAAGAAGGAATGCATTATCTTCTTCTTCTAATTACTCATTCTCTCTCTCTCTCCTCCTTCCAAAAATTGCAAAAAAACACACCAATTTCATACGTTAATAATTGCTTTCTTTTTGCCCTTTGGTCATTGATGGTACCTGGAACACAGTGCATTATGGTTCCTGGAAAATCATATCAGTTAATGGCAGAAAGACGATTTGACTAGTCCGATTCTTGACTCGTTGAGGAAGATGATGATGTGGCGACAATGTGAGTGGATGAAGAAGAGGTGGTGATTGAAGAAGAAGATGAAGAGTCATCTTTGGCGAGAGCAACGGAGAGAAGAGCTGCGAGTTGCTGCTGTTGATGGTGAAGTCCTTGCATCTTCTTCGTCCTCTTCCTTGCGCTTGCTCAGCCCGTCCGACGGAAAGTATTGGGTCAGACGGTCTGACCCAAATACTACTAAATACAACTTAGCCTAGTGGTTAAAACGTTAGTATATATGTACTTGAGGTCTTGGGATCAAACCCTATACTATGCAATTTCTTAATTTTTTTATTATGCATGGATTACTCCCTAAATAGAGCGTCACATGACACAATTTCTTGTTTTCGCACGCCTTTTAATATATTTGTATAGATAATGTTTTGCTTTATAATAATGGTTGTGTTTTAATTTGTAGCCTACGAAATAATCTTAGATCATGAGTAATGAATTTTGTGTTATTTATATGTACTTATTGGCAAAAAAAAAAAAAAAAAAAACTTCAAATAAACATAAAATCGCATTTGATTTGTTATATTCACAACACACTCGGGTGTATCACGGAAATCTTCAACAACTACAGCATCTACATTGCACTATGCCACTATCAACAGTAGTTGATCAATTTTTATAATAATGCAAGTTCCTTAATGTTAGAGGGGTCAGCATCTAGTGAATTATGTCTTCATGTCTTGCTATCTTGCAAGGACTGCTTGTTGCAGGTTTCTTTTTCTCTTTATCCAGATTCTCGAGTAATTATTATTGCATTATGAGCAACAAAAGAAGCTTTATTGAGTGCTAAGTTACCTTTACTTTTCACTGAAGTCTTGAAGATATGTCTTCTTATTATTGACCAAGACCATAACAGCATGACACATAATTATGCATCGTAAATATTGTTGTCGTTTTTTTTTTCCTTTTTGTTTTCAATTTCTTTTGGATGGTTTATATAAGAACGTAAATTGATAACAATTAAAATAAACTTATCTGACAATCGTAACGTGAGAAGATCACTATCCTAAAGTTGAATTTACCCCGTAACAGCACACATACTTACATCAATCAACCTCCAGGAATACACGGTTTTTGCGTTTTTCGGTGTTGACAGATAGCAGATTGAGAACGATCTTGAATATTGCCCAGAATAATAGAGGAGAAATAAAACGAAGAAGATATTGTGTGTGTTTCTGTGTTCCGATGAATAACAAAACATTAAGTGGGAAGAATGATGGGCAGCAGTTTAGAAGAGAAATTAGGGAAAAACTGAAAACATTAAGAGAGAGATTAGGAGAAAAGGTAACTTAAAACTAATAAAAACGGTCATTAAATGTTGACAAATAATTAACCCAAAAAGATAATTAAGTTAAGTTTATTCCCCAATTAAAATAAACTTATCTGACAATTGTGACGTGAGAAGATCACTTGTCCTAAAGTTGAAGTTGCCCCGTAACAGCACACAGCCTCACACCAATCAACCTCCAGGGATACACGGATTTTGCGTTTTCGGTGTTGACAGAAAAGCAGATTGAGAACGATCTTGAATATTGCCCAGAATAATAAAGGAGAAATATAACGAAGAGAAGAAGATATTGTGTGTGATTCTGTGTTCCGATGAATACCAAAACATTAAGTGGGAACAATAATGGGCAGCAGTTTAGGAGAGAAATTAGGGGAAAACTGAAAACATTAAGAGAGAGATTAGGGGAAAAGGTAACTTAAAACTGATAAAAAACGATCATTAAATGTTGACAAATAATTAACCCAAAAAGATAATTAAGTTAAGTTTATTCCCGAACAAGACCCATGGCCCTGGCCCGTACCGGGCGGGCTGCGCATGTGTGGTAACCACACATCACCACATACCCACTAAAAGCCTCATTGTTACTCAACTCAAAGGGTAGAGGAAGAGTAATGGTTATAAATTAACATTACTCTTCACTTCTATTCTTTCAATGTGGGACAAAAGATAGAATAGACTCTTCATATTCTTTTGAAGCAAACTTTTGAGTTTCTACTATAAACTCCAACAATCCCCCACATGATTTAAAAGAATAAAATAGAAAGAAGTAGGGCTGAAAAAAGACGATCTGGGAAATAGATACTAGGTTTTGAAGTATCAATGTCTTATGGACTTGAATTGACACTCAGAGCATACAATTATGTCTTACTATCATAATAGGTAGATTTCTCTTTGAACCTTTCACGAAGTTTGCAAAGTATAGTTGCGCACTCAATTTTTTTCAAATCAAGAAACGTTCTGGCAATTGTAATATCGGTGCCCCACGGTTAGCAGCCTGGATTCTCATGAATGCTCTAGAGAGCCTAAGCCTTCTGACTCTCATAGGGGATTGGGCGTAGCCCCCATATTGATATAAGTAAGTTCATTAAGTTTTACTCTCACAAACCACCTTAAATAAGACTATGAACTTATTAAGAGCTCTATGCTCGACCTTACACATATACCATTAGTTCAAAACAAAATACTACATCACTTTTATTAATAGGAATGGTAGTAGTATACAATAACTTGAGTTCTTTTGTGATTTCATTTGACCCTTTGAACTTAGGAATTCCTAAGAAGGGTATCCATCACAATTCACTCCAAAATAGTCTTTAAATCCATTCCTTGTGTTGACTCCAGCACCATTTTTTTACAGAGGCCTTTGGTGAGAGGATCAACAATATTCCTCTTTGACTTTACATACTTGAGTGACAACACATTATTTCTATTTAAATTTCTAACTATGGCATGCCTTAAGCGAATATGCCTTCTCTTTCCATTATAGGCTTGATTATTCGCTACCCTAAATGCTGCTTGTGAGTCACACCACATAAAAATTGATGGAACTCGCTTCCCCCACAATGAAATATTAGCAAGCAAACTCCTTATCGATTCATCTTCTTGACCTACCAATTCTAAAGCAATAAACTCATATTCCATTGTAGATTTGGCAATGCATGTCTGCTTTGGTTATTTCCATGATATAGCGTCTCCAGCAAGAGTAAATACATAACCTCTAGTAGATTGAATCTCATCATTATCCGACACCCAATTAGCATGACAAAGTCCTTCAAGGACACATGGTGTCCTTTGATAATGCAGACCCCAATAGATGGTGCTTTTTTAGATACTTCAACAATCTAATCAAGGCAACCCAATGCTCCCGATTAGGATTGTGATTATACCTGCTCGTTATACTAATAGCATAAGCTATATCAGGTCTAGTATAATTCATCAAGAACATTACACTACCAATTATTTTTGCATATTGTTCTTGTGATATACTATCACCCTTATTCTTTTTCAAATGAATATCAGAATCTAGGGGTTTTACGGAATACAATCAAATTGTCAAACTTTTTAATATTTTTCAATATAATGAGATTGATTTAAAGATATCCATATGAGTTCTAGTAATCTTTATTCCAAGAATAACATCAGCCTCTCCTAAATCCTTCATCTCAAACAAGAATTTAGGAAACTCTAGTTGTTTATACGTCTACGTTTTGGTCCCAAAGATAACATATCATCCATATATAGGCATATGAAAGCACAACCAAGCTCGTCAAATTTGGAATAAACACAAGCATCAGAACCATTTACCAAAAAACCATTTGAAGTAATAGTTTGATGAAATTTATCATACCATTGTTTTGGTGCTTGTTTTAAACCATACAAAGATCTAATAAGCTTGCATACCTTATCCTCTTGACTAGGAACCTCACATCCTTCAGGTTGCTTTATATATATCTCAAATGCAGTTTTCACATGCATTTGATGCATAATTAAATTATGAATAGATACAAGTGCAGTTAATGCTCTAATGGTGGATACCTTGGTCATCGGAGAATAGGTATCAAAGAAGTCTAAACCTTTCTTTTGGCGATGCCCGCCTCCAATTACAAGTCTAGCCTAATACTTGTCTAAGGACCCATCAGGGTTGCATTTCTTTATAAAGATTCACCTACTACTTAGGGCCTTACGACGTCTAGGAAGGTCTGACAAAATCTAAGTATTATTACTCATAATAGACTCGATTTCAATGTTAATAGCCTCTAACCAAAAACTTGAGTCTATAGATCTCATGCCCTCAGCATAGGTTCTCGGGTTCTCTTCCAATACAAACGCATTGACATCTAGCTCATCTAAGCACTCTTTCTTAGCTAGAAAGGTAGTAATAAAATCAGATCTGAAACTAGACTCAATTCTAGCTCTCTTACTCCTTCTAGGTTCTAAGGTCTTACTAGATGATGCAATGTCATGATGCAACGTAGAAGAATATGCAGCAGACAAGCATAATTGTATAGTAACTTTCATAGGAAAATCATGCTTAAAGAATTAAACATCCCTTGACTCTCTAATAGGACCAAAACCAGATGCATCCTTAAGAATGAGTCTATATGCAGCACTATTGGAAGGATAACCAATAAAGATACTTTATCTACAGTCTTATGTTACTCCTTTGAAAGTCTGGAATTCCTATCTTACCCAAACACCCCCACACTTTGAGGTAACCCAAATTAGGCTTGTACCCTTTCCACAATTCATAGGGAGTCTTATATAACTTCTTATGGGGAACTCGGTTAAGAACATAGCAAGCAGAAAGAATAGCCTCACCCCCACATCTTAATAGGCATACCTGAACTAATAAGCATTGCATTCATCATATCCTTAAGAGTTCTATTTTTTTGCTTAGCTATTCCATTCTGTTCTAGGGTATAAGGAGTTGTAACCTCATGAATAATCCCATTAGACTCACAAAATTTCTTAAGGGAAACTCCATCATATTCTCCATCCCTATCTGATCTCACCCTCTTAATCTTAAGGTCCAATTGGTTCTCAACTTCGGCTTTATAGATTAGAAATTTTTCTTCAACCTCATCCTTAGAACTCAATAAATAAACCTTAGTATAACATGAAAAGTCATCAACAAAAGTAATGTAATACTTCTTTCCTCCCCTACTCATGGAATTCTTAAGTCACCTAATTCACTATGGACTAACTCTAATAAAGTAGAGGAAATTTTTAAGTCACCTAAGTCACTATGGACTAATTTCAATTAAGTAGAGGAACCAGACACATTTTTGTTGAATGCTTTCTTAGGGTGCTTAGCTTCTACAGACGCTTCACATTTATCAAAAGAAGTATTGCTAAAGTTAGGAATAAGACTAAGATGTTTTAGTCTTTAAATAGATGCAACATTCACATGACCTAGTCTATAATGCCATAAAGAAACAGACTCTGCAATATAAAGGGAAGCAATATAGTTCTTATTATCAATAACAACATCCAAAACGGAAAGTCTAGCATTACAAAAGCCTTTATCCACAAAAACACCATTTCTGGTTAGTACAAGTTTATCAGATTCAAAAGCTAACTTGATCCCAGCTTTGTTTAAAAGAGAACCATAAATGAGGTTTCTGCGGATTTCAGGGTCATGCATAACATTTTGTAAAGAAATGGTTTTCCTGGAAGTTAATTTCAGAAAAACCTTTCCTTTGCCTAGTACACTCACAGTGCTTGAGTTGCCCATGAAGAAGCATTCTCCTTCTGAAACTTTGTTGTAGTCCAGGAACATTTCCTTGTTCGTATAGAAGCAACAGGTTGCACCAGTTTCTACGATCTATTCAGAAACATTACTTACCAGATTGACCTTGGACACCACGACAACAATGATGTCATCTTCAGCAAGGTTGGCTTGAGCTTTGGTGTCTTTTGCTTTGTTTAGAGCTTCCTTTCTTTGACGGCAATCCTTGGCAGCATGCCCATACTTACCACAAACGAAGCAACTTCCCTTAAACTTACTTGTTCCCTTGAAATTGTTATAGTTCTGCCTTATACCATCACGAAATTGATTTGGACCCTTACCTTTTGGTCCTTTACCTGCAACAGCTTTATTACCACAAGATTAGCAGAAGAAGAAGAATGATCAATTGATTTCCCTTTGATTTGGATATGGTTCCGCTCCTCAATCTTAATGTGGGAAACTAATTCCCGAAGGGTAAAGTCTTTTTGTATATGTTTCAAGGAATAAACAAAAGTTTCCTAGGAAGAAGGTATTTTCTCAAGTAAACAGTTGGCTTGGAAAAGATCAGCCATACCCTCAGCCACAATATCAGCACATAAATGCTCAAACTCGTGAACTTGATCTAGCACAGGTTTATCATCATACATAGTAAACTTCAATCAACGACTACAAGCATATCTCTTAGTCCGAAAATCATGCGACTCATACTTAGCATTCAAAGCATCCCAAATATCCTTAGCATTTTTCGACTTACTATAAATCATACACATGGAAAAGTCATAAAATGCAGTAACATCCCACTACAAGTCTTATTGTCTTTCATAAAATCCCTGATAGAATTCTTAGGAAAAAGCAACAGCAAACAAATAATAATCTACCCCAATTTGACCCAAGAAAAATTCCATATTTTCATACCACATCTTATAATTTTTCCCATCAAACGGTTCTAACTTAGAAATACCAGGGACAAAGGGATTGGTAATAGGGACAACATTAAAAATACGCACATTATCATTAGGAATTGCACCAGCCATGGTTTCGTAAAACAAATACAAAAAAAAAAAAAAAAATCAACTTTAGAATGTAAGAACGTAAACTGGTAACAATTAAAATGAACTTATTTGACAATCGTAACGTGAGAAGATCACTACCCTAAAGTTGAATTTGTCCCGTAACAGCACACGGACTCACAACAATCAACCTACAGGGATACATAGTTTCTTCGTTTCCGAGCAGATTGAGAACGGTCTTGAATATTGCCTAGAATAATAGAGGAGAAAGAAAATGAAGAGAAGAAGAGATTGTGTGTGTTTCTGTGTTCCCAATGAATACCAAAACACTAGTATATATAGGAAGAGAAAAACCAAACGAGATCAGAACATGGATGAAATCATGGCAAAAAACGGTCAATAAATGGGAAGATAATGGGCAGCAGTTTAGGAGAGAAATATGCGAAAAATCGGAAACATTAAGAGAGAGATTACGTGAAAAATGGTAACTTAAGAATTAAGATTGATAAAAACGGTCATTAAATGCTGACAAATAATTGACCCAAAAAGATAGTTAAGTTAAAATCACAAGGGCCATGGCCCTAGTCAGGACCTGGCGCGCGGCGCGCGCGTGTGGTAACCACACATCACCACATACCCAGTAAAAGCCTCATTGCTACTCAACTCAAAGGGTAGAGGAAGAGTAATGGTTATAAACCTTACTCTTCCCTTATATTCTTTCAATGTGGGACAAAAGATAATTGACTCTTCATATTCTTTTGAAGCAAACTTTTGAGTTTCTACTATAAACTAAAGGAGTACATTCAGTTCAATGGTTCAATTATGGTTATATCTAAACAGTTCAGTTCATATCAATTCAGTTTACAATAGCTGAAATTATTAACAGTTCAGTTCAGTTTAATATAGTTATTTTTCTTTCCAGTTTCAGTTCAGTTGCAGTTCAAACCAGTTTTATCCGGACAGTTAAACCAACCAACGGTTGAATCCATAGCAGTTAAAGCATGTTGTAGTTATTTTCAGTTTCGTTTAAGTTTATTTCAGTTATTTACGAAAATCACATAAGTTCGACAATAATCGCATCGGTTTTGGTAGAAGTTAGTCACATTCTTGTATTTGTTCAAATAAAATGGAACTTCATGTCGGGTTTTGGGCAACTGTTTTTCGGGTTGAGTTGAAATTAACGTGGCAAATACGTGTAGTCTGACACTTGCCTCGAAAAAATCGATTGTATTGTACTTCACAAAAAGTGTATGAAAGTGACATCAGTATATGTGTACAAGACTGATATATTCGACAATTTGGAATAAGACAATTTTATATAAGTCGGTATTCAAATTTTTAGTCGTATGCAAATTACATCATGTTTGGTTAAAAAGGACGTCTCATATCAGTATAAATTCTAATAAACTTCCTTGAAAGACGAGTTAGACATTATTTATAAAGTCAATTAGATCAATGTCTTACTCTTACTATATCAGATCAATGGATTAATATAACTATACTAGTCATTAAGCTCTATGCATTTGAAAACTGGAAACATATAATCGACGTAAAATAAGTTAATAGTGGATTAGTTCAAGGTACCTATGTGATCGATAAGTTAAATCAAGACAAAAAAACTCCATTTAAGTTAATCATTAACAAGTTATATTCAATTTGAAACTCATGTATCTTAGTCAAACTGAAAGAAATTGATGTTACAGTAGATGAATGTATCAACATGCAAGTCGATAAATAAAATCAAGATAATAATAGTACTCTACTTAAGTTCATCATCTTTAAGTTGAATTCATTTCGGAACTAAGCTTCTAATTCAGTTGCAACAAATGTAGAACAATGTAACTCGGTAGATTGGTTCAATATAACAATACTCCATTTAAGTTAGTCGTCTCTAAGTTCTTGGATTTACATGTTGTTTTAAGTTCTTAAATTTTTGTTTCATCTAATTCATAAGAAACAAAAAAAATACTTAAGTACATCTAACTTCATATTTCTGTTAAATCTCAACTTCGGAAGATTACTTTTTGTTAGATGATGTAAGTGAGTGAAGGGGTGTTAATGAGCCTGGATGGCTCATAAACTATTCGAGCTCGGCTCGAGACCATAACAAGCTGAGCCTAAGCTTCCTTAAGTTCAGCTCGAGAGTTCGTGAGCAAGCTTGAAAATATTTTAGATAATGTTTATGTAAAAGAGTAATGTCCCACATTGATAAAAAAAAAAAAAAGAAAGAAGTAAACACAACCTTGTTTTCCCTATATAATCGTATTACCCTTTAAGTCTTTAACTATAATTATTGTTTGATTTGTATTTTTTGTAATATTAGACAGTCATTAAATATGCAAGATCCAAAAACTTGAACTTAGTATAAAATTAATTATTCTACTATGATTCCATCATTTTAATTATTTGTGTAAACATCTTGAAAAAATGATCAACACACCTAGCAAACCTTACATATTACAAAGAACACATGCATGATGGCAGTACATACATGCAGCGAATATATTTAGTTGGTTTTAGAAATCCCACATCGTCCAGGAATGAAAGGTTGAACATTACAATTGCTTATATAAGGTTGAACCAGACAAGCATCTCATACACTTTTTCTTGGCTCTTGTTGTAGCACCAATAGTGGAATCTTCAGTTGGGATTTTAGAAGTTCCGCATGGGAGAGGAAGCAAGAGTAACAAGACACCTGTGTATTAAAGGGGCTTGTATAGGTATGAGTGTAATGTATGATTGTTGGGCCTTACATATTTAATGAGGATTAGCCTGACAATTATACTATACTTATTTGACAAGATTTTATTAGGCTTTTCCTAAATAAAGGCTTGATGGATGTAAGTTAATTTGAATTTTCTTTTAATTTTTGAAATTCAAGTTCACGAACCGAGCTTGGCTTTTTAGTTCTTTCAGCTGGGCGGCAAGATTATTGGAGTATTATTTTTATTTGTTTCTTGCTTTTTCAAGTAAGTATTGTAATTTGTTACTTGTTTTATACTAACACTCATCTTTAAACATGCATGAAAAGATCCTCTAAGGAAAAATCTAATGCTACTAATACGCACTCTACAACAATCCATGGCATTATATTACTCCTAGACTCCCACATCCAACATAATAAAGACTAAGATGAAATGGAGAAACGTTGAAAGTTCTGTAGTAAATTAGTCATGTTCCGAGAGTCTCACATCGGCGTGTAATAAAGAGTATAAAAGATATAAAAAAGAGTTTATAGCATGTATAAAAACTACACTTATGGGAACAACAATTTCGAAGCCATATAGTCCTAGTAAGATGATGGGATGGAGTAGTGGACAATAATTGAGGAGTTGAAAAATCGTAAAATTATTTTTTTTTCTTTAAGAAATATAAAAATAAAACTAAAAAGAATGTTTACGTTGTTAATTAATTTCTTACTAAGCAATCGAGTTGAGCTCAAGTCAAGTTTTTCGCGCAAACTGAGTTCGAGTCAAGCTTTTCTAGCAAAGCAAGCTAGAGTCGAGTTTCTCGAGCAAACCAAGCTCAAGCTCGAGTTGAAACAAATCTTAATGAGCATGAGTCGAGCAAAATTTTAACGAGCTTAATGAGCACAAGCCGAGTGGGATCAGAAAGTTTACGAGTCGAGTCGAGAAGAAGTGTGCTTGCGATTGACTCGCACCCCTAGTGAGAGTATATCATAAAGTTGAGTAAATATTTAAATTGAGTTTGGAGTATAAAAGCAGTGAACTTGAAATAGTTGAAAATCATCAAGAAATTAAGTTATATGTCATAAATTCAAGTATTAATAAAAAATTTATCATGATAAAATTTGTATGTGAATTGGAGTACTATCATAAATTTGGATAATATGTGAATCCGGTTCAGGTACAATTAAAAATCAGTTTAAAACAATTTCAGTTTAAATTGGTTTCAATTCAGTTCACTTTCAGTTTCAGTTTAAATCAGTTCAATTAATTCAGTTACATATTCAGTTCAGTTCAGTTGATCGATCAACTTTTCAGTTTTTCACGGTTATTTTCAGTTATAGTTTGTTTCAATTCATTTACAGTTCAGTTTTGGTTTTTTATTTACAATTTATTTCAGTTTCAGTTTCAGTTTATCATCTTTCAGTTGATTTCAGTTACAGTTACTCCCAGTTCAACTTAATTCAGCTCAAATTTCAGTTGTTTCAATTCAACCAGCCGTTCATTAACCGAATTGACAGCTCTACTATAAACTCTAACAGTTCATATGATCCACTCAAGGAAGAAGTTGATACATACATAAAGGCGAAGAATTTCAAGTTCTCTCATACCATATCTTATACAATTTTATCGCATATATGTTTGTGCTTGAAATTCACATTAATGGTGGTCATGCCAAACGATGGGAAAATGGCAAACATAGTCACGTACATTAGCCCGTCAAGAGAGGGTGATCTAGGCATGTGGGCCATCGGAGTATACCAGTGTTCTGCCCTTTCTTTTGATTTGTTTTCCCTTCATGCTTCAAAATAACATCAAGTTGTCTTGCTGACATGTAACTCAGATATTATTCTCATTTGAAACATATACAGTGAGATATAGGTTCAATAATAACAATCGCTGTAATGCATTCAATTATAAAAAGCAAAGCAAAAGTATAACGGCTAGTTTTCTCTCTCGAAAATGGCGAATTAGCTTGGTTAGGGTTTCTGCCAACTAACTCACTATGGCAAGGAAGAAGAAGACTTCATTGGTGCCTGTGGACACTGATGTGGTAAAGGACATAGCGCAATCATCTAATGGGGGAAGCAATACTCCGGGAAGCAGTTCAGCCGTTAAAAATACACAAATAGAGAAGGGGTTAAAGCCTACAGAAGACATAGCTGTAGAAGCTGAGGAACCATTGGTAGCAGATGAAAGCGAAGTTCCAGGGAATCCATGGAATACACTTTTCAAAAGTAACAGACTTACTTCAAAAGGTAAAGCTTTGAAATTTGTAGCTCCGAAGGTTAAAAATGGTGTTCAGGTTGCTTGCTTGGATAAGAACGAAACGGACAAACTCTCTGAAATATGGGCTACTTCGTTGGTGATTTATATTGTTGGAAATACTCCGAGTATTGGGGCATTAACTAGGTTTATTGAACATGAATGGAATACAGTTGCTAAACCAAACATCTTCTTACATGATGAGGGTTTCTTTGTGGTGAAATTTGTTTCTGTGGATGATAGGAATGAAATACTGTATGCTGGGCCACATAGCTTCAATACTAGACCTATGATTATTAAACCATGGACAGCAAACTTTAATTTCCAGGATGAGGTTCTTAAAATCATACCCATCTGGGTTAAACTACCTAACTTACCATTGAATTGTTGGAGTCCGGATTCTTTAAGTAGGATTGGTAGTCTTCTTGGAGTTCCATTATATGCGGATGAGTGTACATCACAGCAACTGAGAATATCATTTGCTCGTATTTTGGTGGAGATAGATGTCACCAAGGATAGACAACATACTATCCAGGTGGAAGATTCAAACGGCATTGTTATCAAGCAAGAGGTGAGATATGACTGGTGGCCACCATATTGCAAAAAATGCCAAAGAGTGGGACATGACTGTGGTAATCGAAGGATTCAGCAACAGGTGACAAAGCCTAAGGTGGTTCAAAGATGGGTACCAAAGCAGGTTCAACCTGAGAACAAGAACACTGATGAAGCTGAGATAATAGTGCATGATAAACCAACTGAATCAAAGTCACAAACTGGCACTGCTGTCAACACACCAGTTCAGCCTATTGTGCACCAATGGAAGATGGTGACAAGAAAGAATAGAGGGAAACGTGTCATTGTGCCATGTGACGATGAAAATCTAGACATATGTTTTGATGATAATGAAACAGATCAAGGAGAAGAAGAGGAGCAGGAGAATGGGGTTAATAATGAAGCGGGTGAAAACCCTTATCTCTCATGATGTTTGCTTGCTCTTGGAATGTGAGAGGTCTCAATGACCCTCTGAAAATAAAGGAGGTAAAAGCTTTTTTAGTTGGTCACAAGTTGAATATTGTTGCTTTACATGAAACTAGGGTGAAGTTAGCTAATAAAGATAGGATTCGAAAGAAATTTGGAGGTAGTTGGCAATGGGGGGATAATTATAGCCATAGTTCTAAGGGTAGAATATGGCTGGCATGGAAACATGCCCTGGTTCAGGTGGAGATCCTATTTACCACTGAACAAGTTATTCATGCCTTAATCACTGATAAGAATAGTCAGTATAAGATGCTGTTCACTGCTGTGTATGGGTTACACAATATTGAAGATAGGAAGCCTCTATGGAACACTCTTAAGAACATTTCACATAATATGGAGTGGATTATAATGGGGGATTTTAACTCGGTGCTTGAATGTGAAGATAGACTTAATGGTAATCCAGTGACTAATGCTGAAACTGAAGATTTCAGAAATATGATGGATACTACTGATTTGCTGGTGGTGAAAGGTATAGGGGGTACTTATACTTGGTCTAATAAGAGAGAAGGTGTGGATAGAATTTTCAGCAGGATTGATAGATGCCTCTGTAATGCAGCTTGGTTTGCTCAGCACACTCATACAGTAGTGGAGATCAAGAACCAATCGGTGTCTGATCATCATCCTTTACTGATTCATTTGAACCAGCAACAACAGCAGGGAGGTAGACCATTCAGGTTCTTTAACCATCTCATTGAGCATCCTCATTTTAATGCCATAGTTTTAGAGGCTTGGAGACAAAAAGGAGCTGCTAACAGCCTTGATGATATATGGCTGAAGTTGAAAGATGTTAGCAAAGCTCTTAAAAAGTTACAAATAACTCACTATGCTAATGTGAGTGAGAAGATTGGAGAGTGTAGAGATCAACTGGATAGAATCCAAACACAAATCAATAGTGCTCATTTCAATGTAGAGTTGCATAGAAAAGAGCAACATTGTATTGTTTCTCTTAAAAAATGGCTTCATGTTGAAGAGAGCATATACAAACAGAAGTCTCGGATACAGTGGCTCCAAGAAGGTGATTCTAATAGCAAAGTTTTCTTTGCTGCTATGAAGGAAAGACAAGCAAGGAACTCCATTGATGTCTTATACTCAAGCACAGGGGAGAAGCTTGATAAAGTTGCTGATATTCAAAAGGATTTGAATCAATTTTATAGCAATTTAATGGGGACCTGTGCAGAAGAACTTCCTGGTATTGATTTGAATATTGTCAGACAAGGAACCACTCTGAACAATAGTGACAGAATCTATCTTAGTGCACCTGTGACCTTGATTGAAATTGATAATGCTATATTCAGCATTGATGCAGACAAAGCACCTGGTATAGATGGTTTTAATGCTAAGTTTTTCACTGAAACTTAGCACATCATTAAGCCAGATATATATGCTGCTGTCCTTAATTTCTTTGATACTGGTAATATAAGCCCCCAGGTGAATACAGCTTCTATAACTCTGATTCCTAAGATTTCTACTCCAACATATGCAAGTGATTATAGACCAATAGCATGTTGCACTGTGGTTTATAAGATTATTGCTAAAATAATCACTCATAGATTGCAAAGGGTTATTGGGGCAGTGGTTGATACAGCACAAGCAGGTTTTATACCTAAAAGAAACATTACAGACAACATTCTTCTTGCTACTGATCTTATAAAGGGTTACAACAGAAAAGGGATTTCACCTAGATGCACAATCAAGGTGGATCTAAAAAAAGCCTATGATTCAATTGAATGGACATTCTTGAAAAGCATGATGTTTGAGCTTGGGTTTCCTCAACGATTTGTTTTTTGGGTTATGGCTTGTGTGACTAGTGTGTCATACTCTATTATGCTCAATGGTAAACCTGGTAAACCTTTCTATGCAAAGAAAGGGCTTAGACAAGGGGACCCCATGTCCCCTTTTCTTTTTGCAATTGGAATGGAATATCTTTCTAGGTGTTTAAAACATCTAAAAGATAATAAAAAATTCCATTATCATCCCAAATGTGGCAGATTTCACATCACTCACATGATGTTTGCTGATGACTTGTTGATGTTCTGTAGAGGTGATCTTTCATCTATTCATGAGATGTTTCATGCTTTTGGAATGTTCTCTCAAGCTTCTGGATTGGAAGCAAACTTACACAAGAGCAATATATATATGGGTGGAGTTTCTGAAGAGCTAGTGGCTATGGTGCAGTCAACAACCAAGATTCCTATAGGAGAACTGCCATTCAGATATCTTGGGGTTCCATTGTCTACTAAGAAGTTGTCATATAACACTTGCAAGCCTCTAGTAGAGAAAATCATGGCTAGGACTCAAAACTGGGCAGCAAAGCTTATTTCATATGCTGGAAGAGCTCAGTTAGTGAAATCTGTCCTCTTGAGCATGCAGATTTTTTGGTGTCAAATATTCATATTGCCAAAAAAGATTTTGAAGGAGATTCAGGGATTGTGTAGAAGTTATTTATGGGCTGGAACTCAGAATTCAAGGAAAGCTTTGGTGTCATGGGAGCAAGCTTGCTATCCTAAAACATGTGGTGGGCTCAATTTCACTCATCTTGGGCTGTGGAACAAAGCTGCTATAGCCAAACACTTTTGGGCTATAGCTCTGAAACAAGATAAATTATGGATCCAGTGGATTCATTCATATTATATTAAACAAGCTAATATATGGACTATGACAATCCCATCTGGAATGTCATGGGTTCTCAAGAAGATTATGAAGTGCAGAGAGATATTTGATAGTGGCAATTTGATTCATGAGTATGAAACAGATGGGAGATTCTCAATTAACAAATGCTATCAAGCAATCAGAGAGCCAACTCTTCAAGTTAGCTGGAAAAGGTTGGTTTGCAACAATAGAGCTACTCCTAAAAGTCTTTTTATCACATGGCTGGCGGTGCTGAACAGATTGAGTACAAAAAGCAGATTAGCTCAATGGAATTTAATTGCAGATACTACATGTGAGTTATGTAACAATGGAGAGGAGGATATCCATCACCTCTTTTTCCAGTGTGAGTATTCAGCTGAGGTATGGAGGAACTGTTTGAGAATACTAAAGATTACTAGAACTCCTGTAAGCTTTCTGGAGGAGGTTATGATTGCATCAGAACAGTGCAGACGAAGACACAAGAAGAACAAGTTGTATGGCATGATCTTCACTGAAGCTATCTATCACATTTGGCTGCAGCGCAACCAGAAAATTTTTGAAGGGCAGCACAAAACTACTGAACAGATTGTTAATGTAATTGTGTTTAATGTTGCTGCTAGAGTAGATGATAATATGAGGAAGTTATTGATTAGATAGAGGCTGAATAGTTGCTTTGGTGATAGTTTAGGGTGTACTTGAAGTTTCTTGCTTTTCAACCCTTCCTAGAAGGTGGGGAAAGTTCGTTTACTTCTTGCTCTAAACTAGGTGTATTGGTGTTTGTAATTCTTTTTTTTGGTTATCAATAACAACTTTGAATTTCCAAAAAAAAAAAATAACAATCGCTGTAAAACTATAGCATCATATGATTGAGAATAAAAATTAAAACTATGATTAATTACTTAAAAATCTATCAATTGGTGTTGTAAAAGACTGTCTAATTTTAATTTAGAATTAGATAATAACCCAAATTCAGTATTAGAAGAGAGAAGACTACTTTTTCGAATATAATAATTTGTTTAATCTATTTTATGAATAGTTTGATCTAGTTAGTGATCATATACTTCATTCAGTAATCACACTATAATCTATTTAATAACTACATTAATCCATTAGTGACTAATTTATTTAATTGAGCAAGACGGTCAGGTTATGTTTGTTGTAGTTTGAGATTCAAAGGGAAACAAAGGAAGGAGCAGAAAATGGATGATTAGGTTGGTGCGACATGTCTAGAGATAATATTAGGTTAGAATGAGATATAATAAGCTTGTTAGGAGAATCTAGGCTTGGATTTGCTAATTTTATGTTAACATTAGATCATCTATTCTAATAACTGCTGAAAGTGGACAAATGAACTAAAGACAAGTTATACTTATTATAATTAACACCTTAAAGATCTATAGATGAACTAAAATTTTTGTTAGAAGTTATTCTCAATAAAAATCCATAATTAAGAATAAACACACTTCTTTTATACATTATGGTTAATTAATGACAATACTCATTGTTTTCTGGTAAAAAAAATGGCCTCATTCTTTCTAGGAGAATTGAATGAAAACTCAAAACATGTCAATAATGAATTTGAAAATGATAGATGAATTTGGACTTCTCCAGTCACCTTACGAACCATAGAATTCGGAAAGTTATCTAGCCAAGCCTGGGAGGCATAGGCCCGGTCTAGGCGCTCTAGGATTAAATCGTCTCCCTCCCTTGCGTTCGACCAGGTGAAACAGGGCCCAAAGAAGGGAACATCATGTAGTAACATGGATTGTTTCCAGTCATGAAATTCCTCCCAGCCCCTGATGAAAGGCGCACCCCCAAGTTTATCCTCATATTGATCTAGTTGATTAATATCACCAATAATCAGGAAGTTAGAGTACGAACTGAGGATGTTTTGTATGTCATTTCATAGTTGAAGGAGCTGAGGAAACTGAGACGCACCATACAAGAACATCACATGTAGTATTTTCCCATTACTTTATGCGATTTTACAAAAGATGAAGTTTTTAGAGCTACACAACACGTCTATGGCAAAAGGGCCCCAACAAAAAACAACCAAGCCCTCCCGGAGAACTATCAGCATCCACCCCATATACAAAGGTAGGAGACGTAGCTCTAAGTAGATTATATACACTATCTACATTAGTTTTGGTTTCTTGAAGAAAAAGAAAAGTAGGAGAGAAGTGCGCAAGGAGCCAGTACATATAGGGACCTACGGTCTTGTTGCTGGCATTCAACCCACGACAGTTCCAGGCCATGAACTTCATATTTAGTTAAGTGGTTCTTCATGGGAAACCACAACCCTTTCATTACTCAGAGTGTCAGCTATATTTTCGCCATGGTGCAGATCTAAGTGAACCTGAATTTGCTGGTGTTGGTGCGTTGTCTCAGAACTCGAACTTGTTTGTCGGATCATTTATTTCGTTTCATATTCCAACTTTCCTCTGGATCAGCAATTGAAACTGTTGCAAGTCACTTCTTACCAATCCTCAAGACTATTTCTAGGCCAGGTTCCACTCCTATTAGACAAGCCGTGGAAATGTCAGTAAGACATTTTGACATTCTTTCATTAATATTAGTCTTGCGCCATAAGTTAAAGCCCCCTTTGGCATCCCCCTTTAACTTATGGCGCAAGACTAATAGGAATGAAAGAATGTCAAAATGTCTTACTGACATTTCCATGGCTCGTCTAATAGGAGTGGAACCTGGCCTGGAAATAGTCTCGAGGATTGGTAAGAAGCGACCTGCAACAGTTTCAATTGCTGATCCAGAGGAAAGTTAGAATATGAAACGAAATAAATGGTCCGACAATAGAAGCTCGAGTTCTGAGACAACGCACCAACACCAGCAAATTCAGGTTCACTTAGATCTGCAGCATGACGAAAATATAACTGACACTTCGGGTAATGAAAGGGTTGTGGTTTCCCATGAAGAACCACTTAACCAAATATAAAGTTCATGGCCTGAAACTGTCGTGGGTTGAATGCCAGCAACAGACGGTAGTTCCCTATATGTACTGGCTCCTTGCGCACTTTTCTTCTACTTCTCTTTTTCTTCAAGAAACCAAAACTAATGTAGATAGTGTATATAATCTACTTAGAGCTACATCTCCTACCTTTGTATATGGGGTGGATGCTGATGGCTCTCGGGGGGGCTTGGTTGTTTTTTGTTGGGGCCCTTTTGCCATAGACGTGTTGTGTAGCTCTAGGAACTTCATCTTTTGTAAAATGACATCAAGTAATGGGAAAATACTACATGTGATGTTCTTGTATGGTGCGTCTCAGTTTCCTCAGTGCCTTCAACTATGGAATGACATACAAAACATCCTCAGTTCGTACTCTAACTTCCTGATTATCAGTGATATTAATCAACTAGATCAATATGAGGATAAACTTGGGGGGGTGCGCCTTTCATCAGGGGTTGGGAGGAATTTCAGGACTGGAATCAATCCATGTTACTGCAGGATGTTCCCTTCTTTGGGCCCCGTTTCATCTGGTCAAACGCAAGGGAGGAAGATGATTTAATCCTAGAGCGCCTAGACCGGGCCTATGCCTCCCAGGCTTCGCTATATGACTTTCCGAATTCTATGGTTCGTAATCTTCCTCTTACCGTTTCTGATCATGCACCTATTATTCTCCAAACAACGCCACCTAGTATTGAGTCAAAACGTCCTTATCAAATTGAGACATGGTGTCTAAATGACCCAGCCATCGGGAACATCATCAGGGAGTAATGACAAACATTCATTCCAGGCTCCCCTATGTATGTGCTCTCTAAGCGTCTTTTCATGGCTAGAGAAAGGATGAAACAATGGTGTTTCGATCGACGCTTGTTTCGTGGGGTGAATTGGAATGCAATCTTTCAAACACTTCAACATCAAGGTGACAACGTTCACAACCTTCAACAAGGCCTTAGTTATATGCTCTCTAAATCTAGTCTCACGAAAGAAGCAACCTTAGGGGTGCTTTATTGGAAACAACACATGAGGGATCGTATTACACGTTTAGGTGATCTACCATCAAAGTTCATGTTTCAACGAGTTCGGCAACGAAAGGTACAACGTCATATTTACATGCTAAAAAATTGGGATGGTATTTGGATAGATGATCAAAAAGAGATTGTCCGAATGATCTCTCAACATTTCACACAAATTTACTCACCATGCGATAATCGCGATATTACTTCCCTTGCTCATGCTGGAAATATCGACTTGGTCCTTCGTGGACTCAACCTCGCACATCTATCCGATTGTCAAAACAGGCTCTTAATATCCCTTTTACATCAGCCGAAATACAGGAGACCTTCTTTGCCCTAGCGAACGATAAATCTCCGGGCATGGATGGCTACCCAGTCGAGTTTTTTAAACATCACTGGCAAAGGGATTGGAGAATCAGTCGTTAAAGCAATTCAACACTTCTTTTCAACTGGGTTTATGTTGAAGGAGTGGAACTGTACCCTTTTGATACCCATACCTAAATGCTCTCCCCCTGAAGAGGTAAACCACTTGCGCCCTATCAGTTTATGTGATGTTATATATAAATGTTTTTCCAAATGTATGGTCAACAGACTGAACCCCCTCCTTCCCGACCTAATCGACGACTATCAAAATGCATTTATTCCGGGAAGGCATATGAATGATAACATCTTGCTCTCTCATGAGATGATTCATATTATCAATAAACAACGATCAGGAAATCGTGATCTAGGGGATGTCAAAATTGATATGAACAAGGCTTATGATCGTGTTAGCTGACTGTTTATTTTGAAAATAATGAAAGCTTATGGGTTCCAGGATTATTGGCTTGGGTTGATCAAACAATGCATATCCACAGTATCCTATAGGATCGTCATCAATGGCTTAGTGACTAAACCTTTTACTCTAACTTGTGGGCTTCGACAAGGCGACCCTCTTTCTCCATACCTATTTCTATTTTGCGTGGATATCCTTTTGCGTATGACAACATTAGAGGCCAACATTCACACCTTTCAAGGCATCAAAATCCAATGGCAGGGTCCTTTGCTTACCCACCTTTTCTTTGCAGATGATGCTCTTTTCTTCTTTAAAGTGTCGGAAGATAACTGCAAATCATTGTTGTCGCTGATCAATCGGTTCTGTAGCATTTCTGGTCAAGTACTAAACTTACAAAAGTCATTTGTTAGATTTAGTCCGAATATTCCGTCTGATCAGCAATAGCTATACAAATCGCTTCTTCGCATGCAAGTGCAAGGCAACATGGGTACATATCTTGGAATCCCGATCGACATTCAAGAGAATAGGGTCAAACACTTTACTCCACTATTAGATAAAATATCACAAAGAATTTCACAGTGGCAACACCGGAATTTTTCTCAATCCATGAAGCTTATTATGATCAACTCAATTCTGATAGCTTCCATTGTTCACTATTTGTCGGTCTTTCGAATCCCTCTGGCCATCACACACAAAATTGAAGGAATGCTCGACAAGTTTTTTGGGGGGAATTCGACAAACCGGGGGATCCATTGGCGAGATAAAGCCCACATTCAACTGCCAAAAGGTTTGGGAGGCCTTGGCATTCGCCAGATTGGAAATTTTAATAAAGCTTCGTTAATGAAAACCGTCACTCGGATGCACGAAAACCCGCAACTATTTCTCTCGAAAGCCTTTCGGGATACCCACAACCACCAATTTCGTCTCCTCTCTCGAGGTCGGTATGTCTCTTGGGGGAGACGGGGGCTCCACCAAGCTGAAAATATCTTCAATACAGGCCGCGCTTGGAAGGTGGGCAATGGGCAATCCATACTCGCTTCCAGTAGCAAATGGGTGCACAGTCTTACTCTGGTCCTTCGCGACGAAGTTCGGCTGCTAGAGGCTACCAAGTTAAAGGTAGCAGACCTCAAGGACCCGAATACTAGTGAATGGAATTTTCACGAATTGTATAAGTTTTTTGCTTCTGCCTCCGCAAAGCTGATTAGGACGGTGGAGCTACCCTCCAATCCCAACACCCCTGATCGGCTATATTGGCCTTTGACGAAATCAGGGCAGTTCACGATTAAGTCAAGGTACTTTTTTCTTTCTACCTTAGAGCAAAATGATATCTCTAGCATGACGGACTCTGAAACTGCGGTGTTTTTCCGTATCATCTGGGGTCTGAACATCATGCCTAAATGGAAATTATTCCTGTGGAAGTTATGGAGTAATGCTTTAGCCACGAATTATAATCTGCATAGACATAACATCGGTCTTGATGGCTCCTGCCCGATATGCCTACAACCTGAGGAGTCCCTTCTACACTTGTTCGTTTCTTGCCCCCTCGCAGAGGAGGTATGGTTAGATGCTATATCGACTCTCAACATCACTAGTCCAACTCATCCAACCTTTCAGATTTGGCTTCGGGATACTATTCTCCACTTTCGGAAAACGGATGGCTATGATGGTATTCGTCTTCCCTTATTTATTGGAAGGTTATGGGGTATTTGGATGACGAGAAATGCACAAGTATTCAGACAACAACGGGTCACAATGGAGAGTTTTAGAACACAGTTTTTCGGAGGAATGGCGGATCATAATAATTTCATCTCCACTAACCCCCTGGCCACCAGTTTGCCTGTTGACCAAATCGTACCACCAGGGTACCATATTGCAAGACTGGGCACGTTATCAGATTCTTCTCCGAAAATCATCATCTAGTGTGATGGATCCTGGGATAGCAAGACGAAAAGAGGAGGTGCTGCTTGGTTCACCGTCACTCCGGATGCGGGAATTCGGGATAAGGGTGGCACTGTCATATGGGCAACATCAGCTATAGCTGCAGAGGCAATAGCTTGTCTAAAGGGCATCCAATGGGCGACCCAAAGGGGATATCGAAAGGTAATTTTGCATACAGACTTCATAGCTTTGGTTTGTCTGGTGAGCATGAAAGGCACAGGTGACATCTCCATTCATCACACAATTATCGACATTCGAGAACTAGGTGGAGGCTTCCTTGGGTGCAACGTCATAAAGGTCCATCGAGATACAGTCAGCCTAGCTCATGGGCTCGCAAATGACATCCGATTGGACCCCCACAGTCTCTTTTGCTTTTAGTTTTTATCGTTTTTTATGTTTTTGTAAGTTTTCGCGATGTCAAAAAAAATGCTATTCTTCATTTGGCAAACCTAGTGGAATAGAAACCCTTCAAGAACCAACCTAAACGTCAGAATCCCTGACCATGCTAAACACTATTGTTTTAGCAAAATCACAGGTGAAGTAATGAAGCCATTAATCCAGTCACGAAGCTAGCTAGGAGCATGAGGTACACGTGCACCCCCAAATTAGAAAAAAAAATAAGTCAAGTTTTTGTGTAAAAAGGTAATCTACGCCAAAAGCACTTTTGTGTGCGTGCCTTGCGCATCAGCAATGCGCTCGACGCAGATTGGCATCGATTATGGCATATTCTGATCTTCTCATGCGTTTCAATTTGCCAGTTTGATAGCCTTGCTTTGCTTTTCTTTTGGCTTTTCTTCTTTTCCCCAACTGTATGATTCCTTCCCATTTCTTCTACTAACAATCTAAAATCATGTGCAATATCAGACTATCAGTCCTCACTTCCATCCTATTGCTCCTTTTCTCTTTCTTGCACAAACCCATCTCCGGAGAAAATGTTTTATACTTTCACCATTTATATGTCCCTTGCTGGATTTTCTTTTCTGGAGAGAAAAACTATTAACTTTAACAAATCATTTTACTTTGCTCTCTTATAAATTAAAAGATAGTTATGTGTGGTTTTGTTAGGTTCCTCTAGATGTGTAGATTTGCGATATTAGATATTATAATTTTTAATTGAACTATTAATAGTTTTAAATTTTAAAATATAATTTTATAAAATAATTTTATAGGACATTTTGATTTTTACCACCTTCTAAGTAGTCTGTTTTACACTTTACTACCTTTTATTTTCTTTCAATTTTACCACCTTAAAGTTTCCAAGCTGTTAAAAATCACCACCTCGACTCAACTATGACGAAAAATCTAGCGGAGGGTCCCAAATAACTATTTTATGTTTAGTTTCTCCCCATTCCCCCCCCCCCCTTTACCCTCGATTTTTCATTTCCTCTTCATTAAAACCCCAATTAAAGTTTTTTGATGAAAACCTACATCAAGTTAGCGCTTAACATTTTTGATATATTCCACCTCAATCAAAGGAGAAATTGGAGATTATGCTACTGTTAAAGTTATGATTTCTTACTTCATTTTGAGCATTTCTTCTTCATTGATTTTTTGGTAAATTGGGCCTAAATTGGGAAATCTATGGTGTTCTTTAGCATAATGATTGCTGTGATTTTCATTCATCTTCAATATTATAGGCCCATAATGTCTCAGTCTTCTTCCCAAAACCGCCAAAATTGCAACTATGGAATTCCTCTTGCTGCAAAGGTCAAAATAAAAGGAGAAGAGAGATGAGGTACTCTGGATTTTTGGGTGAAGTGGAGGAGAGAGAGAGTAAACTAATCTTTATAAATATCAAAGAGAAATTGATAACAGATATGTTATTGATAGGGAATTGAAGATAAGAGTGTGATTTATTTAAGACAATGGAATGGTGAAGGTTGAGAGAAAGAAATCGGGAAGAGAGAGTAAAATAAGGGGAAAGTTCTTAAATTCAACATGTGAGCCCCCTCCCCCCCCCCCCCAGATTCTTGGCAAGAGCACGAGTTAGGCGGTAGTATTTTGTAGGCTGGAAAGTTTGAGGTGGTAAAATTGGAAAAAAAAATCAAAAGGTTGTAAAGTGTAAAACATCCTACTTATAAGGTGGTAAATCAAAAAATATAATTTTAATTATATAATATTTATTTGAAAAATTAATTCATTATTATGAATAATTAAATGAGCTTTGAAATTGGTTTTTATTTTCAATGGACTTTAAAACATAGTTTGGGCTCATAAAGGTTATCGAAAAAGCTTTTGATGGTTTCTGTTCAGTTCGGGCTTAATAGGACGATGATTTATATTATCTTTGGATGTTAAAAGTGGAGACAAATTTATCTGTCTACACTCTACAGTTGTGCATCCCTGTATTCAAAATCCTGACTCCGTCAGTGCATGAATCATATCCTCAGACTTTATCCTAGAGCTCAAGAAATATGGGCTACCATCTTCGCTTCCTAGGATTGCACATCCTCTACCTTTAAAAACTGAATCAAAGGAAATCTAGCGAGTGAGTTAGAATCCATTTGCCACCGTCCTTAGAAATTGGAATGTTGTATCTCAATCACAATTTGGGAAATATGGAAATGAAGAAACATTTGGGGTTTTCAAAAAAATAAATCCCAAAAGAACTTAATGTGAAACAAATTCATTAAGCATGTAATGAATGGTACTAGTACTATAACAGTCTACACTTTTAATCCTCTGCCTTCTCTCTACAAAAAAAAACCTTTAAACCCTAGAACTCGCCGGAGATCCGGCGCCGCGCAGGTCTCCGGCGAGTTCGTTTGTTTTTCTCTCTTTTTCTTCGCCTTTTCTGTCGTTCTTCCGTCGATTTTTCTAGTTTTAGGCCCTCTTCGTCGTCCTCTTCGCCGGTTCCCTTCATTTGTCCTAGAGTTTTGCCCGTTTTAGGTCGTCGCTGCTCTCGCTCTCCAGTTGCCCTTTCCTCCTCGTTTTCCGGTCCTAGTGTTTCGTCGTCTCATGGGAGTTCTTTCTCTTCAAGTTCCTCTGCTCCAGTTGTGGTTCCATCATCTCCATCGCCCTATCGTGAATTAGTATAGTTTGGGCTTCCCCTTCCCCTCCCCCCGTTTCGTGGTTAGGTATCTCCCCCCTCCCCCTAGTTATCAGGTTTGGGCTTTCCCCTCCCCCCCCCCTAGTGTTGTGTCAGGAAAAATCAATTTTGTTATAGGGCATCCCCTCCCCCTCCCCCGGTTAGTATTGTGTAGGCAATGAGTCCAGTTGTAGGGCTTTCCTCCCCCTCCCCCTCCCCCTCCCCTGTTAGGGTTGCGTCCATGTCCATCCTCCTGTGGTAGTGTCTTTAAGCCGTTTCACCTAGTTTTTCTTTGGAACTTAGAAGTGCGTCCCCTTTTACCCCTTTAATTTTAGTTTTATGTTTTCGTTGTGAATTCTTGGTTGGTTTCGTATGGTGGTGTTGTGTGTTCAATCAATCTGCTTGATCTTTTTTTGTTACTTGCTGGATGTAGTCTTTGTCTTCAAAACGTTGGCTCTGATCTATGTGGTTGGTTAGGTTTGCTTGGCAAGAGATTTCATGTTTGGGGTTTATTTTATCCAATTTTAATCATCGGATAGTTCTTCGAGATCTAACTAACCTTGGTTAGATTTCAATCTCGCTTGGTAATGATTTTATCAATCATTATTGCCTTGACAAAACGATATCTGAAGGCGGCTTCCCAATTTGTCAATTGGGTTTATACACGTCAACTCATTTGAGCTTCTCATCAAAGGAGAAACCTGAAATACCCTTCCACAATAGGGTATTGAGTCACACATGAATGTGACTCTTTCAAGAAACATGACGATAGAATTCCATGTGACAGAATGTCACTGGAATTGGTCATGTTGCGAGTTTATAATCTCGCTGGTCCTTGGTTTCCCCGCTTGTGAAATCAACTCTCTCCTCCTACTCCTTGCATCAGGATTTTGGCGCTTGTTATCCACCAGAAGAAGTGTTTCAATTCAGCTATCCATTAATTTCGTCCTCCAGATCGAGCAGTTTTATCTTAACTTAAGTTATTTATGTTTCTGTTGGTATTGTGTAAAAGCGAGTATAGCTCAATTTAGTTTTTTTATGCTCGTTTGATTGTATTAGCATTAGGTTGTACTTTCGTTTTTAAATTAATGCACAATTTTCCCGTTGTAAAAAAAAAAGAAGTGACCCAAAAAATGTTGGTCGACCTATAAAATAATCCAAAGCCCTTGAAGCCCCTTTTTGAAAACTAGATATGTCAAAGGAATAACTCAATCAAAAGTTTAAATTGATGGTTGGAGTCCAATAAATAGTTTTATATTCTAACAAGATAAAAATCAATGTTGATGCAATTCTTTCAAGAATGAACTAAACGTAGCAAGTATAGCAGCTGTATGTAGAGATAACAAGAGTGACCCGTAAGGCATTTCAACTAGATTATTCAACAAAAGTGGAAAAAGTCATATTTGCTAGTGATTGCAATTATAGGCCATAGAGGAAATTGAAAGAAGACCATTCCTCAATCTTCTCATTGCTCCAATAACGTTATATATACTGTATACATTAGTAGTATCCTAACTGATTAGCTACATTTTAGGAAGCTAATATTAGATAGCCATATATAGAAAATACTAATAATACACTTTACAAAACTCTATTATATAAGTGAAGGGGGAGGAAGATGGTCTCCCCTCACAGAAATTGAGAATGGGTGGCATGGGAGGAGGTGGGTGGCGTGAGTGTTGAGGAAAAAATTGAGAATTGTTCAGGGGCTTTGAGTGGGTGGGGTGTAGCTACTTTAGGCGATTTGAAGAAAAAAATAAAGAAGAAGGAGGAGGAGTTACAGAGGTAGCAAAGTCGTACTCCAGATGCTGTGATGCTTGGTAAATGTCGTGAATTGATGGAGGAATTAGATGATATACATAGATTGCAGGAAACTTATTGGCATGCAAGGGCTCGAGTTAATGAGTTAAAGGATTGAGATAAAAATACTTCTTACTTTCATCACAAGGCTCAACAAAGGAAAAAACACAATAATTCAATAGTCCGACTTAAAGATGAAGAGGGTGTATGGAAAGGCAAAGAGGATGACATTGGAAAAATAATCTCTAATTATTTCTCCAATATTTTTGCAACGTCTCGGCCATCGAATATGGATGTTGCTCTTGGAGGGATATTTAGTGTCAGATATGAGGGAAGCATATACTGCATCCACACTTTAAGTCCAGCTGGCTATCACGTGATAGATCGAGTATATAACTATTACTAGGACTGTAATTATCAGTTTAAACTTTTGGTTGAGTTGGTACTTTGACAGAAATCATCACAAATGCTGTGGAAAAAATCACCTTAGTTATGTGGCATGTTAATGCAGAGACCTCCTAGACCGACTACCACAAGTCAGACTAGAGTTTGGATCAGGAGAAGGCAACAAATAAAATAGGGGACGCAGTGGCAAAATGGGCTAGAAAGAATGAGGAATGCCTCATGAACTTGTATAATTTTGAAATATTTTTTAAAAGTTTTTGGAATTAGATAAATGATCCTATCTAATTAATTATGGGTCTATAGTAGATAAAATTAGTATGCCTTTTGATGCCTACTATGAATCGCTTTTAACCTAGCTAATGAATGAAGATCACAGAAATAACATAAACTAGTTGTAAAACAATACCATTCATATAATTGACAATAAACACAAGAACTATTAATATTAACAACTTAAATATGCATTTAGATGAACTAAAGATTAATTATTATTAGGCAAAAGCTATTTGCAGCCCTAAGGGCTGCAAATAAGCATTAATTAGTTTCAAGATTCCATCTATTCCCAACATAAATCACAAAAAGGTCTAGTGCAAATTAAGTTTAAACTTTTTTTACACTTCCCAGTAATATTGTCAACCATATCATTTAATGGCACAAGAAGATAGAGAAATGGATTATGGCGCCAACTATATCATCATCATTGTCTCTACAAGTTCCATTAAATGGAAATCAAGCAATTTTCTATCAAAAGTTGCAGACTAACAACCTGATACTTTGGGCCAAGAAAGTAGAAGCCTCATCAAAAAAAAATTCACGGTAAGCATATTCTCTTTTCTTGATTTTTCTCCCTTTCTTTTTTATTTGTTTATAGATCAAAAATTCATATCTCCTTCAACTTTATTGTAGATCATATGTAACTTAATCATTAAAAAAATCTATATGCAAAAAATTGTATAGGTTGTGCCTACCATGTGTTCGATAATTTGCCTCTAATAATATTATCACTATATCCATCTGCAGCATTCCATACACATATTCTGTATGAGCAACAAATTTATGTTCTCTGTTTTTGTTTCTAGTATTTGTGTTCCTTTGATATATTTTTTTTAGATAATTGTATTCCTTTGAAATTTATCTTAGAATTAACTTATTGAACAGATTTAAGTG
Organism: Beta vulgaris subsp. vulgaris; assembly: GCF_026745355.1. Classification (NCBI taxonomy): domain Eukaryota; kingdom Viridiplantae; phylum Streptophyta; class Magnoliopsida; order Caryophyllales; family Amaranthaceae; genus Beta; species Beta vulgaris. The sequence goes on from NC_079208.1 coordinate 39,585,278, forward strand.
ATGCTTTGTTTTGACTTGAATGAGCCTCTAACTGAGGAAGATGATAGAGAATATGATGAACCTTTTATTGGCCAAACTTTTGGAAGCCAAGAAGAAGCATTTGTTTACTATAACAAATATGCAAGACGACATGGATTTGTAGTCCGCAAGGATCGTTCAGACACTAAACATGGGAGGACTATTAGGCGTGATTTTTTATGCCATCGTGGAGGCAATCAACGTTTGAAGGTAGTTGATCCCTCTAAATCTCGCCGAAATAAGGAATCAGCAAGATGTAGTTGCAAGGCTCACATGCGTATTGCATTGAAGAGGTGCTTTGATATTTTTCCAGAGGAATGGCATGTAACAAAATTTGTAACGGAGCATAACCATTGTATGGTGTCACTTGAAGAAATGCGTTTTTTACCGGCAAATCGAGTTATAACTCAAGAGGACGAAAAACAGATTTTGTTATACAAGGAAGCTGGGTTGCCGGTTAGACAAATAATTCGAGTGATGGAGCTTCAAAAGAATGTTAAGCATGGTACGTTGCCATTTCTCGAAAAGGATATTCGTAATCTTTTTACTAGAGTTAAGAGGATGCTTGAGGGGGATGATATGAAAAATCTTTTACAATATATGAAATCTTCAAAGCAAGAAAATCCATTGTTTCAATATGCATACACAGTAGATGAAGAAAACAAAATGGAAAATTTGTTTTGGTGTGAAGGTGAAAGCTTTGATTGGTACCAAAAGTATGGTGATGTGGTGGTTTTTGATACTACCTACAAAGTTAATGCATATGACATGCCTTGTGGAATTTTTGTTGGTATTGATAATCATGGGAAGACAATTATGTTCGGGTGTGCTCTCCTCCGCAACGAGACAACAATTACTTTTAAGTGGCTAATGAAGGTAAATATATCTTTTACATATTACTTTCATTTATTTTTTTTACAGATTATAAATATTTAAAGTATATAGATTCACCTTCAGCTCTAATTTGTTTCAATTTTTTTTTAAAACAAATAACAGACCTTTGTTACTATAATGAAGAAAGCACCAAAAACTATCATAACCGACCAAGACCCATGGATGTCTGAGGCTATTGCGATTGAGATGCCAAGTACAAAACACAGTTTCTGTATTTGGCATATCACTTCAAAGTTTAGTTGTTGGTTTGTTGCTCTTCTTCGTGATAACTACCAAAAGTGGTGTGGAGATTTTTATTTGTTATATAAGATGACTGATCCTGATGAGTTTGAACAAAATTGGCCTCTCATAGTTGGGAAGTATAACTTGGAAGACAACAAGCACATCCAAGGTCTGTACAATATCAGATTTTTTTGGGCACCGGCTTATCTCCGTGATCATTTTTTGGAGGGATGGTAACCACCGGAAGGTCGGAGAGCATAAATGCATTCATCAAGAGATTTGTTTCATCTCATATAAGTCTGACAAAATTTGTTAAACAGGTTAGTATTTCTATCACAATTACTAATAGTGTTGGTCTAATACTATGAAGGAAGCTAATGCAAACATTGTATATATCACCAAAGATAGTCGGCAATCCTAAAACATATTAATGTTGTTTTTATTTTACATTATTTTTGCTACTGTAGTGTTTATTTACTCTAAGTTCTAATTTTATGTAGACAAGATTATCTTCAATTAATACAAAGTAATATATATGTTATGGCTGAACATTATAGGTTGGTATTTCTGTTGAAGAAATTAATCAAAGGCGTATACATTTGAACTTGTCAGCATCTCTTACACCCACTTCTTTGAAAACAAAATCACCTTTGGAAGAACAAGTTTCTGGAATATTTACGCCATTTGCTTTTAAAAAGTTTCAACATGAACTTACAAGAGCAGCTTTGTATTCTATAATTCATGTGGAAGGTGATGAATTTGTAGTGAGATATTATGAAGGGGAAGATAAAAGATCTCATAGAGTCTTTTGGAATGGTAGTACAACAAGGTGTAGTTGCAAAAATTTTGAGTTTTGGGGTATACTTTGCTGCCATATATTACGGGTGTTGTTCCACAATGATTGTTTCAAGATCCCATCCTTCTATTTACCTATACGATGGTGTTGTGAGGCATTGCAAGCTACTACTAGTACTCAAGAAGTTGTAGTAGAAGAAATATTGTCACTAGGAGAAGTAGTTCCTAACACCCATGCGATCATAGCTGAAGTGTTGCGCCATCCACAATCCAAGACTAAAGGGCGTCCCAAAAAGAAGCGTGAGAAAGGTGGAAAAGAAATAGCAAAAAAGCAGACTAAGAGTTGTTCTATTTGCAAGCAACCTGGTCATACGAAACCAACCTGTCCTTTCAAAGAAAATATATGTTCCATTGCTAATGCAAATGATGGTGTACCACAGAAAAAACAGAAGATAACATCCGAATGTTTAGGACTTAACCCCGTGTTTACTTTGAAGGTTTAAAGGTAATGCTACTCTAAACTTTCTTTTTTTATTCTTCCACGTCTATATATTTACTTACTCTTAAAATTTGCAGGTTGAAGATTATAGAGCAAGACTAGGAAAAGAAAAGCTTTTTTCGGTCTGTTGTTATATTGACGATAATATTTGTCAGACTTTTGAATTTTGTTTTTTTACTGTATTTTATTGGAATAGAGATTGAATTTTACTCTGTATGAGTTAGTTGAATTTGGTCTTGATGCTGCAATTTTGGTTTTCCCAACTAGCTAAGAGTATAAATTGTAAGTATTTTTGTTTATCTTCATCTTCATAAGGATGGTTCGAATTTTTTTTCTTCTTGTAAAGTGTTTATCATGAACAAACATTATTAGGGAAGAAAAGAAAAAAAAAAAAAAGAGCTTACCTGGCAAATGCTGCACTATCATGGTTTTGTGGGAAGTGTTAAGTGTAGTGGCATTTATTACAAAGATTGGTGGAGAGCTAAAAATTAGTTTACGAGAAGTATTTACGGTAAGCATTTAATGACTCCATAATTAATTTCATATTATTGTTTTACTAGATTCCATTGAAATAGCAAATGTACATTAATGAATGGAATTTTGGTAGTTTTTATGCATAGCCCTAAGGGCTGCATATAGCGGAACCGTTATTATTATTATTATAAATCACCTGCACTTATGCCAACCGTGCAAGTTGGCCTCTTAATCTTTATGTCTTGTAAATTGACTCCATTACTCTTATAAATCATGTAGTCAACCAATAAAGTTTTTTTGGTAATGAAATTGGACATAAATTACTCTCAACCTATTTAAACTATGAGGTGGAGGGAAGGTAAGAGTACTTTACGACCAATGTCATTACCAATATTTAAGATGTAGTCGCCAAATATATCAAATCTGAGACTATGAAATATCATAATTTAAACGCAATCTATCACCAATGAATACAATCCAATTAATTTCTCAACAATTTGATATCATGTACAATAGATGAAAACACACCCCATTGTAAATATCTCACCAAAAAATACACAAATTTCAATAAAGTTCGACTAAAAATCCCAAAATAAATCGTATGCGAAAATTTCCCAATAATTAACCAAAAACGGAAAAGTTACCGATAAAGTTTGACTAAAAATCCCAAAATAAATCGTATGCAAAAATTTCGAATTCACAAAATTTGATTCAGATTTTCATAAATAATCAGCTTTTTCAGCTATAGTAGAGAGAGTAAAAGGTTTATATATTTTTGTTTTTATCTGCCTAACTGCATTTCTCTAACTTCCTTTGTTTTGTGTTTATGATTGTAGGAATTAGCTAGAAATGATGTTCTTGTGTTTGTGAAATTTTTTCGAATATATTAGCTAGCAATGGCGGTTGTGTTTGTAATAGTAGGAATGATCTTGTGGTGGTGGCTGCTATATTGAGGGAATTTCTTTTGATGAGAGTAGTCAGTGGAGAGAGGAAGAGGTGAAAATTAGAGGAGAGAGAGAAAATTGCAAGTAGCTAAAAGTAGGTAATAAAAATGCAAAATAAAAGGAAAAAGGAAATGCTTTACTTCAGATGAGTCGTTAGAGTAAGGTTAACTGGCCGGATTTTTAATCGTAGGTCCTTAAAGGTGAAAAAAAAGTTACAGGTCCTTAACGGTGAAAAACTGAAAACTTTAGGTCCTTGTTATTAGCTTAACTCGTGTTTGATAAGATAGTGGTTGTAATAGCGGATCGTGGTTGAGATTATGGGTACCAATTGTAGAGCGTTATTACAAGTAATGTTTGAAATTCATAGATAGCGGTCTAGCAAATAAACAATATATAATAGCATAAAGTAAAATTGTTAACCAATACTTTTAAATTCTTCTCTATTTTCTCTTTATAATTGCTTTAATTTATACAATTTATTGTTTTTCCTTTACAAAAGCAAAAATGTGATTTGAATATTTATTTTAAAGAGTATACATAACTAATTATTCCAAAAGAACAAAACTCTACTTAAGATATTAATGAGTGTTTGGTGAGGTAGTGGTTGTAGTAGCATATCGCGGTTGAGATAATGAGTAGCGGACTAGCGGTTGTAGATTGTTACTACTTCCTTGATTAAAAAAATGCAACATTTGCCATTTTTGAATGTAACACAAAAAATGCAACAATTTAAAACTTACTTTATTTAGTAAAAAATTTCAACATATTTACAACAATGTCATTATTAAAAAACCAAAAATATCATTATCACTCTCTAACCCCACATGGACAACAAACCCAATGATCCCTCCTTTTTTTCTCTCTTCTCTTTTCCCCTTTAACTACAATTACCAAATTTTGACTAGGAGTCCGTGTCGAGCCAAATTGTTGCAATAACTTTGTTACGGAGGAAGTACAAGTAACTTTTGAGATTTATTGGTAGCGGTCTAGCGAATTAACATTACATAATAGCAAAAGGTAGAATTGCCAACCAATATTTTTAAATTCTTTTCTGTTTTCTCTTTATAATTGCTTTAGTTTATACAATTTATTGTTTTTCCTTTACAATAGCAGAGATATGAAATATTTAATTTCAAGAGAAGATATAACTAATTATTCCATAATATATTATACTCCAAATTCCACAAGCATTCTAGTTAAAATAGGTAATAAATTTTTTCGAGGGTTGAATATTATCTTTAATTTATATATATTTCTTTGAGTAGTTAAAAAATCATATACTCCTTTTTCTGAGTAAATCATTTGGAAAATAAATATTGAATTTAACTTTTGAACTAGCTAATGAAATTGTTGTGTTCATTTCATATTTGAATAAATGTCATCCATTGTCTTTTATAATCTCTACATTTGTCAAACACTTCTAGTTAAACAACTACTTTAAACGCTTATCGCTAACAGCTACTAGCAAAGAGCTAGCAGCCATTCCCAACAGCTATAACTATTACAACAGCTAGCAACTACTCGAACCACTAGTTTTACCAAATAGGCCCATAATTAAATTTAGAATTCATTTAATAATAAGTATATTTCGGTGCCACGTTATTATTTTGGCGATAATTTGGGCTGAAAAAATTGGAGGTTAATTGCCCATTTGTAAGAGTTATAGGGTTAATTTGCTCCATATAAGAGTTAAGGGGGCAACTTACACTATTGGTATATAGTGTAAGAGGTGTTTTGCCACATTTGCAAAGAAAAAAGTACTTTAGGTTCTCTTCTGCATCTGCCTCTCCTCACCTATTTTGTATCTATATCATTCACTCCTCCATAACTTACTGTTATAAGCTGCTTAGTCATTTTCATAATAATAAATTACTACTATCAATTTCAATTATATCACATATATCTATCGATCGAGTTTACTATATAGGTAAATCATAAGTAGATGATGATGAAACATACTCGTACACGATATCCCACCTGTTGTTCCAATTTCCACTTCTCTTCGTTTAACAACATTTTTCTTTCTTTTGCTCTATTTCCATTTGGCAAAGAAAAAAAATCACCATTTCAGTGTTAGTTCTGAAGGGTTTTGTCCTCGATCAAGTGTAATAAACTAAATAATATTAGGATAAATTATGGAGATAATATATTCAATAATATTAGGTGATCACAACGTTTTGCTAGAAGCTAATTGTGATTTATTGGACTAATATGATTGGGCCAACTACTAGTATTATTGAGTCCTATGAGGTCACACAAGTAATGACACTTGGATATTACCCAAATTCATTTGTGAAATGGGTTGGGCGATTTTATGATGGGTGGGAAGAGTTGTAACTCATGAGTTTATTAGGCTCATAATGTATGACATTATGAGGCAAAATAAAGCCTCATGGAACACCTCTTTTGTAACCACCTTATATAATGATATAGGGGTTACAAAGGTGTACATATTTTTACATCTTTTAGAGTGAAAAAAAATCTGATTTTCCCTTAGTTTTTTCACACCCATTTCGGCCCTCACCTCAAAAGTAAGAGAGTGTTTTCTCTCTTCCGTACTAGCATATGTGGTGATCCAAGTGTTGTTCGTGGACCAATACTAGAGGAACGACGCTTGACGTTCTAAAAGGATCTCCTCTAGAAGGTTGTGGTGTGCAAGGGAATTTGCGCATCAAGAGGTATATTTCTATACTATTATTTGATTCATACTAGTTTATGCAATGATCTTGGGATAGATGTTCAAGTATATGATACGTGATTTTCTGCATTATGCATCTAAGTTCCTACAAGTTCGTATATCTTTGATCCGACCCATCACTTCCTCACTTGTACTATCTCTCCCCAGTCCCCTTAGTTTCTTTAATCCTTTCCCCATCGATATATACAGTAACTATACCAGCAGTAAGTCACTGATTCACAATAATTTATTGTAACGCTTTTTTCACCAAATACTCTCAGCAAAACAAAATTATACACCAAATACCCTAACTTTTTTTCGAATTGAACATACTTATGACTTTTTTTAAAAATGACACAAAATGCCCTTAATGACTAACGGCGGTTAACTCCGCTAGTTATTAACCCTAAACATCCTAATTAACCCTAAAAATCTAAAACTCTAATTAACCCTAAAACCTTAAAACTCTAAATAACCTTAAAAACCCTAACTAACCTTAACCCACCACCAGCCCACCATCCCTCCAACCTCGGCACCACCACACGAAGCACCATAGAATTTACTCTGCAACATTGTGATTGAGTTTGAAGGGGTACGTGTGGGGCTTGGGATTCACGATTTTGCGGCAGGGGAGGAGGAGGGCCGAGAGGGGAGCGCCGAGTTCAAAGGGGCCGGTGGGGGGCCTGTGAGTTCGAAGGGGTAGGGGGAGCGACGAGTTTGAAGGGGTGGGGGGCCTGTGAGTTCGAAAGGGTGGGGAGAGGAGGGGGGATTCAGGCTAGGGGTGGTGGGGAGGGGGAGGAGGAAGTGCGGTTGCGGGCAAGGGGGAGGGGGATTGGTGGGAATGGGTTGTTGGGGGGTGGTGGGTTGGGGGCTGGTGGGGTTGGGTTAGGGAGAGAGTTAGGTTGACTTAGGGTTAATTATGTTGACTTAAGGCTAATTAGGTTGACTTAGGGCTAATTAGGTTGATTTAGGACTAATTAATTAGGTCGACTTAGGGCAAACTTGTAAATAAACGCTAACGGAGGACTAACGTCTGTCAACAAAAGAGCATCTTCTATCATTTTTAAAAAAGTCAGGGGTATATTGTGAGCTCGGAAAAAAGTTGAGGTATGTGATGAATAATTTTTTTTGTCAGGAGTATTTGGTGAAAAAACGTTATTGTAAAGCCAAATTGAATGTATTACACAAATTTACCATAATAATTTATTGTGAAGTCAAACTAAATGTATTACACAAATACTGATTATAGTAGAGAAAATTCACTATATCATATGAAAGTTAATGATCAGTGAATTATAATTCATATTTTAGGTGCATTTCTAAGTCTCATTTAGCTTAGTTTAAAGCATGTAGGACTAGCTCTTGCATTATTTTGGCCCGTTTTAGTTCCATGTTACTTCACGAGATATTTTGTGGTGTTTGAGTTAATTTTCAGGTTAATCAAACATATTGAACATCTTGTGGCGAGTTGTGGATGATGTGGACATGAAGATGGAATGAAGTAGGTCAACACGGACATTCATAGAAAATGAATATACAAAGGTGATTAATATCATACAAACATTTACTATATCAACTAAAAATTGACTATTGAATCATACGATACTTGGGGCAAAATAAGTTATTGTGCACTAGGTCCATTCAAATATTTTACTATATGAAAGAGGATCATTGTAAAATGAGTGGAACATAAATTTGTAGTTCATGATATATTGATATCTAAATCAATTCTATTACAATTTTTGCGGTTTTACGTTTTTTTATCAATACTTTGTAATAACATACCAAAAGAGTGTGTAAGAAAGAATTATCATATAGATATACTTATATAAAGCTAAGAGCGTTGAACAATAGTAATTCATAATCGAAGTATTATAAATCTAAAATCACAAAATAGTCAAAAGTATTAAATTTTGATGACAAAAAGTCAAATTAATATATTTTTTAGTACGAGATTTTTTTTTGGTTCAACAACCAACCACCTTGGTATATTGGACAATGCACAACCTACAAAGTAACTTATGGTGGGACTTGATTTCTTTTTATGCTAATAATTGAGTGTTGATCTTTCTTTGTTCTTCTTCAAGAAACCTGTGATATGCAATTTTTCTCGTTAGGTTAATTCGATGATGAGGAAGTTGTTATAGAAGGTGTTAGATGTTTATATGATTGGACATGTTTGGCCTAAAGCGTGTGGTCTTTCACAAATAATAGGAGAAATAATACGTTCATTATCTTAGGAAACCTTTTTTATGTTGGAAATAATATTCTAGTTTACTCACGCATCTTTTGTTAATCAAATAGAGAGGATGAAATTTTTAATTAATCAAATAATGGTAAAAAAAATAACATGTACTCCTATATAATGCATAACATTCTTTATTCCTGAAAAGAAGTATTTTTATAATTATTGATAGGCAAATCATTAATAGCATACTTTTTTTATATTGCATTACGTCAACCACATCATAAACATTTTATTTACTAAAAAAAACCAACGAAAGTATCAAAGCGTTGATCTTATAAGAGACTGCCTACTTTTAACTTAAAATTAGGCAATGATCCAAACCCTATATTGAAAAGAGAATAGATCACCTTTTAATATAGTGACTAATTTAATCTATTTAGTTACCAGTTTAATCAATTTAGTGATTAGTTTAATTCATTCTATAATCATATTTTCTAATATATTCAGTAATTAGTTTAATCTATCTAGTGACTAGTTTAATCCTTTTAGTAAGACTGCAAGGTTATTTTTCAAATTTGTCGGTTATAGTTCGAAATTTAAAGGGAAACAAATTAAAGAAGGAGAAGAGAAGAGATCACGACTACGTTAGTGTAGAGGTGATCAAAAGGTTGCTCATCAGGTCAGGTTCAGGTGGGCCGCCTGTAAAAAAATTGCCCACTTGTAGGGCCGAGCCAAAATTTTGTGCCTAAAGTTGCCCACTTTTTCAGGCCAAAATCGAGCCGGGCCGAGCTCGTTTTGATCAGCTATAGGGTGTGCGAGATGTCTTGGGATAGTGTTGGGTTAGAGTGAGCTGGAATGGGGTTGTTAGGATTTTATAAGCTCGTGTTACTTTATGTTAAAAGTAGATCGTCTATTTTAATAATTTTTTGGAAAAATTACTTTCAATAGTACAAACTATGGGCGTTTCTTTAAAAGAGTACGAACTATGGGCCTATTTTACATCGCGTAGGACCATTGAATTGAAACCGGTTAAACAAGTTAACACCCACCTATTTCCCTCATATTTCCCTCCAAACCCATTAATGACATGTAAATCATCCAACCACTCTCCTCAGAAGTTAATACATGCGAAGTTAATACTCTGCCATTTGCATTTACTTACGCGAACCAAAATTACAACCCAAAATTAACCTAAACGAAGCAGAAAAATTTGAAGTTGCATGCGATTGAGCATATTCGAGGTCGATTTCAATGGCAGCAAGGTTTGCGTGTCTTATTCTTTTTGTTAAATGAATGTTGATTGAATTTTTGGTAAATTGTTGACAGGCATGATGATATGCGGTATTATTTGTTGTTCATAATGTCGAATTTTAGGTTTTTGTTGGTTGATTGTTTTGTTGTTTGATTTATGTGTATGTTGGCTTAATCAGACAAAAAATTTCGAAATTAGGGTTAAAGATGAGTTTTTTTGTGTGTTTGATGAGGATTATTACCACTAATTGTGTTTTATTACTTGTAATTGTAGTGATGATCCATTTGGCACCATTGCTACTCTGCGTTTTTGGCATGGGGGTAATTTTAAGGAAGTTAATAATCGTTTGACGTATGTGGGGGGACAGGGCAAAATAAAAAGAATTGATTTGGATGAATTGTATTTGTTTACACTGAAAGAGATGGTTGAATAATGGGGGGGTATAATGACATTTCTGAGATTTGGTATTTGATGCCTAACTGTAGTTTAGAAGATGGTTTGAAGAAGGTTTATAATGATGATGAATGTCTTGAGATGGTTAAAGTGTAAATGAAGAGTAGGAGTTTTGACTTGTATGTGGTTCATGGGGTTGATACTCCCAATGTTTTGCACAAACTGCTAGAGGTGATTTTTGATGGGCATTATGTACCTATGCCCAAAAGTCCAAAGAAACTCATTCCAAGAAGGCAACCAAAGAACAGAGACAAGCCTTCAGAGAATATGAGTGTGGTTAAAAGCATCCAAGAGGTTGAGGTGATCCCACCAAAAAAGGTCAAACAATCAACAAAACAAAAAGTGACCCCCCACTAAGATCTAACCCCAGGTTTAGTAAATTATGCCCCAATCCTCCTATTGAAATCTCAACTGCAACACAACCACCCAACCCACATGATAAGGGAAAAACCTTAGCACCTCAAACAGAAGAAATCTCTCCAAAAGCACCCAAAGAAACATGTCAACCTTCACAAACACACAACCTAAAGATTTTCATGACTTCTATGATGACAGAACTGATTCGCCTATACCAATTGCTGACTTGTTAGGTGGTCAGTTAGACGGTAGTAACTCAGATCCAAGTTATGGTCCACAGGAGTCATCAACTGATAGTAGTGAGTCTGATGGGGATGGGTTTGTGGGAGAGGGACCATTGATTGAGGGGGAGCAAAGTGAGAGGAGTTCATTGTGGAAAACATTGAGCAAGTTGATTCTGATGATGATGAGCTAAGGGAGGCAAGGCATATGGTGAAGTTGAGGAATGTTGAGTTGATTAACATAGCTGAGAAATTGAGGAGGCAAATTGATGAAGGAACTTTTGGGTCTGTTAAACCAATTGATGGGACTCAAGAGAGGAGTGATAGCAGGAGAAGAGAGGGTCATAAAGCAGTAAGTGATTATGAGGATAGTGATAATGGTATTCATACCCTGCTGAAAGTGATGATGAAGATTCCAAGGTAGGAGGAGTAAGATATCTCAATTAATGGGTGCGGGCACTAATTGGAGCACTTTTACTTGGAGGGTAGTTCAGAGATTCAGAAGCAGAGAAGCGTTCAGAGATATTGTTGCACACTATGCAATAACACAAGGGACAAACTTGTGTTTTGCAAACAGCAACAAAAAAAAGCTCCTGAGGTTGGAAGCTAAGTGTCTTCCTAGTTGTCCATTTAGAGTTTATGGCTCATGGGACAAGAGAAGGGCATGCTTCCTTGTGAAGGCGGTGAATGCCGAACACTGTTGCAGTAGGAACATGACAAAGAACAAGCAATTGAAGTTTGGTTATTGGCTGGCAAGGCAACTGTTGGAGGTGTTTAAGTCAAGGCCTTACTGGCCAGGGAAGGAGATCCAAGAAACAAGGAGACAAGCCTACAAAGTTGCAATTGAGACATCCCTAGCTTATAGGGTGAAGTATGTTGTACACAAAATGCTTCATGGAAGCATGAAAGAGCACTACAATAAGCATGGCAGGTATTTGCAAGCAATTCAAGATGCAGATCCAAATTGTCATGTGGATCTATGCACACTTCCTTCCAAACAACCTGGTGGACCACCAATCTTTCAAAGGTTGTTTATATGTTTTAGTGGGCTGAAGAAAGGGTGGATTGAGGGTTGTAGGAAATTGCTTTGCATTGATTCTTATTTCTTGAAGACTTTTCTTGCAGGTCAGCTCATGGCAGCCATTGGAAGGGATGCCAATGAGCAGATGTATCTAGTGTTGTGGGCTGTAGTTGAGGGTGAGAACAGTGAAAGTTGGGTGTGGTTCATGAAGAACATGCAAAAGTGTTTGCAGCTTGGAGATGGGGTTGGCCTCACTGTCATCTCAGATGAAAACCCTGTAAGTGCAAATCCATTTGTGCATGAAGTTTGTTACTTATTATTTTGAGAAGAACTAATCCTTTTCTTCTACTTTACAGGCATTGTTGACATCAGTTGCTAGTGTGATGCCTATGTCAGAGCACAGACATTAAGCTAGACATATTTCTGCACACTAGTACAAAGCTTTTATAGGAGAGGATTTCAACTGAAATTTTGGACAGCAGCTAAAAGCTACTCAATGGCAGATTATGAGGAGGCAATGAAGAATTTGGGTAAGGACAACACAACAGCTGTAGAAGCATTCAAAGGGTATGATCCAACTCTTTTCTGTAGAGTCTTCCTTAAGTCTGACACAAAAGTGAATGTTATTGTGAACAATCTAGCAGAAACCTTTAATGGTTACATAATAAACTCTAGTACAAAACACATCATATATATGTTGGAAGAGATTAGATCAAATCTTATGCAGAGACTAGTTGTGAAAAGGTTGGAAATGGGAAAAAAAAAAGAAACTAAGTAATTTGTCCTAGGGTGCAAGCTAAGCTAAAACAAGAGAAAGCAAAGGCTGCCATGTGTGAGTGTTTCTCTTCAACCATGACAAAATTCTAAGTTAACTACTGCTTGGACACCTTAGCTGTTGATTTAGAGAGTAGGAGTTGTACATGTAGGAAATGGGACCTGACTGGTGTGCCTTGCTGCCATGCCATTGCTTGCATTTACTTTTGCAAGATGGAGGCAGAGGACTTTGTGCATGAGTTCTTTAGAAAAGACACCTACCTTAAATCCTACACAGTCTGCATTCCTCCTATCCAAGGTGAAAGGCACTGGCCTAAAGTCACCATGCCACTAGACCCGCCCCCAATCAAGGTTGGCCCAGGTAGACCAAGGAAGAACAGGATTAAAGATCCTTTAGAGAATCCAAAAAAACCTAGCAAGCTGACCAAACCTGTAGTTGGGATGAGTTGCTTTAGGTGTAAGTCAACCACCCACAATGTAAGAAGATGCAAAGTAGTAGATGCAACAACAACTGAACCTACAACTGAAGGGGTACATCAGCCTCCACAAAAGAAAAGGAAAACAGCCCAAACATCACAACTTCTATCAACACAAGCCTCAACATCAACAACAGTCCATCATGAGGCTACTGCTCACCCAACCAGAACTGGTAGGGGGGGAAGGGTGATCAGAGGGGGTCTAGGTGCTAGAGGAGGAAGCAGAGGAGGAAAGGGACAAGGTGGAGGAAGAGGACAAAGTGGTACAGGAGCTGTTGTAGCTGAAGGACAAGGAAGGGGGAGGGTAGACCAAAGAAAGTGCTTCAAGGGATTGGATTGCTAGTTGGTGATGATGGCACCAATTATGTGAATGTAAGTGCCTTGTAACTTTTGTTAAAGTATTTGCTGAATCTTAACTTATTTTGTTCAATTCTAACTTACTTTGCTTAATTCGCAGCCAACATCTAGAAGAGGAAGACCAAGAAAAGTGCAACAAAATGTAGCCTCAACTTCTGGATGTCCTATTGGAAGTGAATCATCAACAACAAACACCTACATCTGTGTAGATCTTAGTCAATTTGTAATTCAGTCATTGTTGTTATTTTGCTACTTCCCTTAGAGAGAAAAACCTAACATATTGATGTTGGTATTGTATGATTTTGCCTACTTAAATATGTAAAACATTTGCTTGATGTAATGTTATTTTGTGCCATGGCAAAAGTATTTGCAAAGAAAAATTTGTGCAACGTCAAAGTTTGATCAAGTTCGTGCGTGCATTTGATTCATTCATTGAAAACAACACATGCTACATCTTAGTATTAAACAAAGCATGAGCATAATCATTTGAAACAACATCCTGCAACAAAAACTACCAGCTACAACTACTAAATAACATCCTAAATTGCAGCACATCTAAATTCACTTCAACATAGCAACAACACAAATTCCCACTACAACAATAGCCAAGAAAATGCCCATAAATTGTTGTTTTTCAGCTTTCAAACCCAATTCCAGATCCATACACCTCTGTTTCAATTCACTGTCCACACTGGTAAGTGAACCCTCCAACTCTGAATTCTTCATCTTCAACTTTGATTTCTTGTCCTTCAACGAAGCAACCTTTCCCTCCAATTCACCCACTCGCTTCTCACTCTCAGCCAACCTCAATTGCAAATCTGAGCACCTTGTACAAACCCTACCAGCCAACAAGTCCTCCTCAAAAATCATAAATACACAGCTATTCTACAAGATTAACAAACAAAACAACCCAAATTAAACATTATTGATGCAAGTACAAATACAAATAGAAACCACATAAATGCAATTACTGATAGGCTGTCGTACACCCGTCAAAAATAATTCCTGCAAAACCTTCTAACAATGTAGTAGGGTAAGTAGGGTCGAATCCACAAAGAGATGGTCGTTTTAATCTAGCTTCTAAGATATGGAGAAACTAAACAAGATCAAGAATATGAATACTAAAGTTCTAAACTAATCAAATTACTGAAATCAAACTAAAAAGGATCTAGGGTAATGGTTCACCATGTTTATAACTATAATATATCAAAATATCATCAATTGTTCAATCAATCAGATATCTAGAGCACATATTAATCCTTGGTCAGGCATTAACGTTCTCAAATCAACATATGCTAGTACGGTCGCTCAACATAATCAGATTTGCTAATTGTAGGTAAGCCTCTAAAGAGTACTATCTCTCGATCTATGACTCGATATTAGCAATATTTAATCAGACAATTGATCAGATTGCAAGATTAACAACAAAACACTAATCAATTAGAGAAATCAATAATTAATCAAACCATGAATAAATATAAATCAAATCATAGCATATAAACATGGATTCCCAAACTCTAGAAAGAAAAACTACTCTATCATGAAATAAATAATGAAACCTAAATCTACAAAGAAAAACATAATCAAAGAAATCAAGGAAAGAAATTAAAGAAACTCATGAATTAATGAAGAATAAAAATTAGGGTTTACATCTAAAACTCGAGAGAAAGAGAGAGAAAGAGAAAACTAAAACCTAAAGATGAAAGATAACGTGAGGGGGGAGAAGAGAGAAAAATAATGAAACTAATCTAAATAATATTCTTTAACCTAATATGACTAGGAAAGTAATTTTACAAGATAAGGAAAGTCTTAAATAAATCATTAATAGGCGGATTAGTGATCCGCGCGTACGCGTGGCAGATTCCAGAGAAACAGTGCAATCTTCCGAAAGCATAACTCTTTGACTAGAAGTCTCCTCGGGGCGTGCCACCTATCGTTGGAAAGCTCTTCAAGTCTAGTTTCTAAATCTGCTGGAATTACTTGGTTTTAAGAATCACATCAAAAATTATGATCAGAAGAGTAGACGTGACTCCTTTTTCACATTTCTTCTAATGATTTTCCGCTTCGTTTTTGCTCAAACTCGTACTATGACATATCCATACGATCCTTATGCATTGTAGCTTATCCAAGTGCTCCTAATCCTCAAGCTTAGCTAATCATACTCCAAATACGTTTCAATGCCTGAAATTCATCAAAAGAAGAAAACATACCGAATAGGAGTAGAAAAGCATAGCTTAAGAATATAATGCAACAATGAACCTAAATATGAAACTAAATGCTCTAAAATACAACCTAAATGCACCTAAAAACTATATATACAAATGACTTATCAAACTCCCCCAAGCTAAACCATTGCTTGTTCTCAAGCAATTAGACATAGACATCGAAAAAGTTAGACAACCTACAATATAGGACTACAACAGGGCTAAACACTCAATTGAAAACACAAGAGATATAATCACTACATAAACAAGCATCGGAACAAGCTCGAACAAAGCCGCATAGCATTCATGTATCGCAATCGACTCTCCAATCATACCACAGACCATCCCCCCAAGCTGGATTTAACAAACCTGACAGACCTCACTATAGTTATGTGCACTCAAATCTCTCATGTGTTTAAGGGTTACAATGACTCTCAACCTAAACATAAATCGACTCAGATGAAGCAAATACTCTTTAACTTTGACTTTTTGACTCACTTAATACTCAACAATACAATACATAATGATCAAGAGGACTGTTAAGGGTTGTAATGGCCTGAGGTTAAAGGTATGGAAAATAATTTGGGAATTGTGGTGGAAAAACCAGAAGGGGAGCATCATATAACTGAAAACATGACCAATATATACAAACTCCGTGCAACAACCAACAATCTCCAAAATAATCAACAACCTTTTCACTCAAGAAATTCAATCATAACCCTTTTTTATTTCGCTTTATTCAAAACTCTTTTTCACTTCTTTTTCATTTCATTTTTCATTTTTTTTCTTTTTCACACTTTCAATTCAATTTCAAAGCTCATAAAACATACTTTTCCATTCTTCTAACCACAAATAGAGCACTTTAATTCAATACAAACCAAAACAAAACTAATACTCGCTCCCCCAAGCTAGGCTTGGGACAAGAATCCAATGAGGTCAAGGCTTAATGTAGGTATAATCAACAAAGTCAGAAAAGGCTCAGCGGGGCTAAAGGAAGGATAATATGAAAACAAGAATAACTCTGGAGCTATAAATCAAAATGAAACGCCTCAATCATATCAAAATGTATGCACTATTAAATATCAAGGAGTACCAAGTCAAAGTCAAGATCAATGCAACAACGAGGAACTAATCACATATGAAAGAACAAAACTGACACAGATACGTCAGTTTATAGGCACAAAAGCTCACTTAGGTTAAGGTGTCTGCATAGTAATGTTAAATCGAGCCAGAGAGAGATCAATCAATCTTACCACAAACAATCAGTTGCTAAACAATCTTGCTATAAGTATCATGAACAAGATGAGTGACACTTAACAAATGTAGTAAAATATCAACAAGGTTCTCAAAAAGTTTTAGCAGTAGTCCCATAGATGCAACTAAAATGAGATGAAATCTAATATGAGATGAAATATGCTAATGCAACTAAGAAAGCAGTACAATTTTTTTGGTTGCACGTAAACTCCACTCCTAATAAGCAGTACAAACCGTGCAACATCCTACAAAAGCAATGAAATCTACACTAGAAAGCAATAAAGGATAGAATATTCCTCCCCCAAGCTAGAATTTTGCAGTGTCCTCACTGCAAAAACCAGTTCATAGAAAGAACGAAAAGCAACCCCGTGATCACCAAATCACCAAAGTTGCTTACTGAAAGCCACAACACACCACCAAGACCACACACAAACTCCAACAATCTAAAAATTCAATTAATATGTTCAAAAGATTCGCACAAGAGGGAATCAAAATAAAAATCCAAGCAAAAATTTGGAATGAACATAAACAACAAGTACAAATGAGAATAAATGCTTACTACCCAATTAAGTGGGGATAAGAGTCAAATATGCTCAAAACTCATGTCGTAATGCTTCACAAAGGCAAACTTGAACCTATTTGGTGCCTACTTGATAAAATCCTGTAACCATCATTAATCAAATTATAAAGAAGTGGTAAGAGAATGAGAAAGTAATAAGAAAAGAGAACTAAAAAGAAAAGATGAAAAATAAAAAGAAAAAAAAGGGATCAGAATTCAGAGAAAAAACAAAACAAAACAAAAACAAAAACAAAAAAGGAAGAAAAAAGAAAGAAAAAAAAGAAACGAGAAAGAAGCAGTTCAGGCTGGAAATTCGAAGGTATCGAATGTGCAGGTTGATGGTGGTTGACGGTAGGGTGGAGGGCAGGAGGAGAAAAGGACGGTGGTCTAGGGCGCTGCGTGTGTGGTGCGATATTGGGTGACCGGTGTGGGCTCAAGAAGAAGGGGAGATTGTCAGGCGAAGAGGAGGAGAAGAGGCGGAGAAAGGAGGGATGTGCGCGCGGAATGACGCCGGCGATCGGTGATGATGGTGCGTGGATGAGAGAAAGGCCGGCGGTCGGGCATGAAGGATGCGGGAGTGATGGGGTGCTGTTGGTGGGGGGCGCGCGGGAGTCTGCTGTGCGGGGTTAGTGGTGGTCCGCAGAGGAGGTTGAAGAGTGAAGCAGGGGCAGGGAGGGTCTGGTATGGTGCGAAGGCTGGGGGAGGGGTCGAAGGAAAGAAACAGGGGGAGGGTGCTGCTGGAGTCTGGAGGAGTAGAGGTGGCGAGGTTTCCAGCAGGTGGTGCGCCAGATGGGCGGCGGTCAGCAGTTTCTGTCAAGACTTCGACAACATTTTTTTTTTCTTAAATTCGGTCCACCTACAACAAACACACAAAAAATACACCAAAGTGAGTAAACTCACTAAAAAAACAAAGACAAAAATCATAAAAATAATAATAAAAAATAAAAATAAAAAATAAGACGAGAGAAAATAGGTTAATGTTCGGGTTGCCTCCCGAGAAGCGCAAATTTAAGGTCTTGCATGACCGTTTAAGACTAGTAGATCACTCATAATAGTTCAACGCTCTAAGAAGCTTATCATATGTACCTGCAGACAGCTCAGAGCATATTATATAAGAGTGAAAAGAAAAAATGAAACAAATTAGTACTAAGAAATTACTAAAACTATAAAAAGAAAAATCAAAGGAAAAATTATATTTACAAGAAGAAGTAAAAGAAAAATTATTAGTCTTTGTACATGACTCAAAATATGCTTCGAAATAAGATCCATATACAATATAGTTCTACAACTTATGAATAGAGCGCGCCAAGTAGATTGATATGTCATCAATTTTTTTTTTATTTTATTTTACAAAAATAGAGATCTACATAGATTTAAATACATATAAGGAGCTTTGGATAAGCGAAATAGAGTTTTGTGTTGAATGAAAAACTTAAATTATTATATTAAATAATTTGTGTATAACTTTTGCTACGTAATTCAGAATATCATAATTTTTGTACCATTGAATAGTGCTCGAAATATGCTTCGAAATACACTAGTGGAAAAATGAAGAAGGGCTGCGCTGAAAAAGGCCTGTAGGGCTGCGTTTTTTGACAGCAGCCCTTTCAATAGCAGTCCTTCAATTTTTAAGTAGGGCTGCGTTACACAAGCGCAGCCCTTCACAAGGAAGGGCTGCGCTTTTTAGGTAAAAGCGCAGCCCTTCAAGCTTAGAAGGGCTGCGCTTTTACCTAAAAAGCGCAGCCCTTTCTACCCAAAAAAAAAAAATTTTTTTGACATTTTTTTACTCGTATATTTTCTGAATCTCACATTTTCTGAATTTTAACATTTGCATTAAACTTTAAAGTAAACCATCCAAATCCAGAAGAGAAGAAATTATAGATCTACAATGCAACTAAACCCAAATATACAGAAGAGAAGAAATTATAGATCTACAATGCAACTAAACCTAAAACAAAAAAAAATAACGAAACGAAAAGGAACAAAAACTAATATACAGAAGAGAAGAAATTATAGATCTAAAAATACAAGAACATTAATCAAACCAAAGATTAAGAAATTATAGATCTGAAAAGTCAAAACTACATCCAAACATTAACCTAATAATGTTTAAATACATAAAACAAAACCCTAATACATAATTAAGGAAATAAAAAAAATTCGAAATTACTTAAAATGCCTATTTGGAGCCTTAAACGAACTCGGGTGGCTTAAAAGCCTATACATCACAGCGTAGCGATGTGTTTGACTCGTTGGCCCGTTCCGCTTCCGAAAAGATATGACAATAGGCAATCGGACTCCGTCGGCATGATTAGTGCAAATCATTTCAGGCTTTTTGTCGCAACTTTTCTGGGAGTTTTTGAGAGAGAAGAGAGGATGAGAGAGGAGGAAAGGGAGGAGGGACGTGAGAGAAGAGAAGGAGAAAAAGGGAGGAGGAGAGAGAATGAGGGATAATATATTTGACGAAACTCGCTTAATATTTGAAGCCCGCGAGTTTTTTATTTCAAATTTTTTTAAGAAGGGCTGCGCTTTTTTTCTTCAAAAGCGCAGCCCTACATAACAGAAGGGCTGCGCTTTTTTAAAAAGCGCAGCCCTTCACTTAGTAGGGCTGCGCTTTTTTCCAAAAGCGCAGCCCTACTAAGTGAAGGGTTGTGCTTTTCTTCAAAAGCGCAGCCCTTCTGCTATGTAGGGCTGCGCTTTTGAAGAAAAGTGCAGCCCTTCACTAATAGGGCCGAGCTTATAGAAAAAGCGCAGCCCTTCCTGCGCAGCCCTTCTTTTTTTTTCCCTAGTGATACGATCTATATAAAAGATAGTTTTACAACTTATGAATGGAAAGTACCACGTTGGATTTTCATGTCATTATTTTTATTTTTAATATAATAAAAAATAGAGTTCTACACATATTTAAATATATAAAAGGAGTTTTGAATAGGGAGAAATTTACATTTTGTTTTGAATAAACAACCTAAATTATTATATTTTGTAAATTGAATATAACTTTTGCTGCCTAATTCATAGCATTATTATTTTTTACAATTGGAGATTGCATGAAATATGCTTCAAAATGAGAACCGTCTACAATATAGTTTTACAACTCATGAAAATATATATATAATTAGATAAATGGTTAAACATTTTTTAGTCTTTCTTTTTGATAAATATAATAATAATTAAGCTATAAGTATAGTGTACAACATGTGATAATAACATTCTATAATAGGGGTCCAATTTACATAATTAGACATATTATCTTTCAAAACCTCAGCCTTAATTGCTCTGATCTACTGAACCAAAACAATTTAATATTGCAACAAAATTTATTAAATAAAATTTATTGTTACAACAAAAAACTAAAATCTATATATAGTGTTAAAGTTACATATATATTAGAATCTTGTATGATGAAAAAATTAGAGTTTGATTTTAAAAAACAAACTTAGAATATTATACGGAGCTCCATCTAAGCATGTCATGTTATTGTTTTTAATTATTATTTTTTTTTTTTTGAATATTGACACTGAGACGGTCAATATTGGTGAATGTGGAATGTGATGGTTTCAATCTGGAGTTGACTATAGTTTTTTAATATCCTACTACCCTTCCCGGCTTTTTTTGAAAGCTAGTGTCAGGAAACATAAGGCGAGAGCCCTTCCACACAAGACTCCCGGATATAGATATAAATACATATAAGGTATTTTGGATAAGTGAACATTACATTTCGATTTTAGATAAACAACCTAAATTATTATATTATGTAAATTGAATATAACTTTTGTTACAAATTCGCAATATTATAATTTTTTTTACCATTGGAAAGTGCTCGAATTATGTTTTGAAATAAGTTTTATATACAATATAGTTTTACAACTTATGAAAATTTATTTATTTTGATGAAAAATAACGTATTATTTATTCTTTATCTTAATTACATGTAAAAATAAATATAAAAATAGCGTATTATACGTGGGACAATATCAATTATATCTTTGAAAATTATATTTTTAAAATTTGAGTTATATAAAGATAAAAATACATATTTATAATTTTGAACCTATAGTATACCATGGTGGCATTTCATGAATCAAATGAAAGTTTGTCAACGACATTGCAAAGTTATTATGCGATTCATTAATTATTTTATTCATAGAATATTTATTATATACATAATTATGCATGTTTGTTTTTTCACATATATCTATATGTAAGATCTTATTCTTTTCTCCATGAATTAACTCGATTCTACTAAACTAATTGGAAAATCAAGGTTCACGTTTCTAGACTATTTGAGGTCACGGATCATAAAAAAAAAAAGGAGAAAGTTTAATAAGTCTTAATATGGTCATGATGGATGAAGAGGTATATTTTTCTCTTAAACAATATTTTCGATTATTTGTAGAGGTTAGTTTTATATCTAATTAACTATAATTATGATAACATCATTATAATCTTTTTTTCACTTTTCCATCTTCCATTCTATATGCGTTAGTATAACTATGTGCCTTTAAAAGTTGAAGTTGAGGTTGACACTCATGTTTTCTATAATTTTTCTGTCATGCATCTATTAAATAAGTACCCTCTACTTTCTTCAAATATCATTAGGGTGTTCTTCATGTCAAAATTGTGTTAACTATACCAATTATCGTGATACTATTTAATAATTGACTTAGCTACAATATTTAGTTTAATATTAAAAACTATTAAAAAATAAGAGTATAATGACAAATACTTTATCCGTTCTTTTTCTACTGCAACAATGGGTTTAGGCATGGTTTTTAAGAAAATGAAAAAATGGGTAGTTTAGCATAGAGGTGCCCCTTTAATTAACAAGTGTAAGGGATAACTAAATCCTTAATAAAATAAATGCAACTTTATGAGGCA
Organism: Beta vulgaris subsp. vulgaris; assembly: GCF_026745355.1. NCBI lineage: Eukaryota > Viridiplantae > Streptophyta > Magnoliopsida > Caryophyllales > Amaranthaceae > Beta > Beta vulgaris. The sequence goes on from NC_079208.1 coordinate 39,607,795, forward strand.
ATTTTATGAGTAATTAATGATGATTTTATTAACATAAAGTAAAAATAATATTATCAATTATAGTTTTTTTTACTAATAGTAGAGCGGTCCAAATAAATAAAACTACCCAAAGTGGTGAGTACTATAATAGAAAAAGAATAGAGGAAGTATGTAAATAAAATGGTGTTGAAAAATCTCATTTTACAGCAACACAAAATCAACAATGTTAAGAAAAAATTTACAAAAAAAAATAATATAAATAAGAACCCGTGCAACGCACGGGCTTCAAAATTAGTTTTATATAAATAAATACTAAAATCATCATTGGCAATTAAAGACATCTATGAATAATTACAGATATAGAAAGTAAGTTATATTAAAATTTTATGATATAGAAGTAATAACGTTGGTTTGTGAGCAATCTTACTAATTTGTATTTATTTTGGTAAAATATTTTGAAAATAAGAGTACCTTGTAGCCTCGTTGGCTTCTCAATTACCTAAAGTAATATCTTATACATTCTTTCTTTCTTTTTGAAAAGAATATATTACCAAATATTTGTTACTATGAACCCTTTTATTAGTTAACTTTTTTCATTTAAAGTTTCCATTAACATGCATAACATTCTAATGACATCATCAATCTTACAATTCTCCTTTTTCTCTTAAAAAAGCGCACCCAACAAACCCTAACCCTAGTACAAGTTCCTGCCCCCGCTGCCCGACAGGCTCGCTGGTGGCCCCAGGGTCGCCGACGAATCTGCGTTGGGTCTCTTTTGTTTCGCTGTCCTTCCCCTCCCCATGTTGTCGAGTTTCTTCATCTCTTCCCCCACCATCACATCACCCCCTCCCTTGTAGTCCGTTTGTTTCTTATCTCTCTTCACGTCCCTCGTCATCCCTCCCCTCCCCTCACGTCCTCCGTCGTCCTTCCCCAGTGTCCTCTGTAGTTTTTGAGTCAAGGCTTCCTCTTCCCCGGTGGTGGTTCACGTCCTTTTCTCCTCCCCTCTTGACCGTTGAATCACAGTTTCCCCTTATCGTGGTGGTTTGCGTCGCGCCTGTTTGCGTCCTCGGTCCCCGTCCCCGTCCTTGCATCAGGTATTTGAGTCTGTCTCATCTTGCGCTTTCCCTCCCCCTAGTTTCTATGTGGGCCTCCCTTTCCCCATCCTTTGTTTATTATTTTGGTAGTTTTGGGCTTCCCTTCCCCTCCCTTATTGTTATTTCGGCCTTTCCTTTCCCCTCCCTCCGGTTAGTGTCGGGCTCCCATCCCCTGTTAGTGTCGCACTTCCCCTCCCCCCAAGGTTTTTTCTTGAAATGCATGTTAAATCTCTGAATAATAGGAGTACGTTGTTCTAGAATTGTTAAAGATGTAGTTTGTGGTTCGTTGTGGCCATTGACAAGTGCATGTCAGTTAGGTCAATATGGGTGGTTCAAGGTTTTAACAGTAGCATATGTCGTTTTTGTGACTCAAGAAATTCGTTCACGGACAAGGCGATGATAGTTATTCATGGTTAGGACGTATGTTTTTCGATTTTGCAAGCCTGAGGTGTGGTAGAGAGCTCCACTTATTTGGCTCTCTTTTTAGCTTGGCATTGATCTTATTGGTCCTTGATAACTTCAATCTCAAGGCGACACTCCAGTTGAAGCTGTGGTTTTCAGCACACCCACTCATTAGTGTTTCTCCTACCTCAAGGAGAACCCTGACATACTATCGAGCAAGAGTAATGAGTCAACGACCACAGAATGTGACTCTTCAAATGATGATGAGCCAAGAATCCCAAGTGATAACAGATTTTTGGAATTGTGCTTGTGGCGAGATGCGACGCTGCGCTCATCGTTGGTTGTTCGTTGTCCGGGTTGTGAACGTCATCCGCTTCTTCTACCACTTCCATCAGCCATCCGAGGTTCAAATCGACCATCACAAGCACTAACTAACGACGCCCCTTCCTACGCATTTTTCTTCGATTTTACTTATTTTGATTTTAGATAGAATGTACGATCTCGTCAAGCTCATTTAGGTTTGTTTGGATTAGTTTTTGATTGTATTAGCATTAGGTTGTACTTACGAATTTAATTAATGCACAATTTCTCGTTGTTAAAAAAAATCTTACAATTAAGATTGTCTTACGCAAAACCTACATATAAAAAAGCAAACATACATTTATCTAAGTTGATATCATGGAACCCTTTTTTCCATTACAACATATAACCTTTTTTTCAGGGGAATTAAACCACATAGCTTCTTTGTTCAAAAAGCAGACAAATTTAAAATGTTAAAAATTGACATGTTTTCCTACCATTAGCTGTTTTTTTTTTCCTCAGGGATTTTCCCAACATTTACCAGTTCAGCAATATCTTATACTTACATTGACAAGCATTCAAATGAACTTGTCATATCTTATGTCGATTCTAACAAATTAGAATAATTTGTATAAACAATTTGTGTGACCTAATTGATTAGAGAAAGTGTCCAACAAGTGTTGCCTAGTACTTTCGACCCCGCAAGAACGATCTCAAGGCAAGAAATGAATATCCAAAATTTTGAGGACCACATACTGAATACAAATAGAATCTCTTTTAGAATTAGAAATAGTGAAAATTGCTGCATAGTTTAGTCTGCAAAAAAATATATTGTAGCTATACTCTTTATATTATATAGTTGAAATTAGGCTCTAATACTATATTTTATGGTTATTAAATAACGTTGTAAACTATTGGTGAATTGTAGATGTTATCTTGTTATTAGTTATTATTCAGGTGTCTCAATTCTGATTTGATCTTTCAAGTCATCGAATCAGTTAGCTTACCATGGGACTATGATGTTAATCATTGTAATGCGTTAAAAACCATATTATCAGTTCCGCAAACCATCTTCCCACATTCCTTATCCACCCATTTAGAAAGTTCTTCCCACTTTCATCTGAATTTAGTTTTTCTTTACTTTTTACGCAGATTATAAGGTACTCACATTAGTAGTAGCACCATATGCAGAATGGAACATTTAGTTCAATCAATAAAACATATATTTAAATCTAAAAGACATTCGGACCTTCGTCCCATACTAATCGATATAGTTTGACCAAATCCACCGTTAACATAATCTACTTCGATCATATCTTCTAACTAACATAAGAAGACAAATATTAGTTTATGAGATATTATTGAATTTATCTTAGTGTATATATCTTATAAATATCAACTTTGTATAACTTTTATTAATAGATTTTTGGAGATATTAATTGTTAAAGTTGAGCATTGACAAACGTGAAAGTCAAAGTGTGTCGATTAATAAGGGACAAATAATTTTCTTTTTTTAATAAATTGAGACCTCACTCATCTCTCTATCCAAAGACGATATAAATTTCGTTGTTTTGGGGAAATCAATTTTCTCTCTTCATCAGGAGGTTGGCGTCGTGTTCCCTTTTTATGCAATACCAATGTTCTTTTAAATTAATTAGGATGTCCTTTTGCTTGAATTGAAATATTGAATGTTATTTTGCGTGTGCATGTTGCTGCCACGTGTGTTTTTCCTACCAATTAAACCTTTTCCATTTCTTACCCTACCACATGGATACTCTTTTGAAAGATTAAAATACACATATTTTTCCAAGTAAATGTTTTATATTTACCCAAAAAACATTACCAAGGTTTTACTTATGCCCACATTTTTTTTCCTGCTTAAGATACTGCTTTTGAGAAGCATTTCGGAGAACATATGAAGTAAAACATGAATAAAAGGAAGCTCATGAACTTCCCATGTAATTCCAAGGATACTCTCGTGTTGATAATAAAGCTCCCCATTGTAGTATTAAGGGCAGTTTTTTAAAAGTGGATGTTACGTTCAACTTAAAATCGACTCGAAACCTTGACGAGTCAAGTTGAGTTAGAGAATATCAAGTTCGATAAGAAATAGCTCGACGTGAATTTGATTAGATACCTTAATGAGTCGAGTCGAGCATTGGCTCAACTCAATAATCTCCCTTAGATCTTAGTTATGTACTTATGTTAATTGATTAATATAGTTTTGGGGGTTTCTATTGGGATATGAAATCGAATCTTGCCACATCGTTGCTGCTTTTTGCAAGCGACTCCCTATATACAACAAAAAAAGTCCTTGTGAAAATATAAACTTAGACTTCAATATTTAAAATTTTCTCATTTCAAAAAAATTTAATATTTTTTAAGGTGTGTATATTTTTAATATAATTTATAAATATGATATCAAGATGAAAACTTATAATAACATTAAACGCGAGTCATCAATTTGCCTCTAATATAATATTTTCATGCTTAATTAGTAAACATGAGTTGTAACCAACAAGATCGATGTCATTTAGTAAACATTAGTTTTAATAAGTAAAAATAAGTAATATATATTATATTGATTAGTGAAAGTGTATTAATTAGGAATAATAATTATTTAATCAATAAAGTCAATTTCTTATGTAACAATAATTTTAGTTTTGTGAAATAAGAAATGTTTTTTTTTATAATAAAGGATCTTAAGTATGATTATTTTTATCACGAAGCAAACAAAGTTACTTTATCAGAATTGTTATATCTAACATCTAATTTGAGGTCTGTAATGATAAGTTTGAAACTTTAGAATCCTAATGATAAGAAGATCAAAACTCTAGGTCATTGTTGTATGACCGACTTGGGAAAACCTGATATTAATCGCGCACACCACACATGATAAATTAGTAACTAGATTCTACTACTACATTAATGCAACTTATAAACAGATAAAGAATAAATCGTTAGTGTCTATAGTTAGCTAATGCAATTCATAAACGCATACTTGAGGTGGATGTATGACCATTAATTTTTTTTTCAATCAGACTTGCGTGGGCCCGGTTCACACTAAAAATAGTGTGGACCAGGTCCAGGCACGTGACCCGTTATATCACTTTAACATACACTATATCATTTTAACATACACTATATCATTATAACATACACTATATCACTTTAACACACCCTATATCACTTTAACATACACTATATCATTATAACATACACTATATCACTTTAACACACCCTATATCACTTTAACATACACTATATCACTTTAACATACACTATAACATTGTAACACACACTATATCACTTTAACATACACTATATCACTTTAACATACACTATATCATTGTAACACACACTATATCATTTTAACACACACTATATCATTTTAGTGAAAGTATTGGGTCAGACCGTCTGACCAAATACTTACTGTCAGACGGGCTGACCCAAATGAAAAAAACGTGGCTTTCTTCATGCCTGCAACGGCATTTTCGCCATCAATCTCTTCTCTTACTCTCTCCCTCCTTCTCTTTTCTCTCTTTACAAACTCCGTGTTCTCAACCTGTTATTCAAGTCGTCGGCAATACATCTCACGGGAAAAGATCGGAATCTCTTGATAAGCTGGGTAGACATAGGCAGGATGATGAGTTAGAGATAGATCTTTTAAAGATATTATCACAACAAAAACCTGATCCACGACCAGTCAATAATGGATTAAGATCCCCATCTTCGGTCCATAATTATCCTGCTGAAAACATTCATGTAAGATCCATGAGCAAGAAGCAAGAGGATGTGACAGATGGATTGAAGAATTTCTCAGCAAACTTCAGACTAGCAGAAATGTCGTGATGTTGAAGAAGTGTATGTGATGAAGCTGATCGTGATGTTGAAGATGAAGCCCACTAATTTTCTTCATTCTTTTCCTATTTTCCATTTTCAGTTAGACTTTGTTTTGTTTCAGTTGGACTTTGTTTTGTTTCAGTTGGACTTTGTTTTCTTTCAGTTGGACTTTGTTTTCTTTCAGTTGGACTTTCTTTTCTTTCAGTTGGACTTTCTTTTCTTTCAGTTAGACTTTCTTTTCTTTCAGTTAGACTTTCTTTCTTTCAGTTGGACCAACTGAAAGAAATAATGGGCCAACTGAAAGAAATAATGGACTAACTGAAACAAAATGAAGACTACCTGAAGAAAAATGTAGACTACCTGAAAAAGAATAAAGACCAACTGAAACCCAAGTAAGTCTAACTGAAGCACAAAAACCCACTGAAAAACAAAGAAGACTAACTGAAAACAAAATGAAGACTACCTAAAAAAAATTGGAACCACCTGAAAAAAAATGAAGACTACCTGAAAAAAAATTGGAACCACCTGAAAGTCGTCCGACCAAGATTATGGTCGGACGAGTCCGACACAATATGTTCTCATCATTTTAACACACACTATATCACTTTAACATACACTATATCACTTTAACATGCACTATATCACTGTAACATACACTATATCATTTTAATATACACTATATCATTTTAACATACACTATATCACTGTAACATACACTATATCATTTTAATATACACTATATCATTTTAACATACACTATATCACTGTAACATACACTATATCATTTTAATATACACTATATCATTTTAACATACACTATATCATATCAATATACACTATCATAAACTCAAGTGATATGGATCGGGTGCACACTAATTAGTGTGCACCGAGTTCATATTAGTTTTTTTATTTTTTTTTTCTAGTTAATGTAAAACTACAAGAAATTGATATTCTAAAATATATCATGAAAAATCTAACAATATAGTATATGTTTTCCCATATTTTAACAGAATTATATAGTCTAAACTAGTAAACTATATATATATATATATATATATATATATATTTTAAATAGAACATATAATTACATACCCACGAAAAACCATTACCCTGATTATGGTAAGTATCAAATTACCATTTTTGGTACTAAACCCACATAATGGACTTATTATAACATATTTCCATTTTCCATTAACAAAGAAATCTACTACAAGAAATCTTCTCCCACTTCCTTTGTTTTTTTCTCCCCCTTTTTCCGTAATCCAACCTCTTAAAATAAAATCCCAATTAACCCCACACTCCTCAAATCCGCACACACGGTATGTGTCCTCAAAGTTAGTGAGTAAGACAAATAAACACCCACAAAAAAATAATACAACTACGTCTACTTCTACAACAAATGAAATAACAAAAAAGAATTAGGCAAAAGAAAGCGATAAGACTTGCAAAAGAGAAGAAAACATATAATAACCAAACAATCCCTTCAAAAACAAAGCAAAATTTCTTCAGTTTCACTTTTCTCAGTCTTTCCACCACCACCTCAACCGCCGCAAATACAGCCCTTTCTCTCTCCTCACCTGAAAAAAATGCCCTTTTTTTCTTCATCCTTTCACCTACTTTCTCTCTCCATTACTGCATTTTTCTGGGTTTTTTGATTTTTTTTTATTTTTGTTGATTTAATTTGATTTTGCTTCACTTTTTGGGCACTTCTTTGTATTCTTCCGATCTCACTTTTCTAAGGTACTTCTGGAATCTATTATCTTTTTCTACATTATTAAAAAATACAGCTTTTTATTGAGTAACTTTTCCTTTTTTTTCACTTTTTGGGTAATTTTTTTAGGCAGTCTCTTTTTGTACTGTATCAATCATGCAATTGTGAAGTATATGTGGGTAAAATGAAGCTAAATTATTTCATTTGTGGGTGGTTGGATTGGAATGTGGGTTCAGTAATGAAGTGATTAATTGTTTTTTTTTTGTTGGGGGTATTTTTTTTTTTTTAATTTGTTTTTTGAGATTTAAGGATGGAAATGGTAATTTTATGAAGTTCGATGTGAAATTTCATATGGGTATGTGTTTAAATTCACTGTAATTGTTCCTTTTTAATAGATCAATATTTTTTACATATACATATATAAGTGCTATTGTTTTATCTTTTGGTGAATGATTTCTCAATTATTTGGTTGATGATTGTTGGTCTTTACACTCTTGTGGTTGTGAAAGTGCCCAAATCAAGCTAATTATAATATGATTTTTATGCACTGTGCTGCTGATTATAGTGGTTGAGTTGGAATGTGAGTTGAACAATCATGGTGGTGGTGGTTTTATTTTATTTTTCATATTTTTTTAAATTTTTTATTAATTTTGTGGGTTGGTTATTGATTGATTTCCTTGATAATAACGCTGGCTGGTAGTTGGTGTTAGCTTTGATGTGAAATATCATTTGGGTATATCATATATGCTTTTGGTTTACTGTAAAAAATCAGTAACTAGTCCCTATTTTACTGTTTCTTAGAATGTGTGTTGATGAATTTACATATTCTTTGTAATTTGGGGAAATGAATGTTCCATTTGCTCTTATGTTATTTCCTTTTCTTTGATCAGATTTTGTTTCTTGTTTGTGTATTCTGACTTTTGATTACTCTACAAATTCCTCTATTATATTCTTCTCTGCTTTTGCTCCTATATGTTCCCTGCTTTTTTTGGGATGAGTTTTCAGCTCTGACACTGAGAGGTCCTTGTTGAGGAGGTTTATATGGGGTGTATTTTTCTGGAAATAAATTTGGGTTTGGCATTGATCTTTCTTATAAATCAGTCTCTCCAGTTTTCTAACTGAGTTATATCTTTTCATCTCTTTTTCTTTACCCTTGGTCCTTGGAGCTGCTTTTGTTCCTTTCAATGAATGCAAGATTGTTATGTGCATGCCATTATGGTGTAGAAAGCTGCCCATTTTCTCGTTCTTTCGATGGTTAGAACCGTTGTTTATAAGATATCAATCTCAGTTCTTGTGTCTGCCGTGTTTTTTTGTTTTGGAGGGCAAAGTCATGTTGGATCATTGCAGTGCTTTTGTTACTGCTTGACTCTGGTTTTGAAGTCCATGCAGTGGATGCTCTTATATTTTCTTTATAATTGATTTTTCATTGCACTTGGGTTACTACTGTATGATGTTTTGGGATTAAGATTTGAAACATGTTGTGGCAGGGTCTCAAATGAATGGGATTCATCTGAATGGTAAAACACGCGGTTCCGAGAAGCCTGTGCCAGGATGTTTGGGAAGAATGGTCAACCTCTTCGACTTAAGCATATCTGGAAACCGGCTTCTCTCTGACAAGCCTTATAATGATGGTGATCCCTTTACTCTTACTGGTTTTTTTTTTTTTGGGGAACCACCTATACACAAACTTAAGACTTGTAGAATGTTGATTGCATGCTGGAGTGACACAATGTTTATGGGAAATTTTATGTCATTTGATGTGTCTTTTCTTATTGGTTAAGGGCTGTTTATTTTTGCATAGCATGTACTGAGCTATCATGATTTCTTAATGTGTTTGCTTGTACATATCTGTCTTGGCTTATTGATTATGAATCAGTTAAGAAAAGGTTTCCTTTCTGAATTGCATTTTATTTCTGCAATGTTTAGGTTGAAAATTTTGATCTTATTATCTTGTTTGAAATGCAATCCACCTTTTCTTGACCCTGACCTGTTTGTGAGGGCATATTGTCCACAGATGTTTTGAAGAGTCTGGACTGTAAAACTTCTGCATAAAATAAATTGTAATTAATATTTTACGTGAAAACCATAGATTCAGCTTCATTGACAAAAAGCTGATCATTTTGCAGGTTCTTCTTTATCAAGAAGTCGATCAGATGTCTCCAGGATGTCAAGCATTGCTGTGGATGAGATGGAAGATAAAGTGGTAACTATGAAAATCTGTTTGATGACTTCCTTTTGTTCTGCTGATACTGCATAATATAATTTTTGGCTTTGATCTCATTTTTGTTGTTTGCTTGGTTATAGATGGTCTCTGAGTTAAGGAGGTCTTCATCGAACAGAAAACCTAATGGAACTCCTGTAAAGATGTTGATGGCTCAAGAAATGTCAAAGGACTTAGAATCCAAACAGAGGCCACCTAATGTGGTGGCGAAGTTGATGGGACTTGATGTGATTCCTCAGCAACAGCAGCCTGATTTTGCTGCTCAGAGAATTCAATCAAGAGTCTATTCTCGAAATTGTCATTCAGAGATACCAATAGGATATTGGCAGCAAGAACAAGATTTTTTCAGCAAACAAATTGACTCTGAGGTTCATCCACACCAAGATCAGAATGAGTATAAAGACATATATGAGATCTGGCAGCAATCTCAAAGAACAAACTGTAGAAGAGATAATTCGCCTCAAAAGGGAAGGTTCAATGAAAACATGAATGAAAAAAAACTGGCACTGATTCGTCAAAAGTTCATGGAAGCAAAACGCCTTGCCACAGACGAGAAGCTAAGGCAGACCAAGGAGTTCCAAGATGCTTTAGATGTGTTGAGCTCCAATGGGGACTTATTTCTGAAAGTTCTTCAAGAGCCAAATTCTTTGTTTTCTCAGCAAATTTATGTAGGGGATTCCGTTTCTCCATCTCCAGAGACGAAGCGAATTACTGTCCTTAGACCTTCGAAAGTGGTGAGTGATGAAAAATTTGCTGCACCAGCTAAGAGAAATGAAAAGCAAGTAAAGAAGCAAGTTTTGATGAACCAGGTTCATGTGTGGGATGACCAGCATCATGGATTTCCCCCTACTATATCGTCCTGGAAAGTTACTGATAGTCCTCTCCAGCCCACCCGGATAGTGGTGTTGAAACCTAGCCTTGCTAAGACTAATGAACCTAAAATAGCTGTCTCCTCAACCCCATCCTCACCACGGGTTCTTCCGAGTGAAAATTTCTTTGAGGAACCAGAAGATGAGGAGGCTCGAGAAGCTAGGGAAGTGGCAAAGGAAATCACGCAACAGATGCGTGAAAACCTGGCTGGTCATCGGAGAGATGAAACCTTGATCTCCTCTGTGTTCTCTAATGGATATACAGGAGATGAGAGTTCTTTTGAAAAATCGGAAAATGAATTTGCAACTGGAAATCTTAGTGATTCTGAAGTTATGTCTCCAACATCGAGGCATTCTTGGGACTATGTCAATAGATTTGGTAGCCCATTTTCTTCTTCGTCTTTAAGCCGAGCGTCCTATTCCCCAGAGTCGTCAGTTTGTAGAGAAGCAAAGAAGAGACTTTCTGAGAGATGGGCCATGATGGCATCAAATGGAAATCATAATCACGATCAACGGCACATTCGAAGAAGTTCAAGTACACTAGGTGAAATGCTTGCACTTTCAGAGGTTAAAAAATCTGAAATATGTGAAGAAGAGGATAACAATAGACATGAAGATCCAAGGGGATCAACATCATGCCTGAACAGCAATATGGGTGCCAGAGAAACTGGAGATGATTCCCCCAGGAATCTTTTGAGATCAAAATCAGTTCCTGTTTCTTCTACAGCTTATGGTGAAAGACTAAATGTTGAAGTAGCCAATCCAGTACTTTGCAATGGGGGCGTTCCAAAGGAACTAATAAAGGCAAAAGCATCAAAGACCTCATTTACCGGGAAAGTCACTAGTTTGTTCTTCTCAAGGAATAAGAAATCTAGGAAAGAGAAGTCCGGCAAATCACTTTCTAATGATGACTCTCAATTAGCAACAGCTGAAACTCCAGGGTTCCTGGCAACTCCCGGAAGAACAAGCAATGACCATTCTGAGGTGGTTCTCTCCCCTACGTCATGGTCACTTAACGGAACTGTTATGACAGATCTGAATGATACGAGACTTGGGCAAGGCATATGTTCTCCGCAGGTAATTGATCATTATATAATGATTTCCCTTTCATTTTGTTTATGGGCTTACTACTTTCGCATTCCTGTTGCTTTGGGTAGCATTTTTTTTTTAATTTACATAGGTTACTGGACTTTTATTGCCTTCTCCTTTCGTAGAAAGAGAGTGCGTTTTACATGTTTAGTGATCTGGGATGTACTAGAACTTTTTTTTTTTTTTTTTTTTTGTATCTTTTGAATCACTAGAACTTCTAAGTTTGACAATTCAGTAGTTGCATTTTTTTAACTAAGCTTCCTGGTTTTGCAGGGTTTCTCTGTATCCCAGCTAGGCCCACCTGTCATTCAAGGGGAGAATCAGGAACAACCTAGCCCAATCTCAGTTCTGGAACCTACATTTGAGGAGGATGACAATGCCTTGCTCGGTTGCTCTCGTAGCATTGTGCCGAACCTACATGGTATTTAATTGTTCTTCAACATGTTTTATAATGTTACTGTGCATTTAAAGACTCTCGTGTTGTTTTGGCTTTGTTACTAGCCTAATTTTTCCTCAATTTATTTATCAAACAGGAGAGCATGTTCCTCTGTGTCTCGGCAAGTCTAACTTGATTGATAAATCACCACCAATCGGATCAATAGCACGGACCTTATCATGGGAAGAATCCTTTGCAGAAACAGCCACTAACTATGCTCTAAATTCCCCGTTCGTGTCCCCAGGAGCAGGCGAGGATGAGGTCGAGTATGTTTACTTAGTTCAATCCTTATTCACGATGGCAGGCCTTAGCGATGAGGGACAAGTGGGTTCAAATCTGGCCAGATGGCACTCCACAGAGAGCCCATTGGATCCCCTATTGAGAGATAAATATATTGACCTGACTGCTAAGGAACCATTACACGAAGCAAAAAGGAGGCAGCTAAGATCGAGCAGGAAGCTTGTTTTCGACTGTGTTAATGCAGCACTTGTGGATATTACAGGCTTCGGGACCACCACTAGCCGTTGGGGTGGACCATATGTGGGGCTTAGCAATGGATACTTGGAAAGCGGGCCAGGGATGGGATTGGCCGATAAGGTGTTAGCCTGGATGAAGGAATTGATGCCTGGTGAGGTCAAGTACTATTCAATTGATGGTGGGGACAATCACAGCTTAGTGGAGAGGCTGGTGAGAAAGGAAGTGATAGGGAAAGGGTGGTGTGAACAAATAAGATTACAAGTTGACAATTTAGGAAAGGAAATAGAAGGGAAGCTTCTTGAGGAACTTGTAGAGGAGTCTGTTGTTGAATGGAACTGGTGATCATGAGCATGAAAAGGCTACCCCTACTTATTCTTCCTTCTTAAATCTTTTTGTTTATTACTCCCTAACTAATTGTTGTTATTATTATTATTATTATTATTATTATTATTATTATTATTATTATTATTATTTCGAGTGTATTATTTTGTGTATCAATGGTAACTAACTCAACAATTACTAATCCTTCCCTTATTTTTCTGTTTTATTTTTTCTGCAATTTTTCTTTTTTGGTTTTGGTTTTGGTTTTGGTTTTGGTTTAGAATAATTTGTATTTATTCTGGTTAATTCAGTGTATCTTACTGTACTCAGACATAGAGAGGCATTGAGATCCGCTCTTGTTATCTGTCCCCGTCATGTAATCTCCCCGCATATGTCATGTTTGGCGGCATTAAATAATTTCGCCCTTTTGTCAAGAAAAATAAAATAAATCTTGCCGAGTTTCAATTTTGTTTTCTTTTCGGTGGCTTTTTTTTTTGGCCTTATTGGGAATCCCAGGGTAAGATGAAGGGTCTTGCTAGACCGACGTTTCTCGCAGGTTAACACAGTATGAGTTTGCGGGTAAACACTTTCAGATTGAGGGGAATGGTAAGAAAAAATCATCTCCCAAAGTGCTCCTTGTGGTAATCGAACCCTCAACCTTGAGGTTGGAAGGTTCATTTCTTATCTCTAGGCTAAACTTAGCTTGGTGGGTGGCCTTTGGGCTCTTGTGTTGAAGGAAAATACGTATGAAATGCTAAACAGGTTGGTGGTAAATAACAAATAATGTCGGTCCACTCATTTTTTAAAAATTTTAAAATTGTAAAGAGAAGGATATGTCTATACTTTAACGTGACACAATGTCTTGATCAAAAAATTTGCGAGCCAAACATTTGAGAGTATGGGCGAAGGCAAGGAGAATCTCTATCCCTAAGTATTCTAATTGGGAGGATTCGACCTTGTGGCCTTAAAGTTACAAGGTGAATCTCCATATAATTTAAGGTCATAAGGTGAATTCCCATATAATTTAAGGTCATAAAGTGAATTCCCATATAATTTAAGGTCATAAGGTGAATCTCGAATCAATTAAATCATGTAAGCTTAATCATTTACAGTATGTGCCGGTTAGCTTGCAATTTCGTTGGAATATTGACGTTATTCGAAGACTATACGAGAGGTTGATCTTAAATTGTTTTTGCAAATCTTGTTTATTGTATAGAAGAGTAAATAGGGTTAGGAGTTCATTCATTTATATAACCGAGTGTACCATGTACATGGTACATCAAAGACTAATTTTTGCTCGCTTGTTCATTTGAAACTCTCATTGTTTAGTATATTTGCTCATTTGTATGAGTTCAAATAAGCAATGATTAAAAAAATAACTTTGGGTATATCATACTCACGATACACACTGTATGGCGGGTGTATGATAATTTTTTTGATAGTGATAGTGTTAGAAAATCCTTTTTGTCTTCTTTTTTTCTTTCCAATATGTCATTGAAGATGCAGCTAGAAATTGAATGATCTTTAATGAGAATTATGGCATGGACCAAATTAGTAATTATTGACAGGAACCTTGAAAATTAACAATTTCAATGTTGTTATTTTTTTTGTTTGTCTAGACGTGGCCCAAGGAGAAACAGATACATAACTGTTTTGTATAACTGTCACGTGATAGAATAGTAGACAAACAATACTGGTTGAAATTATTTTAGATTTTTAAAGAAATGAATCACACAAGTCGTGCCTTTGCAATGCATTTACCACACTAGACAATGTACATTTTTATCTATGCTTCGAACTAACGATAGAGCTGACGATTATTCATGTATGAGTACATTATTCACCCACCCGTCCTAGATGAAAATCTGCAAGGAGGCAGATGACCTGGCCAATCTTCGATCTAGTGCTAGCCCTACTAGCAAACTAAGTGGGCAATTTTTTTCTAAGTTTCTTGATCAAATTTGGAGCAAGTGCTAGAGTAAGCACTATTAAGTAGTCGGGGTGTGGATAAACTAATCTTTTGAGTTCCTAATATACCTCTTTTTAGTATGATGGCTTGGGCACCCCAAAATAGCTAGGACGGGCGTGTAATTGAATAATCCGCCTTTCATATAGGCTATGTTCAGTTCACCTTATTTTAACTTATTTTAGATCATATAAGATAAAAAAGATCAGACCATATTATACCACATCAGATTAGATCAACTTAGATCAGACCAGATCAACTTAGGTCAAATCATATTAGATCACATCAGACCAGACAAGATCAGATTAGATTAAACAAGATCATATCATATCAGAAAAATAAGTTCATGCTTATATTAAAAACTTATAATTATTATCATAACCTATAACCTAATTATGTTGGCATCAGCTTCAAATTATCCCTACAAGGGATTTATTTCAACTTATTTTGAAAAACAAAGTTTGTATAGAACATGCCAAAGATATAATTAAGAAGAACATTTTGCTCAAGATCATATAATTATATATAATCTATAGGTTTATTTATAATAAAAGAGAACAATTGATTGATATAACAAAGAACATGTGTAAGTTAAATCCAAATATGACATCAATATAAAAATAACATCTATCATTTATTTTTAGAATGTGTTCTTTAACAAAGTTTGTATGCTCATTCAGTATACGTTCTTTTTTATTATCATTATATGTTCTTTTCATTATTACCTAAATTCTTATTATAATTGGACTTTAGACATCAACAATATGGTATTTTTTCCTAAAAAATATGTTCTTTTATTTTTTATTGTATGTTCATATACTACGTGTTCTTTTTCCAAATAAAATTCGAAAAACTAACTATGTTATTATTATCATATCCAATTAGGTTTATGATTTTTCCTGAAAAGAATTGTTGGCGACTTCTTCTAAAACAATTTTCAATAAAACCTTAACAATGGGGTAGTGAAATATAATACGCGCTCACACCGCGTAGGCGAAATAAAACACGCCTATAATTTGGCGACTTCACTGGGGAATATTTTTTTAAAATTTATTTTTTTAGTTGAGTGGGTGAAACTTGAAAAATACGATTCATTCTTTTTCTTTATGCCTTCCAATAATATATAGTTTTGCATGTGTATGGCTTTTGATCAGCCACCATAAGAATAATCTACCTTGCCTCATTAGCACATGTTCTATGTGTGAGGTCACCCCTGGGGGGTTCGTCCTTTGTCCTTCCAAAAAGCTTCTTGAGCGATAGTGTTGGATCTTAGTCATAAGCAAACCAACTGAGATTGGAGTGCGTTTTACACGTGGCCATCTCTTTAAGCAGAGGTACGGAGCATGAGATCAATCTCTTAGTCATGGACCCTTTTAGCCTTAACCTAAACCTGACCAATAGTTGGACATAGAACTGGGCTTTCAGGTTGGAACTTTTGCATCCATGTTATATGAGATTTTCCTGTAGTTGCAATTTTTGCCTGTTATTATATTCTCAAATTGTCATTATTATGCATCATTCCTAAAATCGCGTATAACAAACAACAAAAAAACCGTCAATTGCCCAATACGTCACCTAAATCCCCGAAAAACGTGTCGGGGAGTAGTGCGCCAAGCGCATTAAGTTGTGCCTGGCGCACAACTCCTGCGTGGAATAATGCTACACGACACTCAGTTCGTGCATTGCACGTTTTTCGATGATTTCGTCGTCGTAATGGACGCTCCTACGTACAGTCCAATGTTCGTTTGTCTGCATTCGCTAAAAAAAGTGGTCATTTTAGGAGTTTCACCTAATTCAAAATAAGCAATCCTTTCATGCAAGACCAAGTTTTTCCTAAAAAGTGCATTTAGAAAAGTGGTCATAGTAGAGTTGGGAGTGTCATGCATGCTACCTCTTCCCGTTTCATCCCTGCTATCCCTATTAATTTTACCTTACCATATTCATCAATTTCAAAAAACTTACATTTCTCAAAATCAATCCTACCCCTTCTTCTATTATACCTCTTTCGAAAATATTTACCAATCACCATCATACGACGACATTCAATAAAAAAATATATTGTCAAAAATAATCCATCATCTTTTCCTAACAGAGGATAAAACAAGGGGTTCTTTTCTAAAATGAATTTCTAAAATTCTAAACCCAGTCTAAACACCTTCAATCCAGTACATTTCAATCAGCTGAATCCAATTAACTTGCATTAGAGTCCATTTTGCATTCAAATTAGGCCCATCTAATTTGAGTCCATACATTTACAAGCATTAGAGTCGAACTTAGGCCAATATAAGTCTAGTTCAAGTCAAAGCTAGGCCTATTTGCATCTATTTGTGAAACCTAGTCTATGTCAAGCCCAGTCTATTCCATTCTAAGTCTAATCCTAGTCCAAGTCAAACTTATATGTCAATTCATATCCTAGGTCTAGTTTGTATCTCATGTAAGCCCTAGTCAGTCTTCGTACTATAAAAATTGAGTCTTAACACTATAAAAGTTCATCGCTTCAAGTCTAGCCTGCTTGCTCACCCGTAAGTTCAAGTTTAGCATTCCTTAAGTCTATAGGTAATTGTTGTGTCTAGCCTACTTGCTCACTCATAAGTTCAAGTTCTAGCATTCCTTAAGTCCATAGGTAATTGTTGTATCTAGCCTACCTGCTCACCCGTAAGTTTAAGGTCTAGCATTTCTGAAGTCTACAGGAAATTATTGTGTCTAGTCTGCTTGCTCACTCTTAAGTTCAAAGTCTAGCATTCCTTAAGACTATAGGCAATTTTTGTGTCTAGCCTGCTTGCTCACCCGTAAGTTCAAGGTCTAGCATTCCTTAAGCCCATAGGCAATTTTTGAGTCTAGCGTGCTTAGTTTAATGTAAGCTTCGAAGTCTAGTTGCCTAGCTTGATTTTTTACCTGTAAGTTCAAAGTCTAGTTGCCTAGCCTGCTTGCCTTAAGTTAAGAGTTTGGTCTCTGTTATTGTCTAGCCTTCCTTAATATCTAGCCTACTTGCTCACCTGTAAGTTCAAAGTCTAGCATTCCATAAGTCCATAAGCAATTATTGAGTCTAGCTAGCTTAGTCTAATATAACTTTCGAAGTCTAGTTGTCTAGCTTGCTTGCTCACCCCTACACAGTCTAGGTGCTAGTCTTCTTACCTTAAGTTAAGAGTCTAGTCTCCTTTATTGTCCAGTCTTCC
The DNA here is from genome assembly GCF_026745355.1 of Beta vulgaris subsp. vulgaris. Lineage (NCBI taxonomy): Eukaryota > Viridiplantae > Streptophyta > Magnoliopsida > Caryophyllales > Amaranthaceae > Beta > Beta vulgaris. The sequence continues at coordinate 39,625,679 of NC_079208.1, forward strand.
TTAAAGTCTAGCCTACTTGTTCACCCATAAGTTCAAAGTCTAGTCTCTCCTAAACCTAATCCTAAAGTCCAGTCTGCTTGTACGGTCCAATCCAGTCCATGTTTGCATTTGCACATAGTTAGGCCCATGTCTCCATAATGGTCAAGTTCATACTAGTCCAAAATCCATAGCCATTTCTAATCATTTTTCATTTCCGTTTCTCACCTCTCATTCCTATTTTCATCTCTTATTCCCATTTCTCATCTCCATTTCTCATTTCAAAAACATTATTTCTTAAAATTTATGAGATCCATTCGATTTCTGTTGAGGACGGATCGTGAGATTATAACTTGGGAACGACAAAGAGGATACAAGGTCAACCTAGTCCCAGACTCGTCAAACGCATTCTCACATTCTCAAACGAATCCTCTGACTCGTATGAATCATCATCTGCAATCGAAGAAGCTAATGAACAACTCAGTGCCATTATGACCCAACTTCAACTGATGAACTTCGTCTTGCGGAACAAGACAAAGAGATTAAGGCACTGAGAGAGAAACTAATTGAGGAAGAAGCACAAGATGACACTCCTCCGCCAACATGACCTTCTGATAAGACCGAGACAAAACTGAGGTTTGAGAAACTCGAGCTATTCATTCAGTCAATTCTTGCACTCGAGAGTCAGGCTCATGGCCATGACATTATTGATCCTAAACTAAGGGACAAGCTCCTTAAAAAGGTAACATTGGTTAACCTCCTAAAATTCAAAGGGGTCGAAGAGCCAGATGACGACTTGAGAGCTTTTTCCATTTCTATGGCTCTCAACGACATGAGCAAGGACCTATTTTCTTATGTTTTCTTTAACCTTGGATGTACACCCATCCAAGTGGTTCAGATCACTGAACAAAGCCAAGCTGAACGGTTGAGACTACATCAGAGAAGAGTTCCACAAACAATATATATACAATACTCAGCTTCCTATTGCCTTGCCGACCACCTCATGTCTTTTCTCTTTCTTCATCTTTACCTTCTTTCCTCTTTCTCTCTCCTCTGGTCTTTGTTTTGGTTTCTTCAAAATGAAACTGGTTCTGTAGAACCAGAGAGGTTTTCTTTATTTTTTCTTCTCTTTGCAACTTCCTTGTTTTACTTTTTAAAATCTCCCACGTTTCATGAGTTGTAATTGTATTTTTATTTTTGTTTTTTTTTTCTTTTTCTTTTTTTTCCCTTTCATTTTTTTTCTCCTTTTACTATTTGTAACATTTCTTAATTGTTTTCCTTTTCTTTTTCAAACCCATTTCTTGTTTTATCACATGAAACTTGACAACTAAGAAGTTGATAAGTTTCTTTTGTCTCTTTTGCAGACTTTCATTTTCTTTTATTTATTTATTTATTAATATTTATCATTTTCTTCTGTAGTTGTTTTTAAACTAAACCCTTATACTACTTTTAGTACTTGATCCTTCTAAACTTTTAGAGTATAGTAGCTACTCCCTTTAATTTAACAAATTTTAATTACGTCGGGTATTATATATAGGTAACTAATTTAGTTCATTTACTTACTATTGTAGACAGAGATTTTGTAGAAGGAGCTTTCTTGGGGTGACTTTATTATTCGTATCTGCGCTACTCGATGTAATTTCAATGTTCATCGTACCCTATTTCCCGTTGCAAAACAACTATTTGTGTGATTATATGATTATGTTGTTATGTATGTAACAAATAATTTATAGACTAATATTATGAATTTCTGAGTTAGTAATCACTATTATAAAAGTATGATTCTCATAATACTACGAATTGGAGTATGTTATTATAATTTGGTAATAGTATAAATCTATTATAGTCATCAGATTTCTTTTGAAACTAAAGTATTAGTATGTGAATATTCTTGTAGAAAACCTTTATGACTAGAGTATGTTTTATGTTAAAAGAACGTGTGGAATTGTATGGTTATCAACTTGAGAATTGTGTTTATTATGACCTTTTAATAAAAACTAAGGAGGGTAATGAAGCCCGAAAGGTGTTGAACAGGTTGCCCTATATGATGGTATAACTATCTATAGGTTGATTATTATATACGATACGAAACTGTTGTCTTCCTTCTATTTTGTGATCCAAGTAGAAGGGGTGTGCACACTAGGGACTCTATGATTTTGGCCATGGTTATATTGGGGTGACGACCTCTTGTTGAAGTAGGCGGATAATAGGGATTAGTCCCGGCCTACTGGCGTTCACATTTCCCTCTCTTAATTTAAAATTATTGTTTTAGTTGTGTGTATAAATGTTATGATTATGTGATTGTATTGGAGTTAGTAATACAAACGTTTGAAAATCCAAACATTAATATGAATTTGTTGGAGCACTTTATTCTATTTCTAAAATCAAAATTTATTTTTAAAATTATTATTTTTACGGGATGGAGTCGAATTACTCAGTTTTTCTGATTTTTGGGAGTTGTCTCTCTTGTTGTCTTCTTTCTATTACTTTGCAGGTTGGACTTGGTGATGGGATCTCGTGTGAGGAGGCTTAGATAATTCACCTAGACGACCTTATTTAGTTTTTTCTATCTGGAGTTACTATTTTAGATTTTATAACTTTGGTTGTAATGATATTTCTATTTTAAGATATTGGGTTAACTTATCTTTTGTTTGCCTTTCGTTTACTCTTAGAGAGTAAATGGGCGGTAATATCCTCCAAGTTTGAATAAATTTTCTTAAAACTATATTTATTGACATTACACTTATTTAAATTTGGAGGGTGTTACAAAGTGGTATCAAGAGCTTAGGTTTAAGATTAACTAGGGATAATTGGGTTAAATGAACTAAATAGGTTAAGTAAATTAAATAAATAAAATTAGGACTAAATGAACTAAGAGAGTGGGTTATATTAATGTTTTGAAGTACTACTTTTAAGTACTTAATATATGTTTCTTTATGTTTTAGATGGCAAGACTTCACCAAACCGCAAGAAAAAGGACAACGAGGAAACTCACTGGCCCTCTCTCTGCTTCACCTTACTTGATTCGCATGAGATACAGGAGGATGTTTGTGATTATGTCCATCGTTTGAACTTGGCTATTGAAAGCTACCATTTTAATGATTATATGGAGATTCAGACTTTTGCACTCCTGAAAAGAAAGCATATGTTTTATTGACAACCCTACCCGAGCGAGGACCATTAGGAGCATCAAAAGAAAATACAATGATGTTTATGTTAATGATACACCTAATGTTAGAGGTACACGCATAAAGGATCATGGTTTCTGACTATTGAGTATCTACGAAGGGTCATGATTGATGTTATGGAAAAATACTATTACAATCTCAATTTAAATGGCTCTAATTCTGATGAAGGAGAAGCTAATAGAAGCCCTACCCCTACCCACCCTCAGTCCGAGATGGAAGATGAAGAGCCTATGGAGGATGATGACCTTTAAGTTGTTCTTTCTTTTATTTTATTACGTGCAATAAGATTTTTTTAGAACCAATAGATGTTATGTTGAACAAGATGTTATGTTGATTGAATGATTGAATAAATATGTTTATATTTTCTAAGATGTGTTCCTAGCTCAAACTAAATGCTTATGTCGCATTATTATACTTTGCATAAATAATAAATGGTGGTCACACCATTGTTTTCTCTTTTCTAGGTAGCTTATGCCATTTAACGTCAATACTCGTTCACGTTCACGCAATAACAAAAACATGCCTGAGACTTCCGAACAAATTGCTGCTCGTTTGCGAACTCTGAGCAATTATCCCAAAGTTTTGGACTTGTTCTTCAAAACCAACTCAACAACCATGTCGGTGAGGAATCCCAAGCAACCATGGCCAAGAAAATTGCCAATTTGAAACCACCAACCTTCATTGGTCGAGAAGATCCTCATGTGTTAGAAAATTTTGCGCGATATAGAGAAGATATTCACCTCTAATGGAACCCCTGACAACCAAAAGGTTGACCATGCTACCTTTTACCTTCGAGAGGATGCTGATCTTTGGTGGGAGACTCAAGGACCTACCATTCGTATGCAACCTAATTTTGATTGGTCTACTTTTAAGACTGCTATGAGGGCCCGATTCTTTCCCGAGCACATTAGGAGCAAAAATGTAGTGAGTTACTAGATTCAATCAAGGATCTACTATGAGTGTAGAAGAGTATGCTCAGAAATTTCATGAATATGCTAGGTTTTCCCCAATATGGTTCCTGATGAAGCCTCAAAAGCCCAGAAATTTGAGGATGGACTTAGTTTTAGAATTCAAAAGAGACTAGGCGGTAGTACCTCCCCCACTTTTATGGAGTCTTATGGTAAAGCTTGCAACATGGAGAGAATTTTGAAACGAGAAGAGGAAGTGTTGGGACGAATCAAGAGGAAGGACCAAAGTGGGAACTCTCAACTCAAGGTTATGAGAAAAAGGCTCGCTATGGAGGAAATAATAGCGGGGGTAACCATCAGGGAGGTCGTTATACAACAATAACAGTTCTCACAACAACAATCAAGGTCAAAGGAGACACGGAGACAATAATAAGAAGGTGTTTGTCTGTAAGAAGTGCAATAAGAGTCATCCAGGGTTCACATGTCAGGGTGAACGAATTAAGTGTTTCCAGTGCGGCGAACCAGGACATAAGGCCAATCAGTGTCCAAATAGGCCAAATGACCAAAATGGACAAAATAAGGGAAACACCAACAATGGAAATACCAATCGAAATCAATACTAGACCAATAATTGCACTGCCAATCCTCAAGTTCCAAACACCAATGGTAATCAAGCCACTCCAAATGCTACCCAGAGCAACAACCAGATCAATGGAAATGGTGTACGTCCAACTTATGGCAGAATTCACGTCATGAGCAGAACTGAAGCAGACACCAATAGTAACGTCGTGACGGGTACTTTTCTCGTAAACTCTAATCCTACTTTCCTACTCTTTGACTCAGGAGCGTTTCATTCTTTTATTTCTCAGTCCTTTGTGGAAAAGTTTTCCTTAGAACCTTCATCGTCGTGTCTAGCTAACATTGTCATATCCACCGGGACCACAGTCGCATGTAATACCCTTTTTCAAGACATTCCTATTACCATAGGCGGAACTGATCTACCTGCTGATCTGATCTTGTTTTCCCTGAAAGACTTTGATGTTATCTTAGGAATGGACTGGTTGAGTAGATATAAGGCCAAGATTGAGTGTCATAAGCAAAAAGTGTCTCTTAAAGGACCAAAAGGGAATAGGATATCTTACCAAGGGGTTGTCTTTACACCTGGAATCAAGATTATCTCAGCTTTGAACCTTCAAACTTACATTAGGAAAGGCTACACAGTGTACCTATGTCACATGAAAGATATAAGTAAGGAGGATGAGGAGATACCCAAATTCCTGTTGTTTGTGAATTCCCGGATGTATTCCCAGAAGAGATTCCAGGGATGCCACCAGAGAGAGAAGTTGATTTCAAAATCGACGTAGTTCCTGGAACAGGCCCTATTTCTAAAGCACCATATCGAATGGCCCCAGCAGAAACAAGAGAATTGAAAGTGCAATTAGAAGAACTCTTGAGAAAGGATATATAAGACCAAGTGTCTCACCCTGGGAGCCCAGTGTTGTTCGTTAGGAAGAAGGATGGGTCTCTAAGATTATGCATTGATTATAGGGAGTTAACAACGTCACTGTCAAGAAAGATACCCACTTCCTAGAATCGAGGATTTATTCGATCAGTTAAAAGGTGCTGCAGTATTCTCAAAAATCGACTTGCGTTCTGGATATCATCAGTAAGAATCGCGAATGAGGATATACCCAAAACAGCCTTCCGAACAAGGTATGGCCATTATGAGTTCACAGTTATGCCATTTGGACTCACTAATGCGCCTGCTGCATTCATGGACCTTATGAATGGACCTTCAAGCAGTACTTAGATAAGTGCGTGGTCATATTCATCGATGACATTCTGGTCTTCTCAAGAGATAAGGAAGAACATGAGGCCCATTTGAGGATAATTTTGGAGATCCTTCGCCAAGAGAAATTGTATGCCAAATTCTCAAAGTGTGAATTTTGGTTAGAGAAGGTCGCATTTTTAGGCCATGTGATTTCAAAGGACGGAGTTGCTGTTGACCCCTCAAAGATACAAGCAGTGACCGATTGGGCTAGACCCACAAGTGTTACGGAAATTAGAAGTTTCTTGGGTCTTGCAGGGTACTATAGGAGATTCGTTAGAGATTTCTCTAAGGTTGCTCAACCTCTAACCAACCTGATGAAGAAAACCACTAAATTTCATTGGGACGACCAATGTGAGTCAGCATTCCAAGAATTGAAGAAACGACTTACAACAGCACCAGTGTTGACCTTACCCTGTGGAACAGAAGGCTTCGAGGTGTACAGTGACGCCTCAAAGCATGGGTTAGGGTGTGTGCTAATGCAACATGGAAAAGTCGTAGCGTACGCATCAAGGCAACTGAAACCTTATGAACAAAATTACCCTACTCATGATTTGAGTTAGGAGCAATTGTGTTTGCACTCAAAATATGGAGACATTATTTGTATGGAGTCAAGTGCACAATGTACACAGACCATAAGAGTTTAAAATATCTCTACACTCAGAAGGAGTTAACATGAGACAAAGGCGTTGGCTTGAACTCATCAATGATTATGATCTCGACATTGTCTACCACGAAGGCAAAGCAACAAAGTCGCAGATGCTCTAAGCAGGAAGAGTAGTCATACATTGAATGTATTGATCTTAGCCGACGAGTTATGCAAGGACTTCCATAAGTTAAACTTAGAGTGGTTGAACATGGTTATGTAGAAGCTAGATTAAATGCAGTCACTGTTGAGCCTAATCTCTTCGAAGAAATTCAAGCAAAGCAGAGCACCGATGATTGGTTGATTAAGTTGAGGAAGATGAAAGAGGAGGGTCAAGCACCTGAATTTGAGGTGGATGCTAAAGGAATAGCAAAGTACAAGGGAAGATGGTGTGTTCCTAATGATGAAACCCTAAAGGACAAGATCTTGAAAGAGGCTCATAATTCCCATTACTCTATACACCCTGGCGGAGACAAACTTTATAAAGACCTCAAACAACACTTTTGGTGGCCCAGAATGAAGCGAGAAGTGATTGATTCTTAGCCAAATGCTTAACTTGCCAAAAGGTGAAGATTCAGCACATGCAACCTTGTGGAAAGCTACAACCTTTTTCGGTTCCAGGATGGAAATGGGAATCGATCTCTATGGACTTTGTTATGGGATTGCCAAACACTAAGTCAGGAAAGAATGCCATTTGGGTTATAGTAGATCGTTTGACAAAAACAGCGATTTGTGGCAATGAAGGACACATGGTCAATGCAACAACTAGCAGATGCTTATTTCAAGGAGGTAGTAAGATTGCATGGTGTACCCAAGGATATTGTTTCTGATAGGGATTCTCGATTCTTATCCAAATTCTGGCAGAAGCTTCAAGAAGCTGTGGGAACCATACTCAAGTTTAGTACAAATTTCATCCAGCTACTGATGGACAAATGGAAAGAACTATTCAGACACTCGAAGACATGTTACGGGCGTGTGTGATGGACTTTGGAGGATCATGGGATGAACATTTGATGTATATAGAATTCTCATATAATAATAGTTATCACTCAAGTATAAAGATGGCACCTTATGAAGCTTTGTATGGACAAAAATGCAGAAGCCCTATATGCTGGAGTGATGTGAATGAATCATTGAATTTGGGGCCCGACATGATTGAAGAGACTACCAAAAAGGTGAAACTCATTCAAGAACACATGAAAGCAGCTCAAGATCGCCAAAAATCGTACGCAGATAAAAAAGGCAAGACTTAGAGTTCGAAATTGGAGAAAAAGCCTTACTCAAGGTCTCCCCAACTAAAGGTGTAATGCGATTTGGGAGAAAAGGGAAGCTAAGCCCTCGATATATTGGCCCTTATGAATTTTGGAGCGAATCGGAGAGGTGGCCTATAGGTTAGCATTACCTACGGAATTAGCCAATGTCCATAATGTTTTCCATGTGTCTCAACTTCGCAGATATGTTCATGACCCAAACCATATCCTTCAACCAAAAACTGTCGAATTAGATCAAAACCTTACCTTTGAGAATCGACCCATTAAGATCTTAGATACCAAAACGCGAAATACTCGACGCAAAGTTGTGAGGTTAGTTAAGGTATTATGGTCGAATCAGAAAACCGAGGAAGCCACTTGGGAAGCTGAGGATGCCATGAGAAACCGATATCCGAACTTTTTCCTCAGGTATAATAGAGTTTCAAGGACGAAACTTCTTCAATGAAGGGAAGATGTGATACTAACTTTTCGTTTTCTAGCTTAGAGAGTCTTAGCGATTTAAGTTCGAGGACGAACTTTGCTTTTTAGGAGGAGTGAATGTAATATCCCGAAATTCTTAAAACTCCTAAATAATTATTTTCTCCAAATTACAAAATTCATGATTTTATCCATACCAAATTATAATTATTATTTTGATATTTATTACTTAGTATACTGTGTGTGTGTGTGTGTATATATATATACTTGAATTATTTTATTTTTGGAAATCTAAATTTCGAAAATAATAATAATATTTATATAAAAAAAAAAATTCTATTTTGAAGCAAATATCTCACGGAGAAATTGTTTCCAAAATTTCGTCAGTTTTATCAAGCAAATCTGTCAAATGGATTTCTCAATCAATTATCACCCAAAATTTTCTCTCAATCAATTTCTAACCTTCCTCCTTTGTTTCAATCAAATCTTTCCTTCCTTCTTGAAATATTCCTCTCTCCCTCTTCTAAGACTATAAATACCGAACTTCTACACCTCTTTCAAGCACAATCTTCGCTTCAAAATTTAGTAGGTGAGAAACCCATTTATGAAACACCATGTTCTGTTAAACAAAATCAGAGAAGAAGAAAAAAAAAAAGGGTTGTCGTACCGCCGCGGTTGACTGGCCGGCCGACCACCTCCTGTCTTCTCTCTTTCTTCAACTTTACCTTCTTTCCTCTTTCTCTCTCCTCTGGTCTTTGTTTTGGTTTCTTCAAAATGAAACTAGTTTTGTAGAACCAGAGAGGTTTTCTTTATTTTTTTTTTCTCTTTGCAACTTCCTTGTTTTACTTTTTAAAATCTCCCACGTTTCATGAGTTGTAATTGTATTTTTTTTTCTTTTTCTTTTTTTTTCTTTCATTTTTATTCTCCTTTTACTATTTGTAACATTTCTTAATTGTTTTGCTTTTCTTTTTCAAACCCATTTCTTGTTTTATCACGTGAAACTTGACAACTAAGGCCTTGTTTGATTGGATATAGGAAGTCATACTTCCTAGGAAGTTATTTTTTCCATGTATTTGAAATTCCTAGGAAGTGTAAAATTGTGTTTGGTTGATAATGGGAAGTAGAACTTTCCATGGGAAGTTCTACTTACCTAGGGGGACCTAGGTAAGTAACTTCCTCCATTTTGGAGGAAGTAGAACTTCCTAGGAAGTGCAAATTCCCATGATTTTGCCAACCAAACAACTTCATATACTTCTACTTCCTAGGAATTTGCACTTCCCATGATTTGTTTTGTCAACCAAACAAGGCCTAAGAAGTTGATAAGTTTCTTTTGTCTCTTTTGCAGACTTTCTTTTTATTTTATTTATTTATTATTATTTATCATTTTCTTCTATAGTTTTTTTTAAACTAAACTCTTATACTACTTTTAGTACTTGATCCTTCTAAAATTTTAGCGTATAGTAGCTACTCCCTTTAATTTAACAAATTTTAATTACGTCGGGTATTATATATAGGGAACTAATTTAGTCCATTTACTTACTATTGTAGACGGAGATTTTGTAGAAGGAGCTTTCTAGGGGTGACTTTATTATTCGTATCTGCGCTACTCGAGGTAATTTCAATGTTCATCGTACCCTATTTCCCGTTGCAAAACGGCTATCTGTGTGATTATATGATTATGTGGTTATGTATGTAACAAATAATTTATTATAGACTAATATTATGAATTTCTTAGTTAGTAATCACTATTATAAAAGTATGATTCTCATAATATTATGAATTGGAGTATGTTATCATAATTTGGTAATAGTGTAAATCTGTTATAATCATGTGATTTCTTTTGAAACTAAAGTATTAGTATCCGAATATTCTTGTAGAAAACCTTTATGACTAGAGTATGTTTTATGTTAAAAGAACGTGTGGAATTGTATGGTTATCAACTTGAGAACTTGTGTTTATTATGACCTTTTAATAAAAACTAAGGAGGGTAAGGAAGCCCGAAAGGGTGTTGAACAGGTTGCCCTATATGATGGTATAACTATCTATAGGTTGATTATTATATATGATACGAAACTGTTGTCTTCCTTCTTATTGTTGTGATCCAAGTAGAATAGGTGTGCACATTAGGGACTCTATGATTTGGCCATGGTTATATTAGGGTGACGACCTCTTGTTGAAGTAGGCGGATAATAGGGATTAGTCCCGGCCCACTGGCGTTCACATTTCCCTCTCTTAATTTAAAATTGTTGTTTTTAGTTGTGTGAATGAATGTTATGATTATGTGACTTGTATCTGGAGTTAGTAATACAAACGTTTGAAAATCCAAACATGAATATTGAATTTGTTGGAGCACTTTATTCCATTTCTAAAATCAAAATTTATTTTAAAATTATTATTTTTACGGGATGGAGTCGAATTACTCAGTTTTTTCTGATTTTTCTCTCTTGTTGTCTTCTTTCTATTACTTTGCAGGTTGGACTTGGTGATGGGATCTCGTGTGAGGAGGCTTAGATAATTCACCTAGACGACCTTATTTAGTTTTTCTATCTTGGAGTTACTATTTTAGATTTTATCTAACTTTGGTTGTAATGATATTTCTATTTTAAGATAATTGGGTTAACTTATCTTTTGTTTGCCTTTCGTTTACTCTTAGAGAGTGAATGGGCGGTAATATCCTCCAAGTTTGAATAAAGGATTTTCTTAAAACTATATTTATTTGACATTACACTTATTTAAATTTGGAGGGTGTTACAACATAGGACTGCACCTGGCGCAGGGCTTACGTAAGGCGCTTGCCTCTCTTCGCCTATAAATACTCCTGATTTCTCGAATCAAACACGACTTTTCATTATTATTTTACGAATACAAAAATCCTTACGAATACACTTTGACTCTCAAAACACTCAAACACTCAAATACGTTCAATACCATCAACCAATTCCTAATCATACTACGTTCCTAGTTCCACGATCGTTCCTCCTAAATATCGTTGTGTTCTTCAATCTAAACCGCTTAGGTATAATCCTGATGATCCTTGAATAAATTCTCTATTTTGTTTAAGGAAAAATTGACAATAGATGTCTGAACTTTGGGTGATAATTTTTAAAAGGTCTGAACTATTGATTAACCTGTGTAGGTCCCAACTTTAGGGGGTCTTAACTTTTAGCGGGCCTCGACGACTTAAAACTGATGATTTTTTTTTAAATCTCACCTAGTTCCTACATCCCTCCCTCAATTAACCCTTCTGATGTGATCCAAGTTTTACAAGTGATGACCTATTAAGCCAGATTTAAGTCACTAAGGCCCGCTAAAAGTTAAGACCCCCTAAAGTTGGGACCTACATAAGTTAATCAATAGTTCAGACCTTTTAAAAATTATCACCCAAAATTCAGACCTCTATTGTCAATTTTTCCTTTTTTTTTTATATTGAAGTTACTAACTATTTCTTTCATGATGTAGATTTTTAATATAAAATTGTCCTACTGTATATTTTAATCCTTCCTTCTTTTTTATTTGTATTTATATATTATTATATGCATGCCTGATCGTTATATGCATATTATATGATTGTCCTGCATGATTTATATCACCCATATATTATTTTTGCTAATCAAGACCTAAAGAATTGTTCTAACATTACTTAGATTAATTTGGACAACCTGTTAGGTTCCCTGTAGTATTGGTTGCCTAAATAATATGTCACTAAAAATAGTCTTTTTATGCGTTTCGTGAACCAATTTAGACTAAATATTTTTAGGGTGTATAAAAATATTATATGATTATAATTTGGCATCAGGCCAGCAATGGGCAATGTGGTTCATTATTACCGTATATGTACCCTCACCCCCAAACTCATTTTTTGGTTCACTTTGACAATCTATGGAGTCATGACAGGGAAATCTACATTGTATAATTTGTGCCTACGGTTTTCTCATATCCAATTAGGTTTATGATTCTTCCTGAAAAGAATTGTTGGCGACTTTTTTCAAAACAATTTTCAATAAAACCTTAACAATGGGGTACTCAAATATAATACGCGGTCACACTGCATAGAAGAAATAAAAACACGCTACAATGATGGTATATCCCAAGCATCAAGAGTCCACCCCTTTAGTCACGGACCTGATTCCAATTTCACTTCAGTAATTCAACCGCTTTCTGGAGAAATGAGAAAGAATTATCCTCCGAATTCTCCACAGTCACCACCTTCAAGTTAGGTGCATTAGCTCTTTCTCAACTCAATTTCAACATGGACTAGGAAACGCCTCAGAAAACATGGCCTTGCTAGGAGCAGTTCTGTAGGGGATTTATTGATTCCTAATGTGCACCTAGGTTACATTGAGACTGAATTGGACTACAAAGAGTCAAAAAATGAAGCGGGAAGGATGGGAGCAAAAAGGGGGTTTGAGCATGTGGATGCGCATGGAGGTGGATTTGTGTTTTCAACCTAAGTCACTTACCTATCTTCAAATGGCGGATGATTTAGGGGTTGAGGCAGGAGAGGAAATCTCATCCAAGTTCAGGGGTAAAAGGGTCGCTTATTCTAAGGCATGAAGAAACTTAAGCATGGCTTTCATGACTCACACTACAAGAAAATAGTGTCATCTACAACCAGATTTTCAGTCGTAAAAAAGCAAAATCTCATCGTAAAAAGCCTTTTACGACGAGATTCGCGTGTGGTCGTCACTCGTCGCAAAAGGCTTCGTCGTAAATAATTTTACGACCAGTTTGTCTGACTCTTCGTAAACATAATTTTGCGACCAGATTCCATTCTCATCGCAATTCACATGTTTTTACGACCAGTTTCTCATCGTAAATGTTTAACACTAAAAATTGAAACCATGTTTTTACAACCATATTCCGTGCATTTGCAACCATATTTCTTCTTGCTACTATACAAACTCGTTGTAATTAATTACTTATTTATTACTTATTTTTTTGTTATTATATTGTGACGATATTTCTTGTTGAAATTATATCAAAAATTTACTCAAATCCCATTAGAGATCATATTCTTGTTGTGAACTTACTTTTGTTTGCCAACGAAAATATATGTTTGTGAAATGTACCAATTATCATAAAAGTAATAATTTATAATGTATACAGATATATATGTCTTTACAAGGAACAATAACATCGATGAAAATTCTAGCTTAAGGTATACAATGACTAAAAAATATTGGTAGCATCCCCACCTAGCCCCTTCTTCCCTTCACTCCCTTGCTGCTTGGACTTGCACATTCATCCACGAACTTGTTGCTGCTAGTCTGCTACTATCATGGACCTACAAGTATAAACAAAAATAATATAAAAAATAATGATAAGTATTTCTTATCAACTAAATAATTTCACCTTGAAACTATATAGCTTGATAATAATCTACTTCCATTCATTAAGAATTCCCGTCGATGTTAGATGTTTATAATTGCATCAACCCATAAAAGTCTCGTTTTTTGCCTAATAAAAACTTAGACTTCGAATCTTCTTCTGTCCAGATTTTCAGAAGACAAAATTTTCAGATAGAAGAAGACATAATTTCGTAATTATCATTGCAAGTACAGAGAAGAAATGTAGATCAACCGGAACACATAAGGGCAACAATTACCTACCCAAATGCCCAGATTTAATTATACATTGTGTAATTCAGCCAAAAAGAAAATGATAATTAACAAATTAAAATTACAGTGATTTATCAACTAGCAAATTTCACTTTGAAGTTTGAAACACAAACTCACACCAAATCAGAAGTGGAAAACAATGAAACACAAGCAAAAAAATATATCTTTCACCACATATTTCAACCAATAAAAAAGAGTGTGAACAAATTAATAATATATGACTAAAATCAAAAGATAAGAAAGGAAGGAGAAGAAAATTACTTGAATATGAAGGGATGGATTGAAGAAGACAGAGAAGATTTCAGAGAGAAGTCAGAGAACATTAATTTTACCAGATCCACCATCTACTTTCTTTCGCAGGCGTATTTCAAGTCCTATTTCATCCCATATTATTCTCTCTCTAAAATCTGTTGCAGATAGTCGACTTTCGGAAAATTCATCTTCAAATCCACCGATTTTCTTCAATACTTGTTGTTTCACTGGATTTGAGAAAAGCTAACCCTAATTGTTTTTGTCGTGAGAAGAATAAGTTAGAATTTTGTGTATATGAGATTGAGTTTAGGGCAATTGATATGTAATTGAAGTGAAGAATCGGATACATTTTTTTTTTGAGGAAAAAAATTAGGGTTGAAATTGATGGTGGAGGGTGAAGGAGAAAATGCAAGGGTAGATAAGAGAGAGTATTGGGTAAACGAATAGGTTGAGTGATTTTAGATTTCAATTTTAACTTCATTCTACACCGCGAATTATTCCGCTCTTTTTTTCGGCCAAAAAAATCATTTTACGACCAGATTTTGTCTTTCACAATGAGATTTGCGTCCGGTCGTAAATAATTTCAACTATTTACAACCGTTATAAGAATCTGGTCGCAATTGCTTATTTTTTACGACCAGAAATGCGTATGGTCGTTATAGTTGGTCGTAAATGTGACATTTTCTTGTAGTGTCAACTAGCACATCTGCATACAACTTAGGATATAGAAATGAAATTTTATGTGGTACTCTCAATCTCTCCTCCATCTGGTTTAGAAGTTGGCCTTGCACAACTTCCCACGGCATCATGAAAGTGGTTGTTTGGAATGTAAGAGGTCTTTCGGATCACAACTCTCTTGCATAACCTTATATTTTTTGGTTACACCGTTGCCATAATCCTATGTTTATGTTTCTTTCTGAAATTAAAACTACTGTTAGTCATAGTATGAATGTCCTAAATGGGTTGCGTCCTAATTTTGTGTGTAGGGAGGATGCAGTTGGTTCTAGGGGGTGGGTTATTAGTGTTAGGTTGGACTAATTTTCAAATTAATGGTGTTGTCTCATCTAGTAACTTTATCTTTTTTAATGTAGTTGAACTTAATGGAAATATGTGGAGTGTGTGTTTTGTGTATGGGGATCCTAGAGTGGAGGTTAGGCCTCAAGTTTGGTTTTGGCTCATTATCTTCATGATTTTCCTATGTGTGGTGATTTTAACCAATTAGAGTGGTTTGAGGATAAACTAGGAGGGGCACCTATAATTAGGGGTTGGGAAGTGTTTATGGATTGGAGATTAGACACCAACCTACTAGATTTGCCGCTCTATGACCCTCGTTTTACTTGGTCCAATAAAAAACTTGCTGACAATTTGATTATGGAACGTTTAGATAATGCGTATGTTACTGTAAGTTGGATGGATCAATACCCTAATCATTATGTACATCATGAACCAATTGTGGTGTCGGACCATACATCCATAATATATACCAGTATCAATATTCAAGTTAAAAATAGGCGGCCTTACCAAATCGAGAATTGATGTTTAGCAATGCATGACGTAGTAACTTTCATTCACAATTATTGGACACCAACCTATAATAGATCCTTAATATTTTTCTTGTCATGTAAGCTTAGAAGTTCAAGAGATGAGTTACAATCATGGTGTATTGGTCATAAAAAATACAAGGGCTTGTATTGGAAATCTATATGTGTGGATTTATCTCAGTTTGGACGCCAGGTTACTGATGAGAACACAACAAATACATACATCCAATCTATCCAACAAATGTCTACCCCTATGGAGCTTAGATATGTGTACTCGAAACAACGCATGAAACATGCTTGGATGTGTCTGGGGGATAGTCCCTCCCATCTTATGTATTATAAGGTTTAGAGAGTCAAGCGAAGAAATACTATTCTCTTGCTAAAAAATAATTCTGGAGAATGGCTCATTCAACCAAGTTAAATTACAGAAAATGTAAAAGAACATATGCAAGGTATTTTGCAAAATCAGCCTTCTGATGACTTAAGTGAAGAAACGACAATGGCGGTCCTTTGAGAGCTGGATATTACCCCCACGAGCATGAAAGCCCAAAATTTATTAGCTCAACCGTTTTTTAGGATGAAATTATGAAGGCAATGTTCTCCATAGATGGGTCTAAGTCCTCAGGACCAGATGGGTTCTCTTATGAATTATTTAAGAAATATTAGGATCTAGTGAAAGAACATGTTGTCAAGAGCATACAAGATTTTTTCACTTCTGGGTTCATTCTCAAAGAATGGAATAACACAATCCTTATCATGCTTCACAAGATTGATTGTCCAACTAAAGCTTCGCATCTAAGACCAATAAGTTTTTGTAATACATTGTACAAGTGTACTACAAAGTGCATGGTTCTAAGGATGAAACAAGTGCTCCCTAATATTATCACTCCCTATCAACATGCTTTTATTCCAGAGCGTAGTATGTTGGATAATACCATGCTGTCCCATGAACTTTTACATGTCATTAATTCCAAGAAAACTGGTCCTACCTTGATGGTTGTTACTAATATTGGTATGAGCAAGGCGTATGATCGTGTGCATTGGAATTTGATTATCTAGGTGCTCCGTGCTTACGGATTTCCCGCTAGCTGGCTACAATGGATAATCAATGCATTTCCATAGCTTCGTACAAGGTACTTGTTAATGAGACTATATCTGAGGTAATTTATTCAAAATGTGGCCTCCGACAAGGTGACCCTCTCTCTCCCTATCTATTTATCTTTGGACATCTTTTCTCGAATGCTTTTGTTTGGTGAGAATTTAAAGTTGTTTAAAGGTATTAGTGTTGCTAGAAGAGGTCCAAAGATTTCACACTTGTTTTTGGCTGATGATGGTCTGCTATTTTTCAATGCTTCTCATCAGGCTTGTGAAAATTCAAACTCTCTTACAGCTAGGTTTTGTTACATTTCAAGCCAACAAATTAATTTTCAAAAATCGCTTATAAAGTTTAGTCCTAATACACCTATTTTGTTAAAACATACCTCACAAAAAGTTTGAGAATGAATATTGCCTTGTCAATTGGGCATCATCTAGGTATTCCAATGGAGCTGCAAGCTTCCAAAACTAGGCACTTTATGCCTCTTGTTGATAAAATTGCAAAGAAAATCTTAGCTTAGCTTGGAGTGTATTATATCCTTCCAACCTTTAAAACTAATTTTGATATATATTGTTCTTACTGCAATGATTCGTCATGTGTTTTCTACCTTCCTTTTGCATGTGACAATTTGCAACAAACTAGATACCTTTATCTGTGCTTTTCTATGGGCGTCAAATGGTAAGAAAGGCATTAGTTGGGTAAAAAGGAGATAACTACTCTTCCTAATGGCTTGGGAGGCTTAGGAATCTGCTCAATTCAACATGTAAATTAAGTTTGCCTTATGTCTTAAGTGTCGAGAATTTATCAACACGCTTCCTCCTTGTTGACTGAAGCTTACACTGCATATAGAACTTTAAGCTTAACAACTGGCTCATGGTGCCCGAACAGAACTGCTGGTAGATTGTGGGGTTTCAAAAGCTTACAAGTAGTTGAAAACAAGTTGTTTTAAAATTATGCGTGGAAAGTGGGAAATGGATGTTCAATCAGAACATTGCACAATCTTGGCTCAAAGGTGGTATTCCTATTGCAAGCAAAAACCTCGCTCTGGCCTTAATTAGCAACTCCAGGGTGAGTGACTTCATTGATCCTTGTCAACCACTTTGGAAAGTGGCTCAATTTAGAAAGTTCTTCTCACTTAAGGATGCGCAATTTACTATTAAGTCTGAACCTCATTATGTTCACCCTAATTTCATGTATTGGAAAGGGCTTGCTTCTGGTTATTTCAGTTCCAAGTCTGCCTATGCATTCATAGCTCTCAATGAAACTCCTCACCTTACATGCACTAAACTCCAGTTGTTTGCATAATTTTATGGCATCTCCCTATTTTGCCTAAGTGGAAGTTTTTTATTTGGAAATTGCTCTATGATAGGATTGCTACGTAAGAGCAATTACACAAGCGTGCTATTTTATCAATCACAAACTGTGATCTATGTCCTACCACCATGGAAGCGTCCAAACATTTATTTCATGAGTGCACTATGGCCTTTATTGCATGGCAAACTAATCCTTCCTTTATTAATCTCATTCACCATGATCCAACTTCATTCCAAGATTGGATTATCACACACATCCTACAGTTCAACAGTGAGGATAATCATGATAATGCACATATCATCAAGTTCATTATCATCATATGGAGTATGTGGTTACACCAAAATGAACGTGTTTTTAAGAATACAAATCCTGATTTCTCTAGAATCCAACAACTTCTTGACCATTGCAGCATCAACAACAAAGGTACCTTGAGTGGCTGAGTTTGCAACACTTTGGGGTTTCTTCACCCACCTAAAGATTTGTTGTCGGGATTTCTTATGGCCAACTTGGGACAAACAACTACCTCTTCCAATCGACAAATCGTAGTTATTGATGGAGCTTGGAAGAAAGATTCTGGTAGAATGGGTATGGGTTGGGCGCTTCAGATGGTGGATGTGGTTCATACATGCAACGTAGAGGAGATTATGGCTTGGCTACTTCAGCCCTACATGCTTAAGCCTTGGCATGCCTTAAGGCACTACAATGGGTTAATGCTCGAAATATCACTTGTGTCAAAGTGTTAACTGATTGTGTTAACCTGGTCCATGCTCTACAACACAAAAATACAACACACATTAATCTACAATGGACAATCCAATGTATCCACTCTGTTGCTGCCATCTTCCCTTGGTGTGGTGTCCTCAATGTTAGCCGCTAACAAGTCTCCACTGCCCACAACATAGCTCAACAATGTGTTCTTAATTGTTCTAGTTTTAATAGTTAATTTTCTGTATCCGCAAATGTCCCAAAAAAAAAGAATTGGCAACTCCGATCCTAATCATCCATATATTGTGAAAAATAGTTTTATATTTTCTAGTTACTCTCCAAGACTCCAAGCCTTATCCAATGTCTTTCAAGGATGTAGGAACGGTTCCACGAGGACGTAGCTCCCTACAACCTCTAAATTTGCAATACTTTGTTTCTCAATATTCTCCCACATTATTCATATTGTTTAAAGGTTACTATATATATTTCCATTACAATTATAAGAGCGTGCAAAAGATGATATTCAAGGACAACAATGATATATTTCACGGGGCTAAAATTTTCATTCCCCTTCTTATATGAATTATAAGATACAATATTAATTGTTCAAATTCGTACCTTGAAACCATCACTTAATTTTGAAAAAATAAATGGTTATTTGATCCCTAATTGAGATTAATTCTTTGAACAAATGGTACAATTATAATTAGGCATCTTAAATTAATGTAGCTAAGAACAATTTGACAATTTAGAATATTTTTTTTTTTGTAAGCAGTATTAATTTTGGTTGTGATTTTGAATGGACTTTAAAGGTAAACCCTAGAGGTAATTTATGGGCTAGTGTGGTACACATCATTTAGTATGTATCTATTCCCTTGAATCTATTTCCTGCTTTAAATCATTTGGAGTTGCTAGGCCCTAATCTAGGTGAGTGAAACAACTAATAGGAGGTTTTACTTCCTATAATCAATGAAACAAATTACCACTTTGTAGAAAACACAACTACACATAGACTAATAATTTCTTAAGATAATATGACTTGTTATATTTAATTAAATCAAATCACAGTTCATTTTACATTATCCATGTTTTAATGCTAAGTTGACTATCTTTCGTGTCAACTTTTTCCAAGATAACTAGGCAAAAAAGTCTTCTTATCTTTAACTTGAAGATTGAAGTATTAGTTCAAATCACTAATGAGCATGAGCAAAAGTCAAAACTGGAATTGAAAATTAAGTACAACTTTGCTGATGTAGCCACCGGCATGAGTCAACATCTTAAAAGCTAAACCAATCAGTAGTATATGATTAAAACTTTGGCATTTCTTCAAATCAGAATATCTTTACTAAAAAATTGAAGCCATGCACATGATAATAATGAGCAAATTAAATTATTCGGTAGGTGTTATACTGTCTGTGGTTGTATTTCCCTACTACCTAATTACATAAGATTTAACCCACTGTCCAGAAGACATGAGAGTGTTGGAAAATGGAAACATCATTAAAATAGCAGAACGATTTATAATAAAGATTCAATATTATTGTTTCTTATACAATTACAAAGTAAACATAGCATGTATGATATAATTGCAAGTTGCAACTTCTTTGATCAATAATATATTATCTAGTACTTCTTCCATTCTAAAATAAGTAAAACATTTTTTAAAAAAATTCTTACATAAATAAGAGAAGTGTTTCACTTGTTTTAAAATGGAGAAAGTATGAAACTTTTTTAATTAGTTGGTAAAAAAAAAGACCATACTAAATAAAAAAGTTGCATAGGTTAAACATTTAATTCTAATCCACCTATGCAGGTCGATCAGATCTATGAAAGTGGAGAAAAAGATAAGGAAAATTCAAATACTCTAATAATATGATCGAATACGAACTTTCAAAGTCTCAGTCACAAGATGGACATCCTAATTCACTAATATTATAAATATGAATACACAAAATACGTTTTTGATAATTATGAATAATCCAACTTGTGTATGAACTAGAAGAATATTAGATAAAATATATAATTAAAAGGATTTTGTCTAGCTCAATTATTCAACTAAAGGGAAGGAGAGGTGGTAGCTCTATGGAGTAGCACCCCGAATTGCAGGACAATGTTCAGGGTCTGAATCCTCATCCCAACAATATGTTGGACATTTATTTCTGGGTTGTTTAGTCGTGTACCCAGCCTCTGAACTGCTGTGCCCTGCATGCTAGTAGCCTAGCAGAGGATGATCTCCGAATCATTTATATATTGTTCCTAATAAAAAAAATATTATTTAACTAAAAGTTTATTGATGATCCTTTACCATTTACAACCTTGTATCAGACACCTTTTCTGAGTATTTCACATTCCTTAAGAATCTTGGGCTGAGTACAAGAGTAAAGAGTGAGAATTCTTTGGGCCGATACATATATGAAAAAAAAGGAGTATGATGCAACTTTTTTTTTTTTTTTGAAGAAATTGTGCAATATTGATGACCAATTACAGAAATGTAAAGTTTTTAAATTACTATGAATGAGGAGGACAAGTCTACTTTAAGACGAATATACTAGTAGTTGATTTTGAATGTAGTATTGATTTTAGTTTATATTGATTATTTTAGGCGGGTAATATTCAGTAGGTGATTTTTAAGGAACGTACGTACCTGTTTTACATGTTAATTATGAGATTGATTATGAGTTAAAGATTGTCATGTTTGTATAGAATTATTGATGCAAGCATGTGGATGTGAACTTTATTTACTAATTCACACGGGGAAATTAATAATATTATTGAGATTAATCATGTTTGATAAGTTATGCCTTTAAAATGTAAGATTGATTGTTGGCTAGGTTCAACAAATAAGAAAAATTGAAATTAAAGAAAGTAATCTTGGATTGTAAGTTGTGTGATCACTTATTAAATCCTAAGATAAAAAGAAGTTCAGTTGTGAATGGTTGATTTGATATTTTTGTATTACTTGTGTATGTGGCATAACAAGTAATAAATTGTAGATCACATAAAGTGTAACGTGGATAGTAATAAACTTTATACTGGTGCACGTTTAGAGTTGGACAATCAGGAGTTGGAGTACATGGTGGTAGCCCATGGCTTTTTCAGGGAGATGGATTGATCACCATCCCTATTATTTTCAAAGGTTCCTCGATATCGCAGGTCATTATGGAATACGAATTCGCACCCATATTTCGTCTTCCTAGGTGAAGGCAAGTTTAGATAAGACAACTCAAGTCCAATAACTATTCCATTAAAGTAATAAAAGGAAGTTTAAAGTTTAGTTCAGTAGAAATTATCTGCAGAATGTTATATTGTTATATTATTATTTATCCCTGCATGTTATTTATTAGTATCATGTTAGAAATGTTTACATAATACTATGTAGTACTCAGCTTTGCTGATTACGTGCTTTGTTTGTGATTGTTGATCATGGCTTTGCCTTATTGATCCTGTGATGACTCATTTTGGTGAGCAGATTCTTTAGAGCATGACGTTTATAGGTTCGCAGATGGTACATCATTGGGACCTGGGAATGGAGAGCTTGTGTAACATATCATTATATTTACTACTTTACTTGGAACATAGTATAATAAGTCTGGTTTGAGTATACATTTATAGAGTGTTGGTTTTAAGTATTTATTTACTTATTTATTTATTATATTAAAGTATGAAGTTTAGTTATATGATTTTCGTTGCAAAATTCTGAATAAGCCAATACGTTATCACACGGGCGATAATGCTTGGGTAATTCTCTATGTTTTACATTAAAAATGTATTTATGAAAAGAGAGAATTATCACGGTGTTACATAATTGGTACGAATACCAACCATTATTAGGCTATTAGCCTGCAGGGGACAACAATCATAGGTTGGGTGCAAGGCTAAACAACCAATAAGACAGCATGCTTAAAGGCTTATTGCAACCACAAGGTAAATGCGCCAACATATTGTTGGGATGAGGATTTGAACAGTGGGTAATGCACTGTAATTCGGGGTGGTACTTCACTGAACTACCAACTCTCCCTCCTAATAAGTCTAGATATAATTATACACACCGACAAAATGGGAAAGAGTTACCTAAATTAATGCGTGGATCAAACTTTTATTATTATTATTATTATTATTATTATTATTAATTATTATTATTATTATGATCATCATTATTATTACTATTACTATTATTATTACTATTATTATTATTATCACTATTATTATTGTTATTATCACTATTATTATTATCACTATTATTATATTATATTATATTATTATTATTGTTACTATTATTATTATTATTGTTGTTGTTGTTGTTGTTGTTGTTGTTGTTGTTATTGCTATATTATTGTAATTTTTGTTGTTATTATTGTGGTTATTATTATTCTGATTCTTATTATTGTAAAGTAAAATCTCTGTTTAAGACTTATGGTCCATCCCCTAAAGCCTAAACATCAAACTAACATATTGTTTCAAGATTGCAATGTATGGTCCCAAAAAAACCCAATCGAGTTAAAGAAAAGGAGAAATTATATAGTTTTCATGTTTCTATTTAGAGTCCGACTAGTGGGAAAATAGTTTGTCAACAAACATCAATATGTAGAAACATAGCTATCCTTACTAAGCTTATTAATTTATTATAATTGCAAGGAATTAACAATATTTTTATATATCATATACATCCATAATTTGTCTGTGCAAATCCAACATTACATCCTAGACAACGCCAAAAACTATTTTTGTTCATTTTAAAGCTATTTTGTACATTTATAAGCAATTTTGTATAGTATAGTCCCTCTGTTTCTTTATCTTTGTCCCTTGTAGTCCTAACACTATTTATACTTATAGAGATTTTTCTCAATTTTTCTTAATGTATAAGAAAAATAAAGTTGTTTGGGTCTCATTTGATTTGTCTTAATCAGTACTTTATTAATATAAATTTTTTATAATTTTTACTAATATATAATGAAAAATATTTAAATTTAAAGAGGTACACTGAAATACATTATACATTTATAAGCTATATTATGTTGATCCAGTGTTTTTTTCTTCATGTACATCACTCTATATAGAATGTGAGAAAAAACATACTTAGACATGGTTAATTTATCAGGACATATGCCTTATTTTGCAAATATCTATCTTTTTTACTGTAAATTAGTTCTGCACTAGCTCTCAAAAAATGAAGGTCCAACTTAATCCTTTCTCGGAATCGTTTCCCAATCTAGTGTTACAAATTAAACAAATTCCCAATTTGGTGTTTGCTCAAAACTTATTCCATAATCTAGTGTCCATGTAGGCTTGGAATTACAAACCTAATATTTTTAGTTTAATAACACTCCAACCCTCTTTTTTTTTTGGTGAAACTCCAACCCTCCTTATTATCTTGTAATTTTTTTTTGTCCTCCTCCCTTCATCCCCACGCCAGTTTGAATTTTTTTTTTGTTTTTTTAAAAAATTCCTCTAAAAAAAAAAAGAATACTACTGTTCATTTAGGACCAAATTAATAATCTTTGAATGGTTTCTTGAATTAAGTTTAGGAATCTTGAATTACTTATTTTATTTATCTTGCAAAGTCAATTGGATTTTTGTCAAATTGAACATCGAAGTGATGGTTTTCCTTTTCCATGGTTTCCTTGCAATGTGTTGCACTTCCTGATCTTATTTTAATTTTTAGAGGACAAAAAGAAAAAGTCAATTCCTTTATCATTTGCAGATATGGATAGTCTCTGCTTTTGAATGTAGTTGAAAAACTCATATTACAAATATAAAAAAAAAGTCCATGTGAATTTGATTTATCTTTGTGTGCCACTAGTATTCATACACCCATTTCCTTTATCATTTGCAGAAATGGAAAATTCAGATTATTTTGGGTCATTCACATGGATGCTCAACGATGACCAATTTTTTATCGATCAAATGAATATTGAATATGAAACTCAACATAATAGTCAGTTAAGGACTTCTACATCCATGATGGCCGACCAACTACAAAATGAACCAATAGGATTAGATGAGCTTGAGTTTGTGTCTTTGAGTCGTAATAATGTTGATGCTGATGGAGTAGATAGAGAAGGATGAAGAATTAATTATTTTGGTGGCACTATGTATTTGTCTCAATTTTGACAACCAACTTGATTAAATTAGTAATGTGAAGATTGTTTGTAATTTGGTCCTAAATGAATAGTAGTATTCATTTTTTTTTTAGAGGAATTTTTTTACAAAACAAAAAAAATAAATTCAAACTGGCGTGGGGATGAAGGGAGGAGGATAAAAAAAAATTTACAAGATAATAAGGAGGGTTGGAGTTTCATAAAAAAAAAGAGGGTTGGAGTGTTAAACTAAAAATATTAGGTTTGTAATTCCAAGCCTACATGGACACTAGATTATGGAATAAGTTTTGAGCAAACACCAAATTGGGAATTTGTTTAATTTCTAACACTAGATTGGGAAACGATTCCCTTTCTCGCGTGCTTGCATTCTCATATCTCTATTATATAAGGCAACACATAAAAGACACCAAAAAATAGAAAAAGGAAAAAAAAAAAAAACAAATAGAGGATAACTAACGGTTTCATTTGAAAGAAAAGGGGGGAAGTAGGACATTTAAACTGAACATCAATTTTTTGAGAAAATAAAATGTAAAGACAATTTTTCTATCCAATTAATTTTATTTTCTACTTCATTTGTGATCACACGTTATCGCACGCATTGCGTGCATGTAAGACTAGTAACATTTGAAATAACGGAAGCAAGTAAATCCATAGCTCAAAAGTCAAATGACTATATGAGAGCAAGATAATGGTCGATTCGCCTCACTTAATCAGTTTGTAATCGGAGAAGTCAGTGTAACTGTAAATTGTAAACAATGTGTATTTGAGCAAATCCAGATGTCCAGAAAGAGACAGCTTGTTTTGTAGGACAGTAGGTTTAACAAAATTTACTACAAAGTGTTTAATCAAGCAACTGCTTTGAGGTTGATTGACCAAGGACATGAAAAAGAGTTAACAGTGAAAGGCCTATGAATTTATGACCTTCCTAATGTAAATGGGTCATAACAAACATATAGCAATAAAATGGAAAGTCTTTCTCCCCAACGTAAAACGACTCTCTTTCCCGTTTACAAAATCTGCAGTTCCTTAAACAATGAGATTGTTGTCCCGGTTTAGACCGATTTCGAGATCTTCACATATATGATGTTTGATAACTTCAAAAACAAGTGACAGTTTACAACTTGATGAAATTCATCCAATATCGTACAGTAAACAGACGATTAACACCAGCAAATACAAGAAAGAATGAAGAATAGGGTTACTGTACATTAAGATACTCAATTAGCTCCAAAAATGATATTTACCACTTCTGTGGTTTCTTCAGGATGATACCTGTGTTACTGAGAACTAGGAATTTGTACCAGATGATGCATTCAGAGACTGGTTTCTGGATGACTCATTGTTCAGTCCATACTGCAGCACAATATATATAATTGCATCTTAGTATACTTCCCTCAACAGTGCAGATTGAAATATAATTGAAGGAGAATACTGTTGACAAAGTTAAGCAAATGCATAAGAGCAGTAGCTAAAAAATTACAACAGCATGCTTTAGTTGAGAGACTCTCAGTCAAATAGAAGTGAAACATGAAGAATGGAACTGAAACCAGGAAAAGTAATTCCATGAAGAAAATTTTTAATTCTAAACA
This sequence comes from Beta vulgaris subsp. vulgaris, assembly GCF_026745355.1. NCBI lineage: Eukaryota > Viridiplantae > Streptophyta > Magnoliopsida > Caryophyllales > Amaranthaceae > Beta > Beta vulgaris. The sequence goes on from NC_079208.1 coordinate 39,652,126, forward strand.
CAACAGATACTAGTTGTAGAGAAGAGCCAAAAATGGGGCTTGGTTAATGGATTTTCGGCGGCTTTCATTGGCTTTTGGCTTTTTCATATGGTCAAACAGCCAAAAAAAAAGTGTTTGGTAAATAGAATTTTGGGTAGCTAAAACGCCATGCTTTTCAGCCAAAAGTTTTTGCTGGGTTTACTAGCCTTTTGTATTTAGCTTTTGGGTATTGATTTAATTTTACACTAAAACTAACCGCTGATTTTGACACACGTTTATAAACAGCCAACATGCAATTACCAAACATTCCCAAACTCTTATACATTATTACCTCAGAATCTCAGCACGACAATGGTTATGTGCTCCTAACAACTTATATCAACATGAGATTCATGAGAAGAAGAAAAAGCATTATTGCAGAGAATTAATAGCTTCCTTTAATGCAAGTACCTTCTGTCTGATCCGTGTCGTCCAAATGTCAGAAAATGTTCCTCTTCCTTCGCTCTTTGTTGTCACAGACTGGTTTGATTGAGAATTAAGCAGCGGTTCCCTTATTCTATCTCCGGCGACAATATCATTGTCCTCAGCATCAGAATCTTTTCTTTGACTGGAAATCATAGCTCGTAGGACTAAAGATAACAGGAGTGACAAAGCCTAAAAGAATATAGTAAATTGAATGCAGTTACAAAATTGAAAAGATAAATGATGATTATGCAGTTAAGTCCCAAAAGGTATTACCTTGTTGTTTGTTACCCACTTAAGTTAACGTTAATGGTTGGACTATTAGTTTTCCAATTTCTCCCTCCATCCATATACCCTTTCTTTTCTTTATAATATCACTCTATTACTTCGTTTTTCTATCCACCCACTTTTGGGTTAATTTAATCTATTTACCAACTACTCCTAAACCCTGAGAGTCTCAACCAGGAAATTCTTTTTGCGACAGAGTAAATGATGAAATGATACGATGCATGAACTGAGAGTAAGAACATGAAAGCACAGTTGATATTCTTTCTCGAAAATAAAATATCTTTCATAATTATTGATAGCATAGCTCGATGAAATCTGTACGCAAGCTTGCAAAGTTATTACATGATTGCCATCATTTAATCAGTGGATTATTTTCAATTGTTAGCTTGGTACAAATGAAGAAGAGATGGACAGCAAAAATCACCATAAATTCAACTTTGGGAAATTCCCGTAGATTCAACTTGGGGACTACCATAACTGTATGAGTTAAGACCAGTACCAGAATACTATTGTGTAAATATGCCATAATTACAAGACTTTATGAGCTTGTTAACCTCAGGCATGTACAGCAGTCCTACCACTACTACCCCATCAATGGGAGGAAGTTGAAAGAAAAAGGAATCCATTACCATTGGATGTTGCCAGGGAAAATATTTTGTGTAATTATCTTGCTGTAACATACAGTACAATAAAATAGTATTTAAGTAAAAACAGATTGCTTTAGGGTCAATTTTGCCCTCATAGCACATCTTAAGCATTCGAATATCTGTGCCTGAAACACATTAATGTGTAACATTGACTAAACCATATTTAAGAGCCTTAACTTGTAAGCTTGTGTACTCACTAACATGTGGTTAAGGACCCTGGATTGTGACATTACAGCTCAAATGCCTCGTAACCAACTAACAGAAGCTTCCATTCAATTATCTGTTACTAGGAAAGCTGTTCCATTTCCAAAAGCCCTCAAAGCTTCATGTTTGTAGAGCTAGTTATATTACCTACTCAAACCTCTTTTCGTAACACAATTCCAACCTTAAAATACTATACCTTTATATATTGATTGCTGAACTACCTCATTCCAATGGAGAATATATGTATATTAACAAACATATTGTACATGTTAGGAGCTCCAATAACCTATTTATAGCTGCATTGTTCGTCATCAAAGCCATAATATGTAACACTTTTTATGGATAATCAGATATACTATCACCAGCCCTTTTGTTTCAGCTTCATGAACAACAGCTAAAGGGCTAATGTGATTTTGTTGTAGTGCAGGAACACAGTCTTATGATTGATTATATGTAAAGTTGTACACAATGACTAAAATTAAAGCTTGTGAAGCTACATTCACCTTAGGATAGGACATAAGAGGATATACACCAATACTTACTAAACCAAGATGAACTATGGAGATTATTTAATCTTAAAGGTATTGCAGGTTTATCCTTGAGTTAGTCATTATATCCTAGGAGGGCTGTGAGTAGGGTTGATGTTGTATGAATATAAGTATATAACGTACCAGTATTCCAGGATCTCCAGCAGTTGCCTCCAAGAAAAACTGAGAAAATGTTAGTCTCTATAATCTCTTTCTTTGCTCTTTCCTTCTCTGTCATATAAAAGGTGTACACTCATTCTTGTTGAGACATTCATCAATTGTTCTAGTTCAACATAACCCCCTTTATTTTCTTTCTTTACTTTATGGATTTATTTTACAGTAGTTTCTTTATATGTGGGAGTTAGCTTGTCCCTTCGCATGGCCCCTTTTGTCCTGCGTAAAATGACAGTTCACTTTGTTCTTCTTTGGATTTCTTGATTTTAGGCAGTACTTCCATTCACTTACAATAAATAGACTTTACACTATTCGCACACCCTTTTCACCATCTAATATGATTATTATGTAAGGCTAAACATAGTAATGTAGGATAATATCAACTTTAATTAATTTTTAATTATAAATAATAGAAGATATCAATGGTTAAATTGTGCACTGGAAGGCGTGGAATCCTAGTGTCGCAATAGTTAGGGATGGAGCTATTATAATATGAGAATTTTGCTTCTAATGAATTAAGTCCATCATGGGTTTTGAAAATCTTCACTTCAACAACAAACTAAAAAAAAATAGGAAAGAGATGCAAATACACTAATGATTGTCCGCAACATTATTAAAGTTAAGCTTGAACATGAATTTAGTCAACTATCCTAATATTCGATATATTAGATACTTTAGATCCATGATATAATTGGAAAGCTTTTCCTGCAAATGGCGTATGCCCTAGTTCCCTACGCTCTGGTTTGAAGATAGATTCAAAGAATACATACATGCACGCCCCAATGCCTTTCATGGAGAAACATCCTACTTTCAATCTCTCCTTCAAAGCTAGGGAGCTGATTCTTCTCATCTCAAAACAAACATATTAAAAGTAGCTAAGACTTCCTAGTACTCAATAATTCTTCAAACAGACCCCAAACCTACTCTGCAACAATTGAACTTAAGACCCAGGGAGTTGAAGGAAGAGAAATTCTGTGCTGAAACTATCTAGAACGAACTATGATCCAATTGCCAAAATAGAATACAATACCTGGACAGTAAGTAAAGTAAGGCCTAGCCACTTGCATATATCAACATTCTCTTCTACAAAAGATCTGAGCTTCTCAAGCTCCCCAGTTGGGTCATATGGAAGATCCTGCATAGTATAGAAAAAGACAAGTAAGATATGCAATGAATATAAATATTAAACAACAAAGGACTCTTATGAATGGATCATACAGGCACCACCGATTTTTTAGCTCACATGAACTAACCTTGTCCCAATGTTGATCAATTGCAATATAAGCCACCAAAGCTGCTTCAACCACAATGAGTAGAATGGCAAGAAGAATGTACTAACGGAATTTGATGTTAAAGGAAAAGCCACATAGTTCCAGACAGACCTAATCTAAAATGTTCCTGTTAATGACATCATCTAGATAACATCAAAGAAATGCTCAAGGCGATAGGGAGATTGACATGCCAGAACATGAGTGCATTGAAATTTACAAGTGTTATAAGATAAAACCATACTTCCTCCGTTCTTCATAAAATAATTTATACTTTCTCTTTTTGGTGACTTTAGAGAAGTGCAACATACCTTATCAGGTTTGTGGTTTCTCTTTATCTTTCTTTTCATGACATGGACACCTTATCCTAATTTCCCAACTCACTTATTTCTCTTCTCATCACAGAGTTCTCTTTAAAATGTTGGCCAATTCAGTTAAACTTTTCAAGAGTGCAAGAAGTATTATAGAACCAAGAAACATATCAAATCGACAAATCTTATACCTGCTGTAGTGCTGTACAGCTAAATATTGCAGAAATTAGGCAGAAGATTGTTTACTCAACAAAGGATACAAAGCAGAGGCAACAACCATTAAATCCTTCAGCTGCAATGTGACCAATGCAAGACATACAGCAGAGGAAAACACCAACCACCATCAGAAAGTATATGAACCTGATGGAAGAAACAGTCCAAACTCCAATGAAACTTATATGCCTTTCAAATTACTGTAGCAATTCCATCACTACAGGGAATCAAGTTCCATTAATAAAATTTTAATGCAATTGAGCTACAATTGAGTAGAATTTTGCTTTTTATGAAAGACATGAAACTCCAGCATAAAATAAAAATGATAAAGAAAGATGAAAATTAACTGCAAGATGCACTGCTAAACAAAATGGCACACCTGACTAACATATAAAATAAGAAAAATCCATAACTTGTACATTAAAGTGGTCTTGGCCGCTGCTTTTTTTTTGGTCATCAAACAATGAAAAGAATCCATCAATACAATACGAAGGGGGGCAACCCAAGAACAATTCATGAAACACGTGTAAGTAATAAGGAAGAATGCATGAAACGGAAATTAGAAATAGGTAGAGTATTCAAACAAGATAAAAATTAACAAATGTAGTCAGAATTAAACATCATATTACGTTCTGACTACATTTAACATCCCTTATGAAGTTAAGAAGTGAAACCCTATATCGGCCTTGAGAAATTTTCAACCCCTTGCCAGTACCAATTAAGCTGAAGTGAGATATATGACATAAGATTATAAAGTTCTGAGTCTATGTAAATTAGATACCCCCTGGTAGGATTGCTCTATGCCTCGATATACAGAAGTGTTCGTGAACCTAATTAGGCATTAAAGGCATCACTTGATGATATGTCTCGCTTCCCACATCCCATCTGGAAATAGAAGGATATCTCCGTTAAGTCGTTGCCATTATTTCTGTACTTGCCAGAAGTCCACAAGCTATTTCTTAATATTGGGAGTTAAATCTGCTCATTCTCAATGTAGATACTTCAATCTCTTTTTCGGAACATTTCGTGTTTGTCAAAGCTGTTACTGTTTTTTACCACCACAAAACTACTCTCTGCATTTTTTTTTCGAGCTGCTACATTTAATACATTACCTAAAATTGTTGTACATCACTACATTATAACAACAATGCTTGCACTTGACACACTAAACCCAAAACATCAAACAAATGAAAACGAATCCCAGCGGTTCGATATCTCTCCCATATAACCTAAATGTAACATTAGATGAAAAAGGTTGATTCAATCGCAGTTTACAATCACAAACTAAAAACTCAAAATCTTTAGAAAAGTAATTGTAAATTAAGCAAAAATGAAAACAAATACTAAAAATGCTGAGATAGTTGAAGAACGAGTACCATGGAGCGGGAAACTGAATGAAATGCAGATGAGCAAACGAATCCATCTCTGCCCCAGAGACTAATCCGGCCGCGAGATCAGCTACTTTGAGGGATTCTCCAACGGAGTAAAGAGAGAGAAAATAGCTGGGAAGAGGAGCTAGAGACGAAGGCAAAGGCGAAGGTGAAGGCGGAGACGAAGGAACAGGTGAAGGCGGAGGCGATGGAACAGGTGAAGGCGGAGGCGAAGGAACAGGTGGGGTTTGATTTTGCCATTGGTTTAGCAAGTAAGCTGAGTAAATGACGGTAGAAAAACCGAGGAAAAATTGCAGGAAGTTGAGGAATTTGATATTGAATGCCAAGAATTTATGGCAACAATTGGTTCTCATTGTTTGAGAACTGGAATTTCTACGGCTATTGAAAGAGAAATTCAGGAGAAAAATCGAGGTTTTGCAAAAGAACCCTAACCCTAAAATTAAGATTTGCGAAGAAAAGGGAGGAGAAAGAGGGCAAGAGAGAGAAAAAGAGCGCGAGAAAAAGAACCTTGAGTGAGAAAATGCTGTGGAATTATGCTTATTTTGCAGTTTTATTTTTCCGTTACTATAGTTATGTTGCCTGTTTGTTTACAAAAGCAACTGTTTTTCAAATTTTGGTTCAGGCGTTTAGCAGTCAGCACCTACAGAATAGTGATCCGATCCGACGAATGTGACCACCCATCGGACCCCATAGGCCATATGCCATATTGATCTAACAAGTTCGTTCCATTACTAAATAAGAGCTTTTTTTATCATATAGCTTTCTCAATAATATATATCTTCCCAATAATATAGAATGCTAGCCATTATGTAACTCGACGAGATGTGATTTGTATCTTTTATAAAATATTGTCCTGATTTAACCAATCGTCACCCTATTTCTCATTTTCTTTTCCCCTACTTACCCTCCTCTCCTTTCCCGTCTCTCCTCCTTGGAATTATTAGTTCTTAGATTTAAGGATTTAACCAATATACGAGTAATCCAAATATAGAAAGATTTGTTTGGTAATGGTGTGGATATGGTTGTCGGAAAAGCATATACGATGGAGTGTTGTGTGTGGGAATGTGTGCATGTGTTTGCGACTAACGTAGCATTAACTAGCAACGAGTAGAATGGCAATGATGTAAGGTACGAGCATCACTCGCTGCAGCAGCCTACAGGTTGTGGTGCATGATATCCTACATCCACAACCTAGTGTGGCAGATTGCTTTGCTTCACTGCTACCCACAGGCAAGGCCCACACTAGCAGGATCCTTCAACGGCCGACAACTTTCTTTCCCTGTGCCAGGAAGAGCTCGTCGCAATGCTGTCAGCGAGTCACATATATAAGTTGTGACTTAGTTTTAGTATTTTATTTGATTAGGTTTCCTAGTTAATATACATAGTCTTATAAATACAACTAGAGGTTGTTTTACCTCATTATTCTAATAGAGAGAAAGATTTACAGAAATTTTGATAGCTTGTAATCAGTGCATAATTCGTGGGTTTTTTCCTTCTTATGAGGTTCCTACTTTCTACGTTAAATAAAGTTCTTTATTTTGTTTTAATTACTTTTCTTTAATTTGTTATTTTATTATTATTGTTTGAGATTGATTTCTATATTGATAGACAGATCTAGAATTTACAAGATTATCAGAATTAACCAATGACATTGGATATATTTATCAAGGGCTAAATATTAACATATAAAAGTGAATGCACATACTATAAGTGAAGAATGACAATAATGAAAAGCCAAGGATAATTTTTCATTGCAAAGAAGAGATCTACTACCTTATGATAGATAATACTAGCCTTTTTTGCACACAATGGGTGCGTGAATTATTTTAGCGATTATTATTAGATTTCATCTAAATGTTATTTTGAATGATGTAATTTACAATAATCATTAGTTCTAATTAAATATCATGTGGTGTAAATACAAAATATAAAAACTTCTTGATGAAGAAGTTGTTTTCTTGGTAATTTTATTACTTGTTAATGGATGTTGCTATATTGTTATTGTATTCAATGTTTAGGTAAAATCAAAATTTTATGTCTTTGGTTTTCGAATTAATTTGAAAACTTCTTTAGTTATGTTAATTTGTTCTTCAATCATAAATTTTTTTCTTTTAGTACACATATTTTTATGAAAGTTTAATTTAGCTAATTTGAACTTCCTCTGATATACATATTCTAAATTAGGAAGGGCTATGATTGAGAAAAATTTCAAAATCTTAATAGGTAATCTTTTTCACTGAATGAAGGTTAAAAAATCTTTTCAAAGGGGGACACCATAGCTCCCCCTTGACTTATATAATAGAGATATTATGGATATATTTTCTTCATGGTATTGGGATATGATTTTTGTATATAGTAATTTCGGTTATGTTTGGAAAGATAATCCTTCTCTAATTAGGCTTCCTAACATGGTTAGGAATGATTCATCGTAACTCATATATATATATATATATATATATATAATTGGATAAAACTATCTAGGATAAACTCGACTAAAACTAAGGAAATTAGATAAACTAGACTATCAACTTCTTCATTGATGTCCCCTCAAAAGGAAAAAAAAAACTTCTTTGATGTAATTCAAAAGCATGGCACGAAAAAAGAAGTTAAAATCTCATTGTGACTACAATTTTCTTGCTTTTCTGGCCACATTTTTGTACAAATTACTTAACTTCTTTTTTCATGCGATACTTTTAAATTACATTAAAGAACTGACTTTCCTCTTCAACTTTCCTGGAAATTACTTTATTTACTTTAATAAATCGCTGCCTCCATGTTTGAGAGATATTTGTTCCTTTGAATTATATTTTGTGACCAAGATTGTCAAAATTTGACTGTTTGTTTAAGTTGACTCCTTGATTGTCGTCCCTTGTGCTAAGTTCACGTTGAACCTAACCCTATAACTTTAGGGTTTGTAGGAGTTGTTTTACATATGTGAGTAACAATTACTAAAAATGTTTTGGCACGATATGCATCCCGGGACACGTATTGCTCCACTTTAGGCTCTTGAATGCGACATGGTGCCATATAATAGGTGACATGATAACTGTTTAAAGATTCTTTTGTTACTCAGAATTGATTTTAAAAGAATATTTGTAAAAGGATCAAAATATTGACTTCGTTCCTTTCAAAAAAATATATTGACTTTGTACTTTCCAAGGCATTATCTAGGCACCAACTTACGATTTTTTTTACAACATTGCTAACATGATAGTTGTTTCTTAATAGATAACAAAGAGCTTTGTCCATGGATCAACAATTAGTTAATATATACTATAAGGTGTTGTCACACAATTTTAGTTTTACACATAGCACTCTAATCTTATTCTAGGGCTCCATTTTCAATGTCAATTAATAACCCTTTAGCCTCAACGAGTTTCAAACTTGTGACATCTACTTTGAAAATTAAAATTTCACCCACCAATCTAACCCACCCTTAAACTTTTACATTTTGAAATAAAATAACATACAATCCTTGTCGCCATTACAACCCTCGAAAAACTCTTTATACCTTATGTCTTTTATAATTATAGCAATAGTGTATTGTAAGATCACTACTTTACCTTAGTTTGTAGATATTGTATAATTATTAGCTATTTCTACATTTCAAAACTTTCAATATTCTTTTCTCTGAATTTTACGGTATTCACTTTCTTCAACAAGCATAATGTATGCACATACGAGAACTCAATGCATCTCCCGAGCGACAACAACTCAAAGCATCGTCCGAGCGACGATAAGTCGATGCATCGCCCAAGCCATTCGCTAGCTATTATCAAATGCGTGATAATAATGCATGCATGCAACCTGCCACGTGCCCTCTTCTCCACATCATTTGTGACATGACATGTATATCATCTACCATATAATTGATCGACGATCCTTTCTCATGCAAAGACACCCATCTCAAGGCATCCCCATACGTCAAAAAATAAAATTTTAATACTTTCTATGATTGCTTTCAAAGGAATTTTGTTTACAACTCATATCATTAAGTTATAACTTTCTTTTAGGAGTATGATAAGACACTCCCATAATAGCCTTGAGATGAATGACCTTCTTCAGAGTTTCATATTGCGTGCATGAATGAAAATAAAACGCTCCCGAGGGACTAATCATGTTAGTCTGTGGGTATAATTGTTGGTCCTTTATGCACATATGATGATGATTGGATCAATCCTAATTAAGGGTATGTTACAAAATTTGTCTGTAATATTATTTGAGCTCGTAAACTTGCATATGTTCGTGTATCGAATTATTGCTATTGGGTGAACCCGTATCTCCATGCTAGTCAAGCTGGTTTGGAAACCTGCAGCACATAACACACAAATTAACCTCAAGGGTTGATTCGAGGAACCGTGTTCCGATGCCTAAGTCAGTAAAGCTAGTAGCTCTCAAGTACTGTTTAATGACTCAAATCATGGGGTATTTATAGGGAGTATCCTTAGTAATATAGTACACTTCTACTATTAGATGGATGAATAATTACTTATCTTTAGGCCCATAAGCCTTAAAAGATAATAGTGGACCAGGTCCAGGCTCATTACGGCTAGCCTAGGCACAAAATAACGGTAAGGTATCTAATGGATATCGATAAGCCTATTAATCCGACTTCATGAAGATTCTCTTTCTGGATTTGCACGGACAACTTAGCGGTTTCAACACGACGGTCTTTAGGTGGTATAATGAGACCGGTATGGGACTTAGACAACCTCCATACAGCTAGTCCCCAGGTCGTTATGACTGGCACAATCATGTCATGCTTTGTTAATAGTAGAGTTGTCATGGGGGTTGTACTTTCTTGTATTCAATCTCTGGGAACTCCTATGAGCCTGTATTTTGGGTGAGACAACAAGGTGGGTGTGCTAAATAGGAAACATCAGCTCGATTCTCGTGCCACGCGTGGATAGCCCCTAGGGAACCGTTTGATTGACAAGCATTTATGGGGTGACAAGTGGTGACATATGAAGAGGGTAGTAAACACATCTTTCGACCGCAACCATTGCCTTGTCGATATATATGGATTTTTTTAACCCATTTCACATTTTCCTCAACTTAGAAATAAAAAACTTAGCCTTTTCTCTAAGAGCTCTCAAAGACCTCTGTATTTCATTTGCTCATATCTTCCTAAATACTTGTTCAAGTCACTCGAAATTTGTCGTGTTTGCTTCATCAGCTTCGTCTCATTATTTTGCAATCTCACAAGCTTTCCTGACAATTTAGGAGTTCTCCACCAACTTTTTGACAGTCTGAAGATTTCACAGTTCTCTCGCTACTTACTAGGTAACACCAATATCTCACTTTTTGAGTATGCTTAATTTCACTAGTGTAGATATGTGTTCAGCATCTGACTCCCAAAAAAATAACTCTGAGACCCTTCCCTCCATGATCGATAACGACTTTAGCTCTTGCAGGTCTTCAACTGCTAGTTTAAGTCATCCCTCATCGGTAGTAGGTATACCTAGAGAGCATCGGTCAAAATACGGTATGGATTGCAGTACTTGGGGTAGGGAACTGTTTCCAACTAGTCCGAACATCGCCATGAAACTTGGCTCCAAATCTAGTAAACCCCCCCGTTCTGGGTCTTCCCCAATAGATGCTTCTCCCTTAGCCGCCATCCACAACTCCTCTAACTAGATAATAATGACGGTTAGTATGGGAGTATGCTAGGCTTGCCTGAGAAGTCGTCTGAACTTTTTCCTCTTAATGCCAGCGTGTGTAGTACTTTGCCTCCTTTAAGGCCTCGTCCTCAAGATTGATAGTAGTCACTAACAAAGTGGCATCAATAACTGATGGTATCTTGGACGAGGATGAAGATGATGTCGGTGAGGATAACCTTAATGAGGACGATATTGTCAATGTTGAATTGGCAATGATGGAAGAAGATGAAGCTACCGACATCGAGGTGGATGATGAAGCTAAGGACCTTTCAGACATTGTCGAGGAGGATTACGATGAAAACCTTACCGACCCCCTTAAGTTGGTGTGTGATGAAGGGAGTCCTTCTTTCATGCAAGTTTATGATGAATGGAGGGTAACGTGTATCAAACATAAACTATGTCGCAAAGGACCGAAGCCTTTATCTTTTTCCTGAAGGTTGCAGAATGGTTCTTCCTTATTCAGGATTTTGAGTGACTAGTTTTCCTCCCGGTCATGTAGCGGGGTATGTCTACCGGGTAGGCTTTAAGTTGAGGTTTCTGATAAGAGGTTTTTAGTGTGTCGTTAGGGCACTAAGAACCGCTTTCCAAACAATATTTATAATCCTAACAAGCAATTACTAAGAGAATAGTAAGGGCAAGTCAAGGGTCGATCCACAGGGAAAATGGGATTGATTAAAGTCTATCAAGTCCAGACTACCTAATTGAAAGGTATTTTGGGGGTTTGAAAGATGTTTGGTAACAATTAAGACTAACTAACAACTAGAACAAGCAAATATCACGAGTTTAAATATAAATAAAAGACACTAGAGTTAAGGTTACTAGTATGAATAAGAACGGATGATGATTGTTAATGCGATTGTGAAGCAACAAAGATGATCATGCAAGGTTTAGTTCTCCTCTAAAATACTCGAGTCCTCTCTCGAATGGTCCTCAAGAGTAATCGCTTAATCTATCAACTAAATCCTCTCTCGAATGGTCTTTAGTTAATTGATTAAGAGATTCAATAAGTTTGGAAAACCCCTAATGAAGGATCCCCTTAATTTCCATCCAATATCTTGGTATAGAAATTAAGTTATTCTTGGGGATGATAAAAGAGTTCAAAATCCGATTTAAGAACATTTGAAATCAAAATACCAAAGTATAAATGTGATCAATATCTATCCTAAGGTCTCAAAACACCAAGATCAATGCATAAGCTTCTCCATACATCACAATCACATCAACATCATATTTAAACCCTAATTCATACTTTCACCCTAACCCTAGATTATGAAACTACTCACTAATCATGGAGTTAAAGCAATTAAACAATGAATCTATGACTAATCTAAGGCTAAACATGATTAAATAATGATTAAACTAATGAAAATCGCAATTCATAAACTAAGAGAATGAAGATCTTAAATAATATAAGAACATAAACAAACACCAAGAGAATGAAATAAAAACTGAAACTTTGAATTGAAGTGAATGAAAAGTACCTTGAATGTAAATCGAATCACAAACTATGATCACTAATCTCAATTATCAATGGAAACCAGAGTGTTTTCTCTCTAATCCAAAACCCTAAAATATTATGTGAAAGATAGAATAAAGCGTAAGTCCAAAACTCCTCTCGAAAAGAGGGTTTAATGATCGATTTTTTTTTCCGGATCGTGAGGTGCGGGCGCACCAAAAGGAGGTGCGGGGGCACCAGACCTTAGGTGCGGGCGCACCTGAGTCTTCTGCCTCAAGGTGGAAATCTCTCGTCAAATGGTGCGGGCGCACCAGATGAAGGTGCGGGCGCACCAGATGAAGGTGCGGGCGCACCAGATGAAGGTGCGGGCGCACCAGATGAAGGTGCAGGCGCACCACATGTAAGGTGCGGGCGCACCTAAGTCTCCTGCCTCAGCCTGAATTACTTCGTCAGAATGTGTGGGCGCACCAGACATAGGTGCGGGCGCACCTTATGCTTTGCGCGGGCGCACCAATGTAGTCTGTTTTGTGCTCCAGAATTGGTCGATGGTGCGGGCGCACCAGTAGCTTGTGCGGGCGCACCATCGTGTGCAGGGCATACCAAGCGCACCTCAGGCTACCTCTCAGCCTCTAGCTCGTTCCCTTGTGCCATGTCTCGCATTTGTCGGCCCTGAAAAGGGCAATACCTGCAATAGAAACACGAACAAACATGGTGAAAGCATATGTGCTAGAAATTCGATCAAAATAGATCGAAAATCTAGCAAAATGTCACTATGATCAAGTATGATCAAGTGAATGAAATAGAAGGGAAAAGTGAGGAGAAAGAAGGAAGAAAAGGAGGAAAAGGGAGCTAAAACAAGCCAAAAGAAAGTCATAAAGTGCGTTAGAAATGCACTTATCAAACTCCTCCAAGCGTAGCGTTTTGCTTGTCTTCAAGTAAACCAAGAATGAGAGTGAAGGAAAGAAAAAGAAAAGGAGAATAAAAAGAAAAGGGAAACATGCAACAAACTAACCTATATGCTCTAAATCAAGGTTACAAGCATGACATGCAAGCTAAATGAGTTCATATCAAGATTTAGGAGACCAACAAACACAAGAGGGAAGATGATTAGGAAGCACAAGAGTGACTCTAAGGTCTCAATCCACCGATCAACCGAGTCTTTTTGAAAGAAAGCTTTCCAAGAATGATTTTCACTCTTCTCCACTTCCAAGACCCAAGTTTGACTCCTCCCTAGGGATGCTCAACCATAATTGCTCGCCTCTACCATGTTTTGATGACCCTCATCATGACTTGCACAAAATCTCACCCGCCACTACTAAATAGATCAAGACCAATCTAGAAGTCAAAAGGGACTTTGTTAGGGTTATAATGGGGCTATGTTAGGGGTGTGGATTATATTCTAGAAATGTGGTGCAAAAAGGGTTAGTGGAGTACAAACTAGGGGTAAATACTCCCCCAAGCTAGTCCTAGCACTATTCTCAATTAAAGAAATCTCACACATAACCTTGAATTTCACTTGTTTCTTTTTCACTTTGTGAACTTTTTCATTTTTCTCATCAATTTGATCATTCTTTCTTTTCATGTTCAATAATAAACCAAATCAAACAATAAGAACTTTCTTTTTTATTTCTTTTGTCTTTCTTTTTCACAAAATTTTTCAACTTTTGCTATCATACAAGCACATTAACTCTCTTTCAACCAAGACTTAATATCAAAACCACTTAACTCAACAAAAACTACACATGTACTCCACTTTGGGGAAAGTTTGGCCATGACTCATTATGTGGGTTAAGCAAAAATAGGATAGAAAGGCTCCGATGGGTTGAGAAGCGAATATTATGCAGGTATTCAAGCTTTTGGCTTTGTAGCTCCTATTACTAGCAAAGGAAACGCCCTAAATCATTCTCCTAGAGGCTCGTCTTATGTAATCTTGGGGAGCTAAAATGCAAGTCACAAGTTAGGCGATCAATGGTGAGGGTTGTAAGTGAGTCTTACGAGGTTCTTGGCCCTCCTTCGGGATTCATCGCACAAGGGGCAAGGCAATCCATTCATCCAACTCGCCTAATTTCAAAGAGACTCTACCAAAAGTTATCGGTTTCAAGGGACGCCTAAAGTCACAACAGGGCTTCCAAAATCATCAAGTCTAATACAAGGAAGGTCTTCCAATCAAGTCATGAACTCTTTAGCCACAAATCATGCATGCGACCAAGCTATCCTAAATGCAGAAAAAAAGAAGAAAAAGAATAAAAGAGGAAAATGTTTTTCGTTTTTTGTTTTTATATAAAAATATGCAAAGCAAGAGCAAAACAAAACTACCAAAGCAAAGCTGTACAGGTGAAGAGAAGTCAGCAGGGGTGGGGGATGTCAAAACCACAGACAGGAATAATCACCAATACCAACCGAAAACTAATGAGACCCCTAACTTCTAACCATCTATGACCCCAAAACTCCCTAAGATATAGACATACAAGCAAGTCCCCCAAGCTCAATCAAAACTCCGCGCTCGGAGTTGCAAAAGGAGGGAGAGGGAGGGGGGTTATGAAAAGCTCCTAATAGTTCCCACCATTACCCCCATCGGGAGGGGGGTAAGGAGGGAAATACCCACCAGAGTACCCATCGAGATAGTAGGATGGGTAGTGGGGGTAAGGACGGAAAGAAGGCTCCTCAAACGGCCCTTCTCGAGGGTCGAAAGAAGGAGGATAGTGGGGATGGTTAGGGAAGGGAGGCTCATGTCCGGAGTGGACATTGGCGAGGTGAGTGCGCGAAGCCACCCTAGACACATGGTCGAGGTCGGTGCGGATACCGGCAAGAGTAGCCGTAACCGCATGGTGATTGGCCTCCTGAGAAGCCTGCATCTGGGCTATGGCTGTCATGACAGAGCCCATGTCGAAGGATTGAGAGGAGGAAGCTTCGGCCACCTCAATCTCAGGAATGCGGTGGTCGGGCCTCGGACCTCTCGGAACGCGTGGAATGCGCTCCGTAGGATTGGGCTCAGGGATAGCCCGTGGGATGTCATGGGCAGGGGGAACCCGCCAACGGTTTTCAACGTTAGCTGGGAGGTCCCAAACGAAGTCGGGCCCTATATAACAGTAAGGTCGCCTCCCACAAGCCAGATGCAGTTTTCCTTTTTATAATTGCGCAGAAATTTCATCTGCTGCAGGCTGGCACCATCCAATCTGTTGGACTGACCAACAGTAGGCATGCTGGCTTCCAAGCGAGCCAGGTCATTCGGTCAAGTCAAGGTAGGATGCTAGCCGGGTGACCATGCCACCACAAAGGATCTCCCCAGTCACCGTTGTGCCCCCCCGAATTTCCTGCAGTCGGTTGAGCAGGAGAGCAGCAAAGTTAATGCGGGCTCTATGGTGGGCCCCGTCAGTGGCCAACCAGAGAACCAGCAGCTCGTCCTTCCGCAACTGCCCGACTTCCTGTTTAGGAAAGATGGTGTAAACCAACATCCTATGGAAGTATCGGAGAGCAAGGTGGATGATCTCCGACGCTTTGGACGAGTTCGTCCGAAACGAAGTCGTACCATTGGTGATCTTTGCCCACCACTCTTGCTCATTGTATCCCTGCCAGATGATGCCCAAAGGGGCATCAGGGAGCTCGAGGGTCCATCCCAAACGCCACACAGAATTAGAAGACAGTGCTCTAGCTTGATTAAACATACGAAATTGAATAGTTGAGCATTAGACTTATCTTACGTTCAACGTACTCAAGAATTCGAGAGTGAGTTGATCGTAAGTAGGTTCATGAATATCAAGGAAGTCCGATAACCCGACATTATCTGCCATCTCCCTTATCATCGACTCGATGTTAAGGTAGTTACAGGTAGTGTGGTCATAGAACTTTGTGGGACGAAACGTGCGCTCAGAAAATTGTTGGAAAATTTGTTTATGAGCGGCGTTGGGAAACTTTAGTGCATAAAGGGGAGGGGGATGCGAGCTAGACGAAGGTCCTTGTGAAGAGGACCCCGTCTTTGCTTGCTTAGACCTGGATGAGCCTTCACCACTACTTCTTCCCATGGTGATAAAGAATTTTTGTTTGGCAAAAAGGGGAAGGAGAAGTGATGATCTGCTGCAATGACACAACAACAAAGCGGACTCTCTACACAAACAAACACTCAAAAAGAAAAAAAACGAAAACACACAAAAAGAAAAGTCAAACCACACAAAAAGGAAAACACACAAAAAAGAAAAATCAAAAACTAATCCTAAGATCTACCAGCTAGCCATCCACAATTAGTAGCAACAAAGTTGCTAGCAATCAAGAGTATCACCACTCAAAGAGACTTTCAAGCCAATTTCACCAAACCAACCACAATTATGCACAAAAATCAACAACACCTAACAATTTTTGCAATGTAGTTCTCAAGAAGTCAGAATATTATGAATTTATCACAAACCACAAAAATTGCATATGTTCGCCACATCACCAAACACAAATATGACCGAAGTTCATGAACAATCAAAAGAAATTAAGGAAAACAAGCATGCAATCTAAAAGAAAACACACTAGAAGTCCAATTTAGTAGATTATTGATGAAAAAGCAAAGATTAGAAGGGACTTACCAACATGGAGATGAAAATCCCCAATTTTGAAACCCTAGAAATCAAATCCTTGCAAAACCCCCAACTTTTGTGCTTTGAATGTTGTAGAGAAGATGGTGATGAAGATTTTGGTGAGATTTGCCCTTGAAAGTCGCCGGAAAATGGTGTAAAGTCGTCGGATCTAGAGAGGAGGAAGAGAGAGAAAGTGAGTGAGAGTGAGTGTGTTCGAAAATATGATGTGAGGAAGAAGGATGAGGCCCGAAAAATTTGATAAAGCGTGCCTTATTTTCCACCCAGCTGGTTTGGTGCGGGCGCACCTCTCCCTGGTGCGGGCGCACCAACCGAAATTTTTTTCAAAAAAAACGTTTGGTGCGGGCGCACCAAACCCTTCTGTTTTTTTCTCAAAAAAAATTCGTAGGCTTTGGTGCGGGCGCACCACGTCGAGGTGCGGGCGCACCAAAGTCGTCTGTTTTTTTTCAAAATCAGTCGATAGAAGTGGTGCGGGCGCACCTTGTGTGGGTGCGGGCGCACCTGCTTTATTTTTCGAAATTTTTTTATAAGGTGCGGGCGCACATGGACAAGGTGCGGGAGCACCAAAGTCTTTTGTTTTTCCTGAAAATCGTGTTCAAAATCTGGTGCGGGCGCACCAAAAATTTTTTTTCGAAAATTTTCCTCATGTGCGGGCGCACATTGAACAGGTGCGGGAGCACCTAATCCGTCTGATTTGTACATATTTCTTTTCCAAAACACTCAATTCACTCAACTTCTCATAAAAATTCAGATGTTCCAATGTACCTCTCATGGCTAACTGATAAATCAAAAGTTTAACTAACAAACAAAGGAAAAATAAAAGGAATGAAAGAAAAGAAACGGGTTGCCTCCCGTTGCGCTTGTTTTAAGTCATTAGCTTGACTAAAAAGGATACGTCCATCATAAGAGTCGCTCAGGTGAGCGAAGAATCAAGCAACCAATGGAACCAACGGCATGTGAATCATGATAGAACTTCAACCTTTGACCGTTTACCCAAAATAGACCATTCTCACCCATAACTTCATAAGCTCCGTATGGAGTAGTCTTCAACACAGAGAAAGGACCCGACCACTTGGAATTTAACTTTCCGGGGAAAAGCTTTAGTCTTGAGTTGAACAACAAGACCTTATCCCCAACCCGGAATTCTCGTTGTTGAATCCGGTGATCGTGCCATTTCTTCGTTTGCTCTTTGTATAGTCTAGAATTCTCATACGCGTCGAAACGAAGTTCTTCCAGCTCGACTAGCCTCTCCTTTCGAGCTTCTCCCGCCAAGTGAAGATCCATGTTGAGCTCCTTAATTGCCCACCAAGCCTTGTGCTCTAGTTCAACCGGCAGATGGCATGCTTTGCCATACACAAGGCGATAGGGAGTGGTGCCTATGGGCGTCTTGAAAGCCGTGCGAAGGGCCCAAAGGGCATCATCAAGCTTCAAAGACCAATCTTTCCGTGTCCTATTCACCACTCTCTCAAGGACATTTTTAACTTCGCGATTCGAGACTTCAACTTGGCCTTGGGTTTGGGGGTGATAAGGAAGACCGACTTTGTGATTCACCCCGTATTTCTTCAATAGAGCTTCTAATTGCTTTTTGGCGAAGTGTGAACCGCCATCACTGATCAACACGCGGGGCACCCCAAATCGAGGGAAGATGATCTTCTTCAAAAGCTTGGTGACTACCTTATGGTCATTGGTGGGAGAGGCAATGGCTTCCACCCATTTGGTCACGTAGTCGACCGCAACAAGAATTATACATTCCCACAGGAAGGAATGAATGGGCCCATAAAGTCGACCCCCAGACATCAAACGGCTCAACCTCAAGAATGTTCTGTTGAGGCATCTCGTGTCGCTTTGTGATGCCACCACTCCGTTGACATCTATCACAAGCCACCACAAATGTTCGGGCATCCTTTGCAATGTTGGCCAGAACATACCACATTGGAGCACCTTAGCAACAGTTTTGCTTGCTCCACCTGTCCTCCACATGCCAAAGTATGGCAATGATGAAAACCGAGGCCATCTCATGATTAGGAACACACCTCCTAAACACTCCATCAGCACACTTCTTAAAAAGGAGCGGGTCATCCCAGTAGAACCTCGAAACTTCTTTAAAGAACCGCTTCCTTTGTTGGGAAGTAAAACCATGAGGTTCAATCCCACAAGCCAAATAATTTGCATAATCAGCGAACCATGGAACCTCATTGTTCAGAATGGCGAACAAGGCTTCTTCTCTCAAATCATCCTCGATAGGAATCTCCTCCAGATTGTCAAGAGGGAGGCGGAAAGATGGTCAGCTACCACATTCTCCGTCCCCTTCTTCTCTTTCATCTCAAAATCAAACTCCTGAAGAAGCAACACCCACCTAATGAGCCTAGGCTTGCATCCTTCTTACTCATCAAATACCGGACCGCAGAATGATCCGTATACACCACCGCCTTATTACATGTCAAGTAGGAACAGAACTTGTCAAAAGCAAATACCACGGCCAACATTTCCTTTTCCGTAGTTGCATAGTTCCGTTGAGCATCATCCAGAGTCCTACTTGCATAGGCTATCACATGTAGCCTCCCTTCCTTGCGTTGCCCAAGAACAACTCCCACTGAAAAGTCACTAGCATCGCACATTAGTTCAAAAGGCAAGCTCCAATCCGGAGCTTGCACAATGGGGGCAGAAGTAAGGGCTTTCTTAAGAGTTTCAAAAGCCTTAGTACAAGACTCATCAAACCAAAATCAACATCTTTCTGAAGTAGATTCGTCAATGGTTTGGCTATTTGAGAGAAATCCTTGATGAAACGTCGGTAAAAACCAGCATGTCCAAGGAAAGCGCGAACTCCCGTCACCGAGTTCGGTGGCGGAAGCTTCTCAATAACCGAAACCTTTGCCGGATCTACTTCAATACCCTTTTTCGACACTTTATGCCCAAGTACAATGCCTTCCTCGACCATAAAGTGACACTTCTCCCAATTCAGTACAAGGTTCGTCTCTTGACACCTTTTTAACACACATTCAAGATTAACCAGACATGTGTCAAAAGACGAACCACACACACTAAAGTCGTCCATGAAGACTTCAATGGAATCTTCTAGCATGTCAGAGAAGATTGCTGTCATACACCTTGAAAAGTGGATGGGGCATTACACAAACCAAAGGGCATCCTTCGATATGCAAATGTCCCATACGGACAAGTAAAGGTGGTTTTCTCTTGGTCATCCGGATGAATGGGGATTTGAAAGAATCCGGAATAACCATCGAGAAAACAGAAGTGTGAATGACGAGCAAGCCTCTCCAACATTTGGTCAATGAAGGGAAGGGGGAAATGATCTTTCCGGGTGGATTTGTTCAGTTTTCTGTAATCAATACAGACTCTCCACCCAGTGACAGTCCTAGTTGAGATTGTTTCTCCTTTCTCATTCTCAACTATAGTCATGCCTCCTTTTTTGGAACCACGTGAATCGGGCTCACCCACTTGCTATCTGAGATAGCATAATGATTCCCGCGTCACGTAGTTTCAAGATCTCCTTTTTCACAACCTCTTTGAGGTTGGGATTGAGCCTTCTCTGATGCTCGATGGAGGAGGCATTACTATCGATGAGATGGATACGATGCATAGCAAGAGAAGGGCTTATCCCCTTAAGGTCATGACATCTTTATATTTTTGCAAAATTCCAATCAGTTTTGATATAGAAATGTCATCAAGACTCGAATTGACAATAACAGGATAAGTACATGCATCATCAAGAAAAACATATCTAAGAGAGGAGGGAAGGGGTTTGAACTCTACCTTGGGAGGAGGCTTAGAACACTCCTCTTTATCAGTGGATGATGCAGCTAGAACCTCAAACGCCTCATCTTGTGGTTCCTCTTCCATGTCCAAGCTAAGGGCGTCGGTAAAAGCAGCACACAACTCGCCCTTAGAATTATCCACACTCATGGTGTCCTCTACCTCATCTTCCATTAGGCTTACCGGCAAATTTTCTCCATCATAGGTCTCTTCAGTGTCTTAGAGAACTCAAACACCACCCGCTCATTAGCTACCTCAACCGTGATTGTGTCGTTTTTGCAGTTTATCACGGCACCCAAAGTCTTTAGAGCTTCTCTTCCCAGAATAAGAGGAGTCTCAGGATCTTCCTCCATATCCATCACCACAAAGTCGCATGGTACAAACACATGCCCAACTTGAATCGGTATATCCTCCAACTCACCACAAGGGACTCTCACAGTGCGGTCCGCCAATTGAATCGTTTTGCGCGTAGGATGAAGAGGAAATTTAGGTGCTTTGCAATAGAAAGGGCATCAAATTGACACTGGCTCCCAGATCGGCCAGTGCACCCTTAGGCTCTAAGTCACCTATCTTCACCGGCAAGGTGAAACTCCCGGGATCTCTTTGCTTCTTGGGCATAGTTCGTTGCACAAGAGCACTCACTTGGTAAGGTAGGGAGATAAGCTCATCTTCAAGTTTTCGCTTATTGGAGAGGATCTCTTTCAAGAATTTAGCATAAGCTGGCATTTGAGACATAGCCTCAAGGAATGGATGTTGATTTGCAGGCTCTTCATCACATTAGAAATTTAGTGAACTTGTCACTCAACTTTCTCTCTACCAACCTATGAGGATAGGGAACCGGAGGCACATAGGATTTGGTTGGTGGAGGTGATGGCAATGGGTTTTTGTCACCAACTTGAACATGTGACTCATCTTCTCCTCAACTTCCTCTTTCTCAGTTTCCTCAGCTCCATCCTCCTTCTCAACAACCTCAGCTTCTTCATCCTTCTCTAACTCCCCATTCGGCATCTTAGGACCCGCATAACTTGTTCCCGACCTCAAATGAATGGCTTTGGCTTGATGGAGGTTGGGGTTAGGATGGGTTGGCCTGGAAGTTGATTTGTGGGGGTGGAGGGATTCTTCTCAGCTACTTGGGCAATTTGGGTTTCAAGCATTTTGTTGTGGGCTTGTAGCTCTTGAAACCTTTGCTCATGGTTTTGGAGAATTTGGTTCATGGATTGGAGTTGTTGGAGAATTTGGAGAGAGGTTGGATCGGAAGATGGTGTAGGTTGGGATTTTGTTTGTGGGAAATGGAAGATTGGAGGGAGGTTTTGGGTTGTTGGTCCTTTGATGTGGAGCTTGGTATGTGTTGGACCCTTGTGAGGAGGAACCACCTTGGTTATAGTTTTGGTTTTGGTTATACCCTTGCGCAAACCCTTGGTTGTGAGCTTGGTTGTACCCTTGTTGAGGTTGATTCCATCCTTGTTGAGGTTGGTTGAATCCTTGGGTGTAGTTTTGTTGAGGTTGTCTCCAACCTCCTTGTTGATTGTTCCTATACCCTTGGTTTCCTTGATATCCATCTCCTCTTGAATTATTGCCGCCACATGCTCCGAATGGGTACCTCCACAATAAGAAGTATCATGGTTAGTACCACCACAAATATCACAAGAAAAAGAGTTTACCTGTGAAGGAGTAGACGATGCAAGATTGATTTGGAGAGCTTCTTGTCGAGTTGGTCCATCTTGCTTGAATTTGATCCATGGGGTCAATTTCAAACTTTCCGCTCTTCTTAGGTTGAGCACCTCTTCGTCTTCCACCCCATGAGTAGTTCTTGATCACTTCCTCAATTGTGGACTCAAGTTGTTCTTGCGGGATCTTAGATAGTTGACCTCCCGCTCCAGCATCAAGTTGGCCCGTGAAATCGGATCAAGACCATCATAGAAAAATCGCATGAGTAGATTCTTGTTGAACTCATGGTGTGGGCATGAACGGATCATCTCCTTGAACCGCTCCCAAGCTTCGGCAAGTGTCTCATCGTTCTCTTGCTCAAATGAGGAGATCTTCCTCCTTATGTCCGCAGTCTTCCACTCCGGGAAGTATTTCTTCAAGAAGCCATTGTGACTTCTTCCCATGTAGTGAGGGAATTAGCAGGCAAGCTCTTGAGCCATGACTTTGCTTTTCCGGTAAGAGAGGACCGGAACAAGTGCATCTTGATGTAGTCAGGAGAGACATCTTGTGTGTTATCATGGCACAGATCTCAAGAAACCTGTCGAGATGGTCTAGAGGATCTTCATCTGACCCCCCACAAAACTGCTCTGCTTTCACCATCCGAGTATACTGAGGGTGAATGCTGAAATTTGTAGTGGTGGTGGGAGTGAATTCCACCTTGAAGAACATAGGAACCCGGATTTCCGAAATCCCTAAACAGTTGTGGATTTGCTTCACCCATTTCTGATTCAACTTCACTTGATGTACTTGAGATTGGTGAAGAAGGCTCGGAACCCAAAGTCAAATTTCCAAATTCTTCCGAAGCTTTCGCAAGTACGGTCGATTTCAGATCTAGAGGCAATGTGGGTGAACCGTGAGTTCTTCTTCTCATGTAACACAACAAAGCTAAGCAGAGGATTAGCAAATAACAACCACAGTAAAAAGAAAATAAAAGAAAAATCAACTAAGCAAACTAAACTAAAATATACTTCAATCAATAGCACAATCTTCCCCGGCAACGGCGCCATTTTGATAAGAGGTTTTTAGTGTGTCGTTAGGGCACTAAGAACCGCTTTCCAAACAATATTTATTATCCTAACAATCAATTACTAAGAAATAGTAAGGGCAAGTCAAGGGTCGATCCACAGGGAAAATGGGATTGATTAAAGTCTATCATGTCCAGACTTCCTAATTGAAAGGTATTTGGGGGTTTGAAAGATGTTTGGTAACAATTAAGACTAACTAACAACTAGAACAAGCAAATATCACGAGTTTAAATATAAATAAAAGACACTAGAGTTAAGGTTACTAGTATGAATAAGAACGGATGATGATTGTTAATGCGATTGTGAAGCAACAAAGAGATTATGCAAGGTTTAGTTCTCCTCTAAATACTCGAGTCCTCTCTCGAATGGTCCTCAAGAGTAATCCTTAATACAACATAAATCCTCTCTCGAATGGTCTTAGTTAATTGATTAAGAGATTCAATAAGTTTGGAAAACCCCTAATGAAGGATCCCCTTAATTTCCATCCAATATCTTGGTATAGAAATTAAGTTGATTCTTGGGGATGATAAAAGAGTTCAAAATCCGATTTAAGAACATTTGAAATCAAAATACCAAAGTATAAATGTGATCAATATCTATCCTAAGGTCTCAAAACACCAAGATCAATGCATAACCTTCTCCATACATCACAATCACATCAACATCATATTTAAAACCCTAATTCATACTTTCACCCTAACCCTAGATTATGAAACTACTCACTAATCATGGAGTTAAAGCAATTAAACAATGAATCTATGACTAATCTAAGGCTAAACATGATTAAGTAATGATTAAACTAATGAAAATCGCAATTCATAAACTAAGAGAATGAAGATCTTAAATAATATAAGAACATAAACAAACACCAAGAGAATGAATTAAAAACTGAAACTTTGAATTAAAGTGAATGAAAAGTACCTTGAATGTAAATCGAATCACAAACTATGATCACTAATCTCAATTATCAATGGAACTAAGTGTTTTCTCTCTAATCAAAACCCTAAAATATATGTGAAAGATAGAATAAAGCGTAAGTCCAAAACTCCTCTCGAAAAGAGGGTTTAATGATCGATTTTTTTTTTCCGGATCGTGAGGTGCGGGCGCACCAAAAGGAGGTGCGGGCGCACCTTGCTCAGGTGCGGGCGCACCAGACCTCAGGTGCGGGCGCACCAGACCTCAGGTGCGGGCGCACCTGAGTCTTCTGCCTCAAGGTGGAAATCTCTCGTCAAATGGTGCGGGCGCACCACATGTAAGGTGCGGGCGCACCTAAGTCTCCTGCCTCAGCCTGAATTACTTCGTCAGAATGTGCGGGCGCACCACGGTTTGGTGCGGGCGCACCAGACATAGGTGCGGGCGCACCTTATGCTTTGTGCGGGCGCACCAATGTAGTCTGTTTTGTGCTCCAGAATTGGTCGATGGTGCGGGCGCACCAGTATCTTGTGCGGGCGCACCATCGTGTGCGGGGCATACCAAGCGCACCTCAGGCTACCTCTCAGCCTCTAGCTCGTTCCCTTGTGTCCTGTCTCGCATTTCTCGGCCCAGAAAAGGGCAATACCTGCAATAGAAACACGAACAAACATGGTGAAAGCATATGTGCTAGAAATTCGATCAAAATAGATCGAAAATCTAGCAAAATGTCACTATGATCAAGTATGATCAAGTGAATGAAATAGAAGGGAAAAGTGAGGAGAAAGAAGGAAGAAAAGGAGGAAAAGGGAGCTAAAACAAGCCAAAAGAAAGTCATAAAGTGCGTTAGAAACGCACTTATCAGTTTCCCCTGTATCCCTTCATCATCAAATTTTTTATCGCCTTCAACATATGCAATGCTCAGTTGACGTCGTTCGCGTGGTGTAGTTTAATGGAGTATGTCCGGACGGTACGCTTCAAGAGATTTTCGAAGAATCTAAACCTGTTTTGAAAGTTACACTGGTTAAAGGGGGATGGCTCAGCCAAAGGGAAGAGGAAGGGTAAGAGATCGAAGGCTGACAGGAAAGATGGCCAAGGAGGTGAGTAGTTTTCTTTGTACACTTGTCCTAAGAAAATCATTGTTAACCCAAAGTTAACTTGTTTAGAGGATTGGCAGTTTGGGGTTCTTCTGTTTGAGGGTACAAGACAACTTCTCCCATTCCCCGGCATCTTACCAAGTCTAGCACATCTAGGATAGGGATTTGACTACCCGGGAGCGTAATGCTTTTAATTATTTTGAGAGGTTCACCATGCAGCGAAAAAGGGGAAAACTTGTATTGTTTCCAGCGACTTAGTTGCCCCATGCCCCCTACATCTTTACTGACTCGACTTTGTTAGAACTAGGATTTTTTATCAGATCAACCTCCATGGTAAGCACTTTGAGTTATTTTCGCCAAGTTTGTTACTGTTTTTTGCCTTTTATCTTTGCTCTTACCATATTTATTGGTAGGACTAACTTATTATTCCTGTTTTTACAGGCAGAGAGCATGTGATCTGGGAGGTGTTGCACTTAAATCATTGTTGGCTACCAATATCCAATATGCCGCCTAAGTCGGTCAAAAAGTTTACCTCCATCTCGCCTTCTTCAAGAGGAAGAGGCGGCAAAAACCCTGGCTGCGGTATTGGGGGCCGCATTGATGGTGGCCACGATATATGATGGTGGCAAAGGGTCCAGGATTCGTGGGAAGACCTGCCAAACGGCCACCACCAAGAAGACTTCTACTGCTTCCTAGAAAAAGGGTCGAGAAGAAGAGAAGGGAGTTGGGGAGAAGAACCCTATCTATACTCTTGCCAAGCAGAAATAGGTCATCAAGGCTACCTAGGTGGATTCCCTGGAAGTGCCCCTCCTAGGTTATGGAGTTGAGGACGTCTTTCTTGAGTAATAAGATCTACCGGCAACAATTATTACAAGACATGATACCCAAGCTTCGCCACATTACCAAGGCGCGGAAGGTCATTCATATATCTACGGGCCCACGGGCCGGGCTCGTTCTCCCACAGGCCTGACTCGTGTTCTATGTAATTTTTTTTTTTGAGATTTTAGACTAAAAAACAAAGAAAAGGGGTATTCGGCCCGCGAGCCAGATAGGCGGGCTCATGTCGAGATGGGCCTAAAATAAAATTTCTTAACCGTGGTAGGCCCACGGTCCACGCAGCGAACAACGGGCCGGGCCGACCCGCGGGCTATCCGGTCTATGCCCACCTCTAATCTTTGTCTTTAGATGGACTCTCTTGTTCTGATTGAACTTGATATTGCTTGAGGTATCCCCTTCAAATTAGATCTTCAATACAACCCTCCAAATCTTTGCAGTCATCTATGACTAGGTCATAATCTTGGTAAAAATTCACACCACTTCGTCTTATCCCGGCTTTTGTAGAACATCTTCTTAGGTCGCTGCCATTTATCATCTCTTTTATGCATTTCATATATCCCCGACCTCAGGATGGTAAAAGGAGTGTAATTATGGTACCAATCAAATTTTCTCTCCCGACTTTTCTTCATAGTGTTGCTCTCTTCTCTTCTATCGGAGCCGTCATGCCTCTTGTCTTTCTTACTCTTATGCTTCTCCTTGTCCTTCTCTTTGCCATCCCCCTCAGACCGTTTGGAAGATGCAGCTTTATCAAATTCCTCGCCTCTAATGAAATCATTGGCTTTACCGAGGACTTTTGTCACGCTAGTCAACTTCTTACGACCTAAGTAACTTCAGAAGATAGATCCTTGTTTCAGGCCCGTCATCACTAAGATGGTCACCTCCCGCGGTAGGTTGGGGATGGTAACGCCCTCATAGTTCAAACAACCAATATAATCCCTTGGACTGTTTTTTCTCCCCCTGCTTGATGAACCTCAACTTTCTAGACATTCATTCCTTCTTGTTATTGCTCGTGAAGTGGGTAATGAACATAGCTGAAAGTTGCCTGAAATCATAAGCTATTGCCAAATTTATGCTCCTAAACTAGGTCTACATCAAGCATGATAAAGGTTGAAAAGAACACTTTCTACTGAAGCGAGTCAATATATATCGGTGTATAACAACATATGCCCGTCATAAGCAAAGATGTGATCTCCGAGGTATGTCTTGTCGTCATTTTTGCATCTAGACATCTTGATCTTCTCCATGGGTTCTTGGAGAATAACAGTGACAAAGTGAGATAGTTGGGTTACCACTAAGGTGCGATGTCGGCTAGCATTAGCTTGACTTCTTACCACGACTTATCATTCCTTCTAGACTAAAATGACTCATGAGTTTTGGTGTTGTCTGGATAAAAGGTTCCATCATCCATCGGCTCGGTAGTGGTCATTGTGAAGGAGCTTCTCGCATGATCCGGATCGTTATACTGGTTGTGCTTCGCTCGCCGGCCACCCACGAAAGATCTTATTTTTCTAACAAGGATTTGTGGCCTAGTTGAGTGACATTTACAAGTATTATCGGTCTGAGGTGTTTGAGCCGCGATCACTTAAAGTAAGTCAGTCGCTCCCTGGAGTATTTGAAGTGAGAACATGTGTTGGATAGAGTCAAATATGCTGAGTTGGGAGGTCACAGGCTCGCAACGGCGTCCTTGCCCTTCTTCGCAGCTGGGTTGGAGAAGCTAACTACCGGTTGTGGGGTGTTAAAGCCTGGTGGAGCACTAGTGATGATGTTATTGTTTTCATCAATCGTCGGCATATCGAGAGGTTGCTTGCCGGCTGCTGTAGACTACTTAGGGTGTATGGGACACAAATGGGGAGCAAGTATGTGGCTTAGACATTTTTAGTTAATCTATAGTTCTCCCCTCCTTCTAACAACAATTAATCCTGTATGGAATAATTGCTATGGGGTGACCTGGTATCTCCACATCAGTTAAGCTAATTTGGAAACTTGCAACATAGAACACATAAAGTAACCTTGTGATTTGATCCAAGGAAGTCCCCTCCAATGTCTAATTCAATGAAGTAGGAGCTGGTAGCTCTCACGTATTGTATAATAATAATTGTCAATGTACTTTAATGACTCTAATCGTGGAGTATTTATTGTGGCCGATATTAAGGTGTCTAATGGGCACTCGTAAGCATGTTAACTTGGCCTCATGAAGATTATCTTTCTGGATCTGTAAGGACACCTTGGTGGTTTGTCCATGACAATCTTAAGCGGTCTAATTGGACTGGTATAGAACTTAAACAACCCCCGTATGACATTATTGAAAATATGAAGTTCCTACTACATATTCCAATAGGAAAAATTGACAATAGAGGTCTGAACTTTGGGCAATAATTTTTAAAAGGTTTGAACTATTGATTAACTTGTGTAGGTCCTAACTTTAGGGGGTCTTAACTTTTAGCGAGCCTCGATGACTTAAAACTGACGATGTTTTTTAAAATCTCACCTAGTTATTCCTACTTTCCTCCCTCAATTAACCCTTCTGGTGTGACCCAAGTTTTACAAGTTATGACCTATTAAGCTAGTTTCAAGTCACTAAGGCCCGCTAAAGGTTAATACCCCTTAAATAAAGTTGGGACCTACACAAGTTAATCAATAGTTCATACCTTTTAAAAATTATCACCCAAAGTTGAGACCTCTATCGTCAATTTTTCCGATCCAATATATCAAGAGTTATTATTTCTCCAAATAAAACCTATGAAATTAATTCAAGACAAGTTTTTAGATTAGAAACAAAAAAAGAGAGACGTGTAAGATGAACTTAATACATCAAAATAAACTAGAATTACTACGTGCACAATGCAAAAGATATGTAAATCGATGAATAAATACTTATAAGTTATTATCTATGTTAGAAACTGAGAATTGTATTGGCGAGAAAGAAACTGATTTCAAGTTTATGCTGTGGTAAGAGACCACTAACTTGAAAGCAATTACGACCTGACAACGGTGGTACTCGACACTGCCCGGAAAGCTCCCCAAGGTTAATAAATCAACCTAAACTGTCACCCCAAGGTTAACACATCAACCTAAATTGTCCCTACTAACAAAGTAGGCTATGGAGGTTAGCACGTACCTAAGAAAGGGAAGAGAAGAAGAGAAGAGAATGATTTTTTGTGGGTCTTCAACTGATAAGGGAGGCACTGATTTTATAGGAAGAAATCAGACTAAAAACGAAAGAGAGAAATTTGGGGAGGATATCAAGGGATTGCCATAAAAACTATAACTTTCAAAACCGTTACATAAATACTGTAACGTTTAAAATTATTAGACACACACTCAGCTCGGGTCCAAAAAGATAGTTAAGTTTATTCCCCAAGGTCCATGACCCATGGCCGTGCCGGACGGCGCATGTGTGTGTATGTGTGTTAGCAAGCCCAAGTCCAAACATGATAACCAACCACAAAAGCATCTCAAGTACCAACTCAGTAAAAATAAGAAAGGAGGGAACATATAAACAAGGGAGTATACCCGCTCACAAGCAATGTGGGACTTTCAAGAAAGGAGACTTTTCAAGTCTTGATTCAAACAATCCCCCACAAAGGCTCTAGAAAGCAAAAATAAATTCCTGGGTAAGGAAAGAAAAGTACTTAAGCATCAAAATCTTTCGATTTGTATTGATACATAGTGAAATGAGGCAACAACTTACTTTCTAGTGAGTGAATTTCTCTTGAACTCACCAGAGTTCCGTTGAGACCCCACAACATATATCTACCTTCAGATCGTGCAGTCTCCGCGATACATCACAAGCGCTTTATAGGCATGCGCATACCTTGAGTCTCATAAGTGCTCTAGAAAGACAACCCAGTCTTTCATAGAAGGCGACTTAACCTCTACACTTACATATGTAGTCCATCAAGTGTTTCTAAACAACACCACCCCGAAGGGATATGGAACCATTAAGAGCAAAAACTCAACCTCACAATATAAATCCATCAAGTGCATCTCAATAGCACGACCAATATGCTATGGATTTAAAGGCACTTCCATTGGCCATAGGGATGAGAAATGTAGTGCAAATCAAGATTATATGGCTTCGTTTGACCACAAACGGGTATCCACAATAAAATTTCAACTAATGGGATTTAGCCCCATCCCCCTCGATGAGTTTAGGACAACTCTCCTAGATAATCCCTTAGTAAAGGAATCAACAAGATTTCTTTCCGACCTCACATAGTCCAAAAAAATCACCCCATTTTTTAGGAGTTGTTTGACGACTTCATATCTGATCCGTATGCGTCTCTTCTTACTATTGTAGACATTGTTCTTAGCAACACCAATCGTTGCTTGAGAATCACAATAAAGAGAGACAGGTGCACCCTGTCCTCCCCATAATGGAACATCAGACAACAGATTTCTCAACCATTCAGCTTCTTGCCCTGCCAACTCGAGGGCAATAAACTCTGACTCCATGGTGGAACGTGCTATACAAGTCTGCTTCAAAGACTTCCATGATATAGCACCACCACCAAGGGTAAACACATAACCTGTAGTAGAACTAATCTCATTATTACGTGAAACCCAATTTAGTTTGCATCACAAAATCCTTCAAGTACAACAGAAAATTTACAGTAATGCAAACAAAAATCAGCAGTTCCTTTTAGGTAATTGAGAAGACGATTGAGAGCATTCCAATTCTCATCACTAGGATTATGAGTATATCGCCTCAGTCTACTCATTGCATAAGCTATGTGAGGTTTAGTACAATTCATGAGGTACATCAAACTACCTATGACTTTCGCGTATTCAATTTCAGAGACACTTTCACTTAAGTTCTTAGTCAAATGAATAGGGTCATAGGGCGTGCTCACTGGAGCAACATCAAAGGAGTTGAACTTTTTAAGCACCCTTTCCACATAATGAGACCGACTAAGGGAAATGCGACCGGATGTTTTGTTAAGTTTTACTCCCAAAATCACATCGCCCTCTCCCAAATCCTTCATCTCAAATTTTGATGCCAAGAAAAGTTTAGTATCATTAACAACCTTTAAATCACTGCCAAAAATCAGCATGTCATCCATATAATTAAAGACATATAATAACACAAACTGATCCTATCAATTTAGAATGAACACAAGAATCAAAGTTGTTAACAATGAAGCCATTTGACAAAATAGTGCTGTCAAATTTTTCATACCATTTTTTTGGTGCTTGTTTGAGACCATATAACGACTTTCTCAACCTACACACTTTATCTTTTTGACCTTGCACCACGAAACCCTCAGGTTGAGACATGTAAATGTCCTCCTCTAAGTCACCATTTAGGAAAGCAGTTTTAACATTCATTTGATGTATAACTAAGTCATGAATAGCAGCGAGAGCTAGCAGGGTCCTAATGGCGGCTATCTTAGTAATCACAGGAGAATAAGGGTCAAAGTAGTCTAGTCCTTTCCTCTAAGCACTAGTAGAATTATTGCTTATTGCTGCGGTAGTATTGGTGCGGTTTTACCCATACGCAACAATACATCACATTAAAAGAAAAGATAAAATATAAAATAACCATATTGTTGCGGTTCTCGATAGAAACCGCAGCAATATTGTTTGAACGGAAAAAAAGTTTAAAAAAAAAGTTGACATTTGACCAGACATATTGCTGCGGCTCTTTTCAGAAAACCGCAGCAATATATCTAAAAAAAACCCTATATATAAGTTAGGGGGGAGCCTCTCTCCCTCTCAAATCTCCCTCTCAAACGTGTAAACCCTAAAAAAAATATTGCCAGCCCCTCTCTCTCTTCCCTCTCTCTCATTTCTCCCTATCTCTCGTGGAAATCTGCCTGCGTGAAGAACTCCGGTCGTTATCCCTCTCTCTCACTCCCGGAAATCTCCCTATCTCTCTCTTCCTTTTCGTTCCAACAGCCTTCATCGGCCGTTTGTTCCACCAACCTTCTAACCGTTCGTTCGTCGGTCAGCTCTTAATCCCTTCGCTCCTCGCAACTTTCGTCGGCCCTTAATCTGAACCAATTCTTTTATCCTGAAACTCGAAACCCATAATCCTTTCGTTCATCGCAAGTTTCATCGGTCATCGTCTATCTCGTCGAAATCAGAGGCGGTTTAATCCCGACCCACTACGTCGGCCATTCGTTCTTTCATCGAAATCGGAGGCGGCGTTCACTTGACGAGAGCGAAGAGGCGTGTGACCCTTCCGACCAGATTCTTTAGTGTTTCCTTTTTTTTTCGTTCTTTTCGTTTTTACGTTTTGTAGATCTGTAAAATTTATGTTTTAGGATTCTTTTTATTTTCAGTTTTTATTTTAGGATTTTTTTTAGATCTGTAAATTTTATCTTTTAGGATTTTTTTTATTTTTCGTTTGTTATTTTTTTGATTCATTTTTAGATCTGTATAACTGTTACTTTTTATTACTTTTTGTTAGATTTGTAATGATATTTTTTTGTAACTAATCATTTAGTTATATTTATCAATATCAGGCTCATTTGCAATATATTTGGGGGTTGAGTATGGTTTAACTCTTTCAAATTTAATTATGAAATGCAAAAAAAAAAAAAAAAAAAATTTACCGGTGTATTGCTGCAGTTTTAGGTAGAAACTGCAGTAATTTGTGTATTTTTTATTATTAAATACAGTATATTGCTGCGGTTTTTCTCAGAAACCGCAGCAATATGGTGTACTATTATGATATTAAATACTAATATTGCTGCGGTTTTTCCCAAAAACCACAGCAATATGTTCAAATATTGCTGCAGTTTAAAACCGCGGCAATATATTAAATACCTATTGCTGCCCCCTTAATTGCTGCGCGCCCAAAACCGCAGCAATATGCCACTTTTTGACAGCAGCAATAAGCATTTATTCTACTAGTGAAGTAAAGCCCCTAATGACAAGTCTGGCTTTAAACTTCTCAGTAGTCCCATCAGGTCTCAACTTCTTTTTAAACATCATTTATTATCTATGGTCTTGACCCCTTAGGTAAGTCAGTTAACTCCCAAGTAGAGTTAGACGCTATGGAAGCTAACTCGTTCTTAATGGCCTCTTTCCAAAAACTAGCATCCACAAATCTCATTGCCTCTTCAAAAGTCTTTGGGTCCTCTTCTATCATGAAAGCATAGACTAGTTCATCACTTAACAAGTCAACACAAGAACTCTCAGACAGAAAAGCAGTGACAAAATCAAAACCAAAGTCTTTCACTACTCTAGGTCTTTTACTTCTCCTAGGCTCATCTACAGCAAAAGAACTACTAGCATGCATGTCAACTGAAGCACTACTTAAAGTCAAATCACAAGAATATCACTAGTAGGTAAAACAACATCATGCATAAAACAAGTAGATAAATCAACAGCAGAAGAAGAACAAGAAGGCATCGATGCAATATCACCCTTTTTTTTAAAGGGAAAACGTGCTCAAAAAACTCAGCATCTATGTATTCACAAATAGACCTATTGCTCAAAGTCATGAATCTATAAGCTGCATGAGCATAACCAATGAAAACAACATCAAAAGTCTTGGGTCCAATGTTTGACTTCTTATAATCAGGCAGCCTAACTTTAGCTAGACACCCCCACACTCTAAGAAAACTCAAGTTTGGGGGATACTTCTTCCATAGTTCATAAGGAGTATAATCTAACATTTTGTGAGGTACTAGGTTAAGAACATGGCAAGCTGAAAGGACTACTTCCCCCCCCCCCACCCATATCATCAGGCAACCCAGAAATTACAAGCATATCATTCATCATATTTTTCAAAGACCTGTTTTTCCGTTCAGCTATACCATTTTGTTGAGGTACATAGGGGGGCACTAAGTTCATGAACGATACCCAATTTCTTACAATGGTAATTCAAAGAGTTATTCTCATACTGTCTACCCCTATCAGCCCTAACCCTCTTGATTAGTCTATCAAGTTGGTTTTCTACTTCAGCCTTATACTTTATAAAAGCTTCCTCTGCATGATCACTTTTGGCTTTAAGAAGGTATAACTTAGTGTATCTCGAGTAATCATCAATAAAGAAAATGTACTAAAATTTTCCTCCTCTACTTCTAATGTTCTGGAAGTCAGCTAAGTTCATATGAACCAATTCTAGAAGTTGTGAGGTCCTTTAAGTCACGATTTTGCAAGGTTTCTAAACTAGACACTTAGAAAACTCTATTGTGGACATATTTGGAATTCTAAGGTCCTTAGTCTCTTAATGAAAGCAACATTCACATTCCCTAACCTACCATGCCAAAAAATTTAAGACTCGGCAATATAAGCAAAACCAAAAATATTTTCATTAATAGCAAGACAAACAAAAGAAGCAAAATTCAAAACAAATAAACCCACACTTAAATATCCTTTCACCACAAACTCCCACCACGATTCATTACAACCTTGTCAGCCTCAAAAACAATTTTCAAACCAGCTTTGTTTAACAAGGCACCAGACACTAGGTTGCGACGCATAGTAGGAACATACAATACATTTGAAAGGGAGAGGGTTTTTCCAGACGTAAGTTTTGGACTGACCTTTCCTTGTCCAAGCACTCTAGTAGTTGACGAGTTGCCCAAGTAGACACACTTGCCTTCAATAGCATCCTGGAATTCATGGAGAAGCTCCTTGTATACACAGAAATGCCTCGAAGCCCTAGCGTCCAAAATCCAATAAGAACTATTCTCGGCCAGATATGCTTCAACAACCACAGTAGCAACACTGTCATCATATTCAGCAAAGTTAGCCCGAGGTGCTGGTTTTTGAACAGAGCCTTGGCGTTGAGGACACTGGTAAGCCTTATGATCAGGCTTGCCACATACATAACAAAGGATAAACTTCTTCTGAATCTTACCATCAGGTTTGTTAAAGTTTCCTTGCTTCTTACCTTTACTGTTGACCTTCTTACCTTTACCCTTAAACTTATCACATTTTGATGAAGCAGCAGCAGATTCCACCAAGTTAGCTTTGGTAACATTGACAACAATAGAATCCTGATTATCCTTGATGTGGTTTGCCTCTTCAATCCTCTTGTGACTAGTGAGTTTCTGAAGAGACATAAACTTTTTCATGTGCTTCAGATTATTATGGAACTCTCTCCAAGAAGGGGGAGATTTTTCCAACAATACATTAGCTTGAAAAAAACTCGGCAAATTTTCATGTCTTCATTTAAAACATCCGCACACAGATTTTTGTAGACATGAACTTGGTCCATGATAGGTTTGTCATCAACCATATGGAAAGCCAACCACTTTCCGACAACATACTTTTGTTTCCTAGCATCATCAGCCCCATGTTTTTTCTCAAGGGCCTCCCAAATCAGTTTAGACGATTCTTATGCACCATAAATAAATCGAACAGATTGTTTGTCATCATATTAAGATGTGGAATCGAAAAGTTTTATTATCCTTTTAATATTTTTGAATTTCGTCCTCAGTCTTCTTAATAACAGAAGCAAAAGGAGAAGAAGAGAAATCACCTAAACCAGTAATAGTAGCAGGACAGTCCTTGAAGGACGTAGTCGATGTCTAATTGTTCAAAAAACATCAACATCTTTTGAGCGTAGCGTTTGTAGTTAGTTCCGTCAAGAAAATCAAGCCTAGAAAGGTGAGCTATGGATTTGTTTGGAACGTCAGCCATTGCAAATAAGATGATTTCTTTCAAATTGTTAGAAACTGACAATTGCAATGGCGGGGAAGAAACTGATTTCAAGGTTGTGCCGTGGTAAGAGACCACTGACTTGAAAGCAATTACGGCCCGACAACGGTGGTAATCGACACTGGCCGGAAAGCTTCGCATGTTTAACACAACAACCTAAACTATCACCACTAATAGAGTAGGCTATTAACACGTACCCAAGAAGAAAGTGAAGAGAAGAGAATATTCTTTTTTGTGTCTTCACTGACAAGGGAGGGACTGATTTTTTAAGAAGAGAACAGACCAAAAAAGGAAGAGAGAAATCCGGGTAGAATACAAGGGTTTGCCATTAAAACGGTAACGTTCAAAACCGTTATATATTTGTAACGTTTAAAACTGTTACACATACACACTCAGCCTTGGTCCAAAAAGATAGTTAAGTTAAGTTTAGAAAGGTGAGCTATGGATTTGTTTGGAACGTCAACCATTGCAAATAAGATAATTGCTTTCAAATTGTTAGAAACTGACAATTGCAATGGCGAGGAAGAAATGATTTCAAGGTTGTGTCGTGGTAGGAGACCACTGATTTGAAAGCAATTACGGCCCGACAACGGTTGTAATCGGTAGTGGTCGGGATGCTTCCCATTTGTCACCACTAACAGAGTAGGTTATGGAGATTAGCACGTGCCTATGAAGAAAAGGAAGAGAAGATAATGTTCTTTTTTGTGTCTTCAATTGGTAAGGGAGGCACTAATTTATAGGAAGAAATCAAACCAAAAACGGAAGAGAAAAATCCGGGGAGGATACTAAGGGATTGTCATAAAAACTGTAATGTTCAAAACCGTTACATAAATATTGTAACATTTAAAACTGTTACACACACACTCAGTCCACGTCCGAAAAGATAGTTAAGTTAAGTTTATTCGTCAAGGCCCATGCCCCATGACCGTGGCGAACGATGTGCTCGCGTGTGTGTTTTAGCAAGCCTAAGTCCAAACATGATAACCAATCACAAAAAAATCTCAAGTACCAACTCAATAATAATAAAACGTGAGAGAATATATAAACAAGGGAGTATTCCCTCTCATAAACAATGTGGGACTTTTAAAAAAGGAGGTTTTTCAAGACTTGATTCCAACAAGCTAGACTTCTCTAACATTACCCAAATCTTAGAGTTAAATTTTGTTTTTCTCCTTTTAAAAGTTGTCGTAAGGGTCCTTGATTACACTACTCGTTCCTTTTGTGATTTATATAATACAACCAACTGAGTGTTTTTTTTTATGCTCATTTTTCATTTATAGAGCTCCAAATAAATCAAAATAAGGAATGAGCAAAAAAAAAATAACCTTGGACATATGACAGTATGATTGGTGGTGTCAGAAACATATCTGATCGCTGGGTCAACCTGATTCTGACTTGACTTCAACCTGGTTCGACCTGTGCGGGTCAGTCCTCAGACCTGACCGAAACCTGACATGGGATTACCCAGACAGACCTGAATTCAAACTTAAACCCGACCGTACTCAACCAGATTTTACTCAAATTCAATGATTTTTTTATATCTACAAAATTATTTAAATATATTATTTTTATCTTTTACTAAATATATAATATATCTTTCCTTATATCACTATTTATAAGTTGGTATTATTTAGAATTATATTTTTTGATAACATGATATCACTAGTAGTAGTGAGTAATATCATTGGTAAATCACCAGTAGAAACTGCTGCAAATCATACAATTTTTTTATAAAGATAATTGTATCTTTATTATTAAATTTGAAGGATATGAAATCATAGTTTAAAGGATATGAAGATCTTGATTGTGATATATTGAGTAATACAAACTTGAATATTTTTTTCATTAGAAAATAGAAAGAATGACAAAGGTACAATTGAAAAGAAAAAAAAGAATTTCCAGAATAATTGATACAAAATTGAGCAAAAAAACCCTATCCTAGATCTCACAAAAAACTAATTCAACACAAAAAACTAATTCAACATAACATAAGTATATAAAAATCAACAAATGAAATTACAAATCAAAAAGGGAAAACTCTCGTGTGGACTGCAACCACCACTGACTTCGGTGAGATCTTCGGTCTGCAAACCTTCATCGAGTTCTTCGCTTGTTCAAATCAAAATTTGAGATGAAGTCACTACCAACCCCGGGATGACAAAACTAGTCATAAGAATTAAGAACTAAGAAGTCACTACTCTCTCATAAACTTTATCAATTTTTTCCATTCAAAACTAGATTTAAGTTCGTTTAGCGTAAGGTGAAGGCATGAAAGAAATTATCTTACTCTGAAATTCTTGGAAAAATGAACCCATGGAGAAGATACAAATCAACACTAAGATCTAATAAGTTCGCACAAGTTCAAATAAGTGAAAGTATGTCTTAACCAATGTAAAGAGTAGAAAAAGAATTGATGAAAAAAAGACGTATACCTAATTGAAGGATAAGAGTTTTAGAGAATGAGAGAAGGAAATGGTGGTGGGCAGATGAGATGTTGGGAGGGGTGGGGATTAGCCGATTAGGGTTTTAGAGAGGATAGATGGAAGAGAGACTAGGGATATGAAAATGGGTTTGAGAGATTGATTGTTAGATTTTGATCCCTCTTAAATCAAAGGGTTTTAATTCATGATCCATTATATTATTTCTTGAATAGGAAGAGATGCAATGCTAACACATGGATTGGTGACCTAGCACACATGATTGATAATCTTATATTCTTATAAGTTATAATCTTACTAATTATTATCTTGGTTTAGTAACTTACCAACTTTAAATTGAAATTTTGGTTATTTT
Source organism: Beta vulgaris subsp. vulgaris (assembly GCF_026745355.1). Classification (NCBI taxonomy): domain Eukaryota; kingdom Viridiplantae; phylum Streptophyta; class Magnoliopsida; order Caryophyllales; family Amaranthaceae; genus Beta; species Beta vulgaris. The sequence goes on from NC_079208.1 coordinate 39,691,043, forward strand.
TATTGAAATTATTATTATTATTACTATTTAGCCCATAACTATCATTTATTAATTAGCATATTATTATTATTATTATTATTATTATTATTATTATTTAATTAAATTATGAATTGAGTTTCTAAATTTTAATTAGACTCCATGCTTATGGCGTTACTTATACAACTGTCATCAGTCTATTACTCAATTAAGTAATAGTATAATTATATTTATTAAAGTGAACTTATATGTAATGTTACATTGAATTTGATTATCGACTTGATACATTCGTTGATCTCGTACGGTAACAATTTGTTTTAATCCAAATACATGTTTTAGTTTCAAAATGCATTTAACATGAAGACTACTATCTAAAATAGTGTACTATTATCTTGAATTAGATAAAATAGTGTACTATTCTCTTGAATTACCTTATAATCTATATTGATACGTTCATTAATCTTATTATCGTATAACATATGAACTCTTGTTATGATCACTTAAGCCTCATATGAGTCATTGTTGTAAACATATGATTGTCATTTGTTATAATATTATAATATATCAAGAGTCGTTGTACTAATTTATAATCAATACAATATTATAATGGTTTTACAATTATTTTAATACCAATGTATAGTACTACTAAAATGATTAAACATATTGATTAAATAGTTTGTTTATACTTTATCATATATAGTCATAACATAATACATGTCTACCGTGTTATATATGTTTGTTATTGTTATATCGTACTAACATATATAAGCCTACTGATAAAATTGTTTCTTTATAGTTACATATATATAAGCCTACTGATAAAATAGTTTCTTTATAGTTACATATATATAAGCATACTGATAAATAGTTTCTTTATAATCACAAATATATACTTGTTAACTATTTTACTTAACTTATGGTTGTTATTTTTCAACAGTTAACTTATTTTAATAAGTTATGGTTAGCTTTTATTGGGATAATGATTTTGAGGTATAATTTATTATTATTATTGTGCAACATATGAACCCTCGTTATAATCACTACTCAGGCCTCATATGAACCGTCGTTGTAAATATATGAATGTATGATTGTTATTTGTTATAGTATTAGCATATTAAGAGTTGTTATACTAATTTATAATCAATAGAGTATTAGATTAGTTTTACAATTATTTTGATATCAATCTTATATTAAAATGATTCAACATATTAGTATTTATATTGTTATTGTTATTCCTGCTCTTATTTGTATTACTATTGCTATTATTAGCCTTGTTGATATTACTGTTATTATTTGTATTTTTACCTATTATTATTGTCAATTTATGTTTATTAGTACAATTATTCTCATTACCATCATAGCTATTTACAGACTTATATATATCAATCATAATGCTTATAATAATAAATCATTTATATAAAGTTTGGAATTGGTCGTCTACTCGTTACTATTGTCATTGGTAATAATATATAATATTAAAACATATGAAGAGTCATTCTACTCCTTTACTCATTAGAGTGATTTTACGCAATTGATTATTCGAAATAAGAGTTGACTAAGAAAATACATTGAACATCACGGTAATCAATATAGTGTTTTTATTGGTTTTTCGTTGTCATCCATATATTTATCGAACACACACATATGTATACATATGTCGATCTTAATACTTTTATTAATATGATTCGTTTACAAAATCCATAACAAAATCAAGATGGCCCGAGTGGGAGTTACCCGAAGTTGAACTGACGTTCAATATCGAATGGACCCGATGTTTCACAATGATCGGATTAAGGTCATTACTAATTCACCCCGAGTACATTTGACTTAACGCAACCATACATGAAACTTAAATACGACCTGCGCAAACCCGGCAAAAAATATGTCAATAGGTGATCATATCCGGGAATGGATCGATTTGTAAATGAAACGCTCAGACCTATTTGGCACCCAGGAATCCAACGATTCAAATGTGTTCGACCCAGTTGAACAAAACCTGACCAATCATGACCTGGGGCACTAACAATCAAAATCCTGACATGTCCGGGTCTGACCTGGCTCATCGTGGGTATACCCAAAACCTGTTTGAGAACCTCTTTTGACACCAATAAGTATGATACACCTCATTTATAGTGGTTTTTCTTCCTTTTCTTGTTTTAGGGGATAAGTATAACACATAACAGATGTCAAAAATTTATTCGTTGGCAAGATATATTTAACCGAATGAGGACAAGCATCACAAAGAAGTTGGTTGATACAGCGAATTGAAATGAAATAAAGTCTATATAAGACCACAAGATCAAAGATGGAGATGAACAGTACTGTCCTTGCAAGGCCAGCGATGACATATGACCATGTTTCTCCCGATCTATTAACAATAAGAGTTGGATGTACAACATTGGTAGCTGTAAAAGTGTGATGACTAGCATAAATAGCCGAAAAATGTAGGCAATAGAAATGAGTTTGGCTTCCAAATTTTTAGCCAAGTATGTTTTTTTTTTTTTTTTTTAAGCCAACTATGTTGATTACAAGATTAGTATATGTTTAAGCTACGGAAATATAGGATAAACATTTTACCAATATGAATCATATTACTATATGATAGAACATTTTTTTATAAGAAGGCCCATTCTACAAAAGGAGAGTAAGAGAAATCATTCTTTAAATGAGTTTGGTGAAATTTGACTCTTGATTCGTTATTTGGATGTCGGAGAGCTAGCCAACTATTCTGATCTCCTATTTCACTTTTTGTTTCTAAAAAGTAAGATTCAATAACTTGTACAAGTTAGGAGAATTTGAAGATCCCACTGCAATGAGCAAGAATTGAACTCTTGTCACAAGGGTATCTCACATACTCTATGATAAACATATGCTAACATTAATTTATTGTGTACACATGTAAAATACAGGAAGGAAGTTTACCTACATAGATGTACATTGTGAAATACAACGGGATATTCTACCAATATATGGGATCAAATTCCACTATGGGCTTTTTAGGGGTGAGGTTTCCCTTACTACTCCCCCCCCCCCTCAAGGAGTCTGACCTGCAAATCTGACTGGTTGTACCTGTGCGACATGCCAGTTCAGTAGGGTCTTTTATCTTAACAACTTTTTTTAAAAAAGGGATAGTACAACAAGGATGAACATATAGATTTCACCTGTTTTTTTTACTTGCAACGTCTTGATTTTGGCACTAGTCATGTACTTATTTTGTCCATAAATTTGTGAATAGTATAATTAAAATTTTAGTATGCAATGTGTTGTTGGATTTATTTCAATAATATATACTCCTTTTGGTATCTTTTCATCTCTCTCACTTATAATCTTGACACTACTCAATTACAGAGAATATCCGAAGTTATTCTTAATAAATAAGAAAAATATAGCTAGTCATGTACGGACTCTTATTGATTTGTCTCAATAAATACTTTTTTAATATTTAATCGTTATCATTTTTAATAATATGTAGTAAAAGATATTTAAGGTCAAAGAAGTGCATTGGCAAACACGCACAATTAAAACATGAATAATAGGATGATACAGAGGGAATATTTACAAGACAATTTTTATAATTTTCACAAATATATAATTAAAGATATATATTGATAAGTGTGAAAGTCAAAACATTGAAAGTAAAAAAATGAAGGAAGTATATATATCAACATACTTGTTAAGATGTTTATTGAAGGATGGAAAGTTATCAACATGGATAAAGTACTACAAATGCTTTATACATAAGGCATTTGTTCTCTTCAATTTAAAAACATGATATTAGATAAAAATCAATTTGCACTAGCAAAAATTTGCTTTAGTTAGTAAATTTTAGTTTAATAAATGATTTTATGGCACATCATGGTCATGAGGCTGATTCGCTTTTATGTATTGGTTTTCTTCTTCTAACATTGTTTTTTCTTCTATCATCCGAAAGGATGATGTAGGCTGGTCCTATTTTAGAGGTTCGTCCTAGGTTGTTTTTTACTCTCTCAGTCCCAAAGTATAGTTCCCATTTTCATTCTAGGTGTCCCAAAATAGTTATCATTTTCATATTTAGTTTCATATTTTATCGTAATTTGTCTAGAAAAACCGTGTCCCATCATTTATTTGCTTCTTGAATTTTGTTTTTTCCATTTTTTATTCAACCAAAATGTTACAATTAATGCCCTTTCACCAATTTTTCTCCATTCTCTCTCCTAAAATCATATTTTCCCATACAACATTTATTTAAATAAACAAAAACTCTTTACTATCCCTCTTAGATTCTACTTCCATAAATTACCGTGAAAAAAAAGAAATGGGAACTATATTTTGAGACATAGGGAGTACTTACAAAAAAAATACATAATTTTATTAAATCATAAAAAAAAACACCTTAGACAAACTACCATTATTCCCCTACCAGTTATACTTTCGAGAGGTATCAGCTCGGTAGGATCCACGTACTTAACTAAAAGAAACTACATTGTACTCTTTTCTTTAACCAATTTCAACTCGAGTCGCCTATTGACCAACCCTTTATTTATATACTTCCTCCGTTTAGAAATAGTTGCACTTGTCGATGCATGGTTTCGAAGATTAATATCTTCAATTATCAATGAGTAAAAATGATAAAAAGTTAATATTAAAAAAATATACATTAAGACGAATTTAACAAGATCTCATATGATTATTTTTGAAATGATATAGTGTATTTTGAAATGATATAGTGTAGTTTATTTGTATATTACACAAAATTATCATAATCGATCGTTATAGTGTTGACATGATGACGTATTTTGACATGATATAGTACGTTTTGACATGACATAGTGTATGTTTTTTCTACACGACTGTTTTTGTTAAAATTTTAGAGAGAGAGAATCTTATTGAAGATTGGAAAGTGGGAGTGACTAGTTTGTAGTGGGACACGTGCCTGGGCATGGTCCACCGTATTTTTAATGTGAACCGGGTCCACACAAGACGGACTATTAAGTATCACATATGCAACTTTTCTCTCTTGTTAATTAACAACTCTTCGATTTCATGCATTTAGATATAATAGAAATATTAAAGAACAAATGAAGTATTATCTTAATCATGTTTATAAACTAGCTATACAGTATTTAATCCGAAACATAACGCGACTTAAGAACGATAAAATTTTATATTTTACTTTGATACACATGCGATTAACGTTGTAAACATGTATGACATGATTTTTATTTTACTAAAACAACAATCGTAGAAACATCATAATTCACAAGTATTTCAGTCTCGAGCAAATGACCTTTCTTTTATCTCAAGTTTTCAAAATTATGAATGCTTGTCTAGATGTTTAGGTAGAGATGAGCATCGATGAAAAGCCTATTCTTGCACATTTTTTATAGTACGAATACTGTTCCTGAAGAAATAGTTGTTGAATTTTCTTGATCACAATTCATAATCAATTTGGCATTTCTATATACCAACATTTTAGGCCATTTATAGCAATCCTGCCCACGCCATTCTTAATTACGTTATCCCTCAATAGTTTCGTTGCCACCTATTAGTGTATCATAGATCATGAAAACGGTCGTCAACTGGGGCAAAAGAGGTAAAAGTGCCTTGGAGCTTATACCTGGTGGCCGTCGAGCTCTTCCTTTTTGTTCCTTGTGTGATACTTACTATGAATAATTGACATGAATAATTATAACTTTCACATTTTTTAAACAAATAATCACAATTTTGGATTATTTTAGAATAATCCCAACTTCAAGGAGTACCTTTTCAAAATAATCTGAACAATTATTTTTCTATATACTATAGATCTAAAACGGATTAGTGTATGCAAGAAAAGTGATACTTTGGTTTATATGAGAATAATTCATCAAAGTTAGGGTTATTATGGAATAACCCAATTGGGATTATTTTGAAAATACAATTGAAAGTTGCGATTATTCATGTCAGTGGCGGATTATAAGACGGACAGTCAGGGGCCTGGCCCCTCTTATGTTTGTAAAGTAAAGGTCTGATGTTCGATCCATGACTCATAACATGCTTATGTCTTTTTGCCTTTGTCTATTTCTTTTTTGCCTTTATCTTTGGGTTACCATGTTCCTAATTTTGAAAAATATTTTCTGTTCATTGTTAGTATCTTTTTTTTTTCCTTATATCTTGCCTCTTTGGCTTATTATGTTCCTAATTTTGTAAAATATTTTTTATTATTGTTAGTATCTTCTTTTAGTTTTTATATGTAATCAATTTTTTTCCTCAAATCGTTGTTAACAATGATAAATGATAGAAGTATCTTCTTTTGCCTTGACTTAAGAAAGCAATTTGTTAATTGATCTTAGTTAGTTATTAATAATACTAATGAATTAACTATAACTTTAGTTTCTAAAAAAATTGTGATTTAGAACAACTAAATTAGCTATAACTTCTTTGTAGCCGTTGATCTCTATTATATAAGCCAATAGATGAGGTGTGGTGTCCTTTTTTGAAGTAACTAAAATACCCTCTAATAATTTGAAACAATGTTTTTCTTTTTATAAAAAATTGAAAAATAAGAATCAATGAAACTTGCCATATGAGTACGCCAAAAATGGAATATGCAATAACATTAATAACTTGACAAACTAGATTGACACAATCAATTCACGAAATCAATTAGAATCTTCAACCAAAAAAAGTTAGCAATATACCGTGATAACATATATTTCATATTTAAAAAGTTCAAACAATATGATTTATTAACATTTATAATTGTTAAAGAACTTTACTAAAGTCGTTGAAATTTTTTTATTAATTTATTGACCAAATTTTACAGTGACGGTATTGAACAGTTACAAATCATTCACCTTTAATTTAAAAGAACCTCAATAAGTTATATCACTACCAAAATAATTTTAAATAAAAAAACATGTCCATTTATATATAACTACATAAGGTTGTCGACGCACGCATCGCGTGCATATGCAACTAGTAATAATATATTTAAACTTTGATGTATATCTATCAGTGTTTTTATTCCTCATTTAAATTTTGCCGTTTAACTTTTAATTTGTGGAATCGGACCTTGTGAAATAGTTCGTTGGTCAAGATCCGCCACTGATTCATGTAATTTTTTTCATTCTATCCGTAGGTTTCTCTTTCAAATCACCATCTTCATTAAGCACTATGGCAAATTGGTGACGAAACCCTAGGTTTTTCTCTTTACCCCTTCTCTCTGTTCTCACCATCTTCTAAGAGGAAAGATTCAAAGATATATTGGAGAACTGTTAGGTAGCATCTACATGGAAGGACATAAATTGTAATACTCCGTATTTTTGGAGATTATTTTGTATAAATAAGAAAATATAAAGACTAGAATCTAAAAGTATTTTGATATTACTTACAAAAAAAATAATATAGTTTGGGGTAAGCTTACGATTATAACTGAATTAAGCTTACAATCATATTATGGTTTAGTTTATTTTAATTTTCGAATAAATAAAATAAAATAAATCCTATTAGACTTAGTAAGGCCACACTATAAATAGGAAAGGAGAAAAAGAAAAGAATAAAAAACATCTGAAATCCTAATATCTCTCTCTCCCTCTCAGCCGTCTCTCTCAATTTCTCTCTCTCTCCCTCTCAGCCGTCTCTCTCAATTTCTCTCTCTCTCAGTCATTTTTCTCTCCAATCCTCTCTTCTCTCTCTCCTTCTCCCTTGTCGTTTCCTTTCTATGAACCTCGTCGAAGGCGTGCGAGCGAGTGTGAGGGTCGAGGCGAGCGAGTGTGAGCGTCGAGTGCGAGGGTCGCGGTTCGAGGTTGTGCGTGTTGTACGAGCGATTCGTGCGACGAGGGTTGTGGGTGCGAAGTCGCGCCTACGAAACCGAGGGTTGTGCGACAGGAGTGTTGTGTAAGCGAGCAAGACCTGTGGCGATTGCTGTTGTGTGTACGAACCAAGGAAAGGGTTTGAGTGCTGGCGAGTTCGTGAAATTGGGGTGGTGCGAGAAGGGGTGCGAAGCCTTCGAAGGCGTGAGGGCGAGACCTCGAGTGTGGTGTGCGAGTCGCGCAAGCACGTCGAGGCTCGTGGTGCGTGTGGGAGTGGTGTGTTATGCGTGCGTGCGGTGCGCGAGTGTGGTGGTGCGTGGTTAGTCGCCGTCGGAGTTCGATTGCCGGTGTTTGACGCCGGCAATACTAAGTGGTATGAAAAAAAAAAAATATTTATATAATATGATTTTATTTTAGTACTTAATATTGTATAATCTGTTTTCTTATAATTAAGTTTAATTTATTTAAGTTGTAATCAGAGTAAATTATTAATTGGTTAAGTTGTAAAATTGATTTAAGTTGTAAATCTGATTTAGGGTTTTGTAGGTAAGTAAGGTGTAAAGTTAAGAAATCAGATTATTATTTATAGTTAGAATGTTATAATAGCCTTGTTATTCAAATCTGATTTTAGTTGTATTGGATATAAGGATTTAAATGGAGTTGGTAAAGGTATTATGTTATTAAACTAACTAAAATCAGCTTTGCTCACTGTTATTGGTTCTTAAAATACGTTAAGTTAAATAGAGTTATGAAAGAAAAGAAAGTTAATAAACAACAAGATTAGTTCTTTTTATACTCCAAAATATTAAGTTGATATAGTTAGTCAGGTGTTATGTGTTAATAATATCAAGGATGTAGCATTGCAGTACTTCCTTAATCGTTTAGGTCCCAATTTCATAAGCGGAACGTTTAATTAGGCAGCGAAGATTCTTCGTTACAAGGTACGTGCGCGTATCAGTTCAGCTGCAATTACTAGTATCATGTTAGGTTATGAATTATTCTATTGGAACCTAGAATCATGATAGGGAACGATTGTGATGGCTGAGATTGTTTGGTAACATAATTATGATTGGAAATCGATATGTGGCATTGTTATGCATAATTCTATCGTGTCATAAGCATGAAAGTATTGGATTTGTATTCTTTGATCTATGGTGTAACAAGGATGTTACAAGAAGTAAAGATTTGCGTATTGTTTCTAAGAACGAACATTAAATGATTCTATGTTTAATGTGGTATGAATGGACAATACTAAAAAAGGATTTTGGCAATAAACTTGTAGTTGGACTCCCTACAAGTGATGAACAATGGGGGGAGTGTGAGACTTGTTCTACACTCCTACGGAGGCCTACTATGACGACCAGTAGTGTCCTTATAATTTTTGATAACTCAAGTAGGCGGAAGGTTCCGTACGATCTTTGGGGTATGCATACTAAGGTGATGGATGTGGGACGGAACGAAACGTATTTGCATTCCATCTAATAGACCAAGTTGTCTGTTAAGGATTAAGTAGACCGCATGATTCTAATAAGATGATGGTGCCCATTCGCTGCCACTAAATAAAAAGTAAAGAATGTAATGCTATTTTAGTATGATGTCTAGGAATGATCATTATTGCTTTATTTATGCTTAGTATGTACTCAATGCTTTACTATGTACTTAGCATAGTTGATTGTGTGTTATTGTGTTGTTTGTTGACCTATGATGAACCATTTATGCTACAATAGGGAGCAGACTAGGTGTGCAGGTGTTGCTGCATGAGGTTGAGCATACGGGGGATAGTTCTTAGTCTTGAAACCTTAAATCGTTTTAGTTAAACATTATAAGACTATTATGATTTATCTAGTTTGTGGTTTGAATAAAAAGGGGTGATGGTTCCTGAGTTGTAGTTACATTTTAATTCCACTGCAGTTCAGTTTTCATGACAATGATTTAAGTTAACATTTCTTTTCAATAAGTCTTGCGTTTCACTGCGGCGGTAACACTCCCAAAGTCGATGCAACGTAGTCATAGACGTGTATGGATTTTGGGGGTGTTACATATATATACTCCAATTTTCTATTAAGCATGCACAAATGCAGAACTGTAGAGGTGATTTCATGAAGATGCTAAACGGTAAAGTAGACCAGAAGAACTTTGGTCAGTCAAATACCAAAGCTCCAATAACAACAGCTCCAACACAAGCATCCAAACATCAGCGCGTGGTTTCAGAACCAGTGGTTAGTTGTTCAATTTTATTAAACTATCCCCCATCTTAGCATAAGTATCATTTCAATAAGTCCGAAGTTTTGTTATTTCTCTTTCTATGGTTATTTTTGGATGTTCTTTAGTGTTGGAGGAGATAAATGGTAAATGGTATGCGGTAATTTGCTTGGTGTTTAACCTATCCATCTATGGCTTCATTTTTTAGAATTATTAGGAACGCCAGCATTGGGTTGCTATATCTAACCTTCCTCAATCATGATGTTGTCAAAGAACTAAATGTATCTGGCTTTTCTAAGATAAGGAGAGCTCTAGGAAATGAAGAACAATCAATCTTGGAGTTTGCCAAACCAAGATAGTAGGCGTAACATCAAGTACTTGTGTGGTGGCAAATAACAACAGTGTTTATCTCTATCAAGATCCTTGTTCACAAGATCTTTTAGAACTTGAATCTATTGTGGAATGTGTTTGATCTTCTACTTTAGGATTGCAGTTGTTGATCTTCATATCACGTTATCGGGTGATGAGTTAAATAAATTCACATCACCCTATGTTCATGTGATAGCTTTAGGAGTCATTGCAATTAAAAAAATAAATCTTGTAGGAGGCTATTCAATTTGATTTGGGGCACGTTTTGATCCCCATAAATATTGAGGTTTTGTCTTTTAAGGCAAAATGAAGATACCATCTGCGTAGGGTACGAAGTCATAGAAAGTGACTTCCTCTGTAGTTCAATCTTTAGAATCACATGAAGATATCTCAATTCAAAGGTCGTAGGATTCTCGTCTTGTGTGAACCTCTGGTTCTACAAGAACAAATTTGGCAATCCATCATTGAAGATCGTTTTAGTTTAACATCTCGACAGTTTCCATCACACGTCAATATTTTCTCTGCAAGATACAAGGATCAACTCCATAAAAAAATCGCCCAAGAAAAGTTCCATATGTGATTTCTTTCCACAGTCTCCTCTACGTAGAATTTCAGACTGGTAAGGTGGTGAGATGGTTTGTAACTTCTTGTTGGTTTTACTTTCTATGCGTTGTAAGAGCTAGTCAAGCTCGTTTTAATGTTCTTTTACTTTTCTTTTATTGTTTAGATGAATTTGTTCTATCTCTAGGTTGTACTTCAATTTCAATTGATGTAAATTTTCTTTATATCATAAACAATTAATTCATGAAGACTGGCAAGACATATATTTCATGAAAATAATATAATCATATATTCATAATTTCACCATCTACATGCTAATTATACTAGTATCCATGATCAAGGAGGCACTTCTATTTCATTTAAAACTGATAGCACATCACAATATCCCAATTTGTTATTACTTGATAATCAATTGTTGGTTATTGACAGATTTGACGAACAATCTATATTTACTGTCTCTATAATTAATTGTTTGAATAAAAAGACAACAGACGACACTCCAACAAGTTGCTCCTATTTAGTTTTTTCCTAATCATATTTGCTAGACACTTATCCTAAATATATATTCATTAATCAGGACAAAAGGGCACAAGGCAACCAAAAAGTTTTAGAGATATATCATCTTGATTCGGTTTTTTTAATTTAATGTTTACAATTATTAGAAAAAAAAATAGTTTTCAATTTTTAATTGTTAGATTTTAGTTGAAATAATTATAAGGATGATAAGTTGGAAGTTCTTTACGTAACCCATAGTTAAGCCATAATTTATTTATTTTTTTAAAAAATACCTAACCCAACCTTAAAAAGGAACCATAAACCAAAAATGGTCATTTAAAACTTAAAGGTATTGAACAAATATGATAATTCGAAATAAGAAACTCATGAGGTCTAATTGTTTTAATTGGTTGATTGTAACATATTTTTTGAAATTTTTATTAAAATTAGTGAGACATAGTAATATTACCAACTAATAAAATAAAGTGACACACAAGTGGTACATAAAAAATTAGACATAAAATTTTGATTTCTTACAAACATTTTTAGTAAATATTATTTCCTCAAATTATAAACATATGCATCAATGTATATTTCTTACTCTCCAAATATCCTTTTTTAATACATGAATATCATATTTTTTTTCCCTTCTTCCCAAAAACCTCTATAATGCTCATAAGTTAAAAGTGTGAGACTGTTGTATAGTTCTGGTTGTCGCTGCTGTGCTAGCAGTTATAGGATGTAAATTTGTTCGATAAAATATGAGTTTTACTTACTTACCTCGAAAAAAGTGTGAGATTCTACTTATAATGGCTATATTTCAGCCAATTAAAATAAGAAGTGATATTATCCTTTTGAGATTGGAAAATTGATGAAAATAATTGCACATTTTCCCTATCTGCTCAAAGTATATCATTCCATCTTTCAAAAATCTAGCAATATTTCCGACTATGACCCATGTCTTCTCAAACTAAGCTATTTTGATCATTGACCTGGTTAACCAGTTAAAAAAGTGCTGAGCCTTTCAATTAAATAAAACTAAAAGACCCTAATCCTAACTCCAGCAGCCTCCAAACCCACCACCTCCCCTTCCACCTGCCCCGACAAAACCCCAGCAGTAGCTCCCCGACCCTCCGAAAAGGATCCCATCCTTACCCCCGAAATTAGGGTGGTATTTCAGTGGGTGGGGGTCATTTTTTAAGGTAAAAGGAGTGATTTCGGGGACGAGGTGGTTTTGTAGAGGGGTTATATTCAGGGGGGTGATTTTGGGGGATGGTTTTGCCGAGAGGGGTTGTTACGAGGGTGGGGTGGTCTGTTTTGAGGGTAGGGGACGGTGGAATTATAGGGGTGGTGGTTTCAGGAGTGGGGTCTAGTGGAAGGGGATGAGGTTTATTTTGTGAGGTTGGCAGCTGATGGCTTGGGTGGGTGACTAGTGGAAGGGGGATATGGGGGAAGAACTAGAGACTTAGGGAGAGGGTAGCTGGTGGTGGCAGGGTTAGGGAAGAAAGGGGGGATTTCGAAGGGTGGGAATGCTAGTGAAAGGGGAGTTGTAGTGGTTCGGTATTTTTTTTCTTTTTTTCTTTTAAATTTATGATTAAGTTTAGGTACTTAATTAAGAATTTGGTTTTAAATCGTATTAAATTAATTCTTAATTATACAATTGGGATTTTGAATTTGTATTTACAGGTTACTAATAGGTCATCACCATTTTGGATAGACATATATAAGCAAATTTGGGATTGTCTCCAGATTTTTCAAAAGTGGGACTGTTTTGAAGTGATCGACAAAAGATGGGATTATTTCCATCAATTTTATTATTTTTGATAATGATTAATACATATAAAAGTAAGTTACTCTTTCCTTGCTTCAGTAGTAAGACGGTGAGCAATCTTTACCTTTTGTCTAGGGACATGAAGTAAAAATCTGAAGAAAATTTATCTAATAGGAAAAGGATATCCATAATGATGGTTCTGAAGTCAACCTCCGTGTTGAGGGGAGTTGAGCAGCCTTCGACTATATTCTTCGAGTCCGACCATATCTCCAGTACTTGAATTCCTTTCTTCTGCACTTCAATTAACCCATAAAGGAGAGCATACGCTTCCACTTGATTCAGGGACTTGGCGCATATTTTATTCGTACCTTGAGCTATGATCTCTCCTTTAACCCCTAACACCCATCCAAAGGCCACGTCTTGTCCTTCCTCGTTGTCCTCTTTAGGGTTCCAAGCTCCGTCCACCATCAGCTCATTTCCTTGCATTTCTTGCTTCCAGTTGTTTTCCAAGCAGTTTGATTTGCTTCAGAACTTATCTTTTTTACACCTCCCTTTTCCTCATTTTCATATTTGATTGAGTCCTTGTTCCTAGCCTTCCACCCTTTTTCTTTCCATTTTCTTATCCAGTCAAAGATGGTTGTGGGTCTTAATGGTTCAGAAGGGTTAAAGACTCTCTTGTTTCTCATTATCCACGGACTCTAAAGTATGGCCAAGAATTCAAAGACCTTGCTAACCTCCTCATCTTTTGTATTCATCAGAAACCACATCCAATTTCTCGACCACTCCCTTATTCTTTTCCCCTTTGGTTGATTCGCATTAGTACCTGTTATGTGTGAACAACGAGGGAATCAGATATACCACTCCAAGGCACGGAAACTACGCTTTTTCTATTAATTTAATTTCGCCCCTCTAGGATCAAGGGGTTAACACGAAATAACTAATGAGAGACAATGGAGAAAACAATTCACAAGATGATCTTCTATGTGAATCAACAAGAAATTTGTGTTTAGAATTTGTGAAGAACACTTAAGAAAAATTAGCAAAGTTTCTCTCAAGCAAAGCAAGTAGATTCGAATATGAAAAACTGATTTTTTCTCTCTCCTCATAAGAATATATATATATATATATATATATATATATCACCTTCATAGATTAGAGTTGTTATAATCATAACTCCCCTCCCCTTTTAATCACTGATTAAGAACCTTTAATCCTCAGATTAAGAATCCTAATAGTCATTAGACGGATAACGAACGTACACAATGCAACAGTTATAAACCGTTCATGCACCTTTTCACGTCCCAAAACAGAACACCCGTCGCGACTCGCGATACAGATCGCGAGTCGCGACAAAGCACCGGTCGCGAACCGCAACTCGCGACGGCCCCCAGGTCACCACCCTCGACCAACCTTCTGTTTTTCTTAGTTTTTCCTCGTGAATTTGCATACTCTAATCATAACTTACTAGACCTCCTCCTCTTCTAGTATATGATCATATGAGCTTGTAAACCCATTACACTATAAATGTTCCAACAATCCTCCTGCCATTTATAGGGTAATGTTGAAAAGTTTTCAACTTGCTATAAATCACAAACAAAACATGCTCATGTATCATGGAAATATCTTACGATTGAATCCCCACTTAGTAAAAGTACCTTTACAATAATTTCGATCATAATGATATACAAAGCTTTGAATCATATAACCGACCACCATAAATTATTGAAGATACTAATACACATAAACATACACTAAGTTGTTAACCTCCGACACCTATGAAGCCTTGGTGTCCATATCCATTCATAAGCGTTCCAAGTCAAGCCTTAGACTTGGTGAAGCGGCCAAACCTGTAGCTTATATAGGTAAATCTTTACGAACATGCTCCTACAACTGAGCATATTATCAAAGATTTATTAAGAATAAATTCAACCTCTTAGCATTGTAGCAACAAACACTAACCTTGGAATGTGTTAAACAAGTGCTCCCCACCTTCTAGAGAAAATACTATCCTCTTTGAATTTGAGATCTAAGTTGTATTAGACGTCAAATAGAGTTTTCCTTCACCATAGGTTGTCAATAGGCTTAAGACCCATCCCTTTGTTCATTTTGTTCACTAGTTCCTTGACAACGGTTTAGTAAACGTATCCGCCAAGTTCAAACTAGACCGAAAAAATTAATAGTTATACAACTATTCCTTATCATTTCATGCACATAGCTATGTCTAACTCCAATGTGCCTTTACTTGCCATTATAGACTTCACTATTAGCTTTGCTATGGTTGATGCACTATCACAATGAAGCAAGAGGTGACATAGGTTTACCCAAAATCACCTCACTCAACACATTCTTAGCCATTCCCTTCTTGGCAACAAGAAGCCAAAGCAATGAATTCCGATCCATAGTGAATTGTTATACATGTTTGCTTCTTGGATGCCCATGAAATAGCACCTCCTCCAAGAAAAAACACAACACCACTAGTGGATGAATAATCTTCCTTATTGAAATCCAACTAGCATCCGAGTAACCTTCTAAATAGAAGGTTCTCTTTTGTATTATGACATAATCAAGGTCTTATTCAATACCTTAACACTCTTCTCAATGCTTGCCAATGCAACAACTAGGATTACTAGTATACCTACTGAGCTTGCCAATAGCAAAGCTATATCCGGCCGAGTGCTAGTCATAGCATACATCAAGCTTCCAATTAAGCTTGCATACTCCAATTGAATAAGATACCACTACTCGGAACCAAGTGAATACTAGGATCCATAGGAGTAGCAAAATGAGTCGAATTTGACTCATTATACCTCTTGACCACTTTCTCAATTAATGAGATTGTGATAAAGAAAAGACCCTTTCCCTCTATTATTCTAATACCTAGAATAACATCCGCTTCACCCAAATCTTTCATGGAGAAGCTAGAAGAGGGAAAACTTTGGTCTTTTCCACTTGTTCCAAATCAGTCCCAAAAATAAGCATATCATCAACATATAAGCAAATTATAACTCCTTTACCGTTATTATCAAATTTGCTATATACACACTTATCGGACTGATTTATTTTGAACCCACTAGACAACACAACTTCATCAAATTTTTGATGCCATTGCTTAGGTGCTTGTTTAAGACCATACAAAGATCTAACTAATTTGAAACTTTAGTTTCTTGACCTTTACCACAAACCCTTCAGGTTGATTCATGTACACTTCCTCCTCCAATTCACCATTAAGAAAAGCAGTTTTTACATCCATTTGGTGAATTACTAGACCATGAATCGCAGCTAATGCTATCAAAAGTCTAATAGTAGCTATTCTAGCTACTGGAGCATAAGTGTCAAAATAATCGATACCATATCTTTGCCTAAAACCTTGGACCACTAACCGGGCCTTATGTTTTAGTATGGTTCCATCGATTTTCTTTTTCCTTACAAAAATCCATTTACAACCTAGGGTTTCAACCGGGAGGTAAATTAGCTAAAATCCAAGTTGATTATCCCATTATTGAATCCATTTCATCATTCACTGCCTCTTTCCAGAAAGCAGAATCATGAGACTTCATAGCCTCATCAAAGGTCCTAGGATCCTCCTCCATATTGTAACAATATGAAATTTGAGTCGAAATTGACTCCCTTGACCCTTCAACTAAATATAGTTGAAAATCCGGTCCAAAAGATTTCTCTTTTCTAATTCTTTTACTTTTCCTAATTTCCGGTGTTGTAGTATCATGATCATTATAATGTCATCTCAACATTGGAACTAGTACTAGGTATCATGTCCTTTGGTCTTGGAATCGATGAGAATCTAGTCTCATCAAATATTGCATCCCTTGACTCTATCACGGATGAATAGAGACAAAGTCATTGGGCTCAATGACATAAAACCTATAGGCTTTGCTATGTACCGCATAGCCTATAAAAATGCAATCAATTCCTTTTTCACCTAAAGTTTTCCTTTTAGGTTCCGTCAATTTGACAATTGCCCTACAACCCCTACCTTAAGGTAATTGAGATTAGGCTTTTTTTACACCAAAGTTCATAAGGGGTAGTCTTATTCCTTTTATTAGGAACTCGATTTAAATATAACATGCAGTTAAAATTGCATCACCCCAAAAACCGTCATTAAGACCCGAATTAGAAAGCATGGTTTAACCATTTCTTTTAGACCCTATTTTTCCTTTCCGCTATACCATTACTTTGAGGTGAGTATGGGGCGTTGTTTCATGAATTACACCAATGGAACTAAAATAACTTGGATTATAATATTCACCACCCCTATCCGTTCGAAGTCTTTTAACTTTTATTAAGTTGAAGTTCCACTTCGTTTAAAGTCTTAAACTTTTCTAGTGCTTCATCTTTAGTAAATACAAATATATGTAACAAAACCTTGAAAAATCATCAATAAAAGTTACAATATATTTTTTATTTCCTAAAGAAGGTGAACTATGAAAGTCACACAAGTCACTATGCACCAATTCAAGCAATACCGTTTGTCTAGTCACACTAGAAATAAGGATTTTTGTAATTTTATTTAGCAGCAATGTTACACTTCTCTAACTTTAAATCGAAAGGGGGTATTAACCCATTTTAGACATGTCATATAATCTACGATAATTCACATGACATAAACGATTGTGCCATAGAGAAGAAACATCAAGCATGTAAATAGAACTAGTACAATTTATTATAATACTAAATTTAAACATTCCATTACAAAAAAACCTTGTCCAACAAAATACCACCCTTGGAAATAATAAAATTATCCGACTCAAATACAACTTTAAAACCAAACTTATGAAAGACTTCCCGACACAAGATTCTTCCTAACTTCCGATACATAAACAACATCCCAGAGAGTTAAAGTCTAACCCAAAGGTAACAACAATTCTACTTGGCCTATGCCTTAGCCTTTACCGTGAATCATTCCCCATATACAAGATTGGACCATCATCCAAATCTTTCAAAGACTTGAAGAATCTTATTATTGCACACATGTCTAGAGGCTCCCGAATCTATCCACCAAGAATCATCAACCTGACACAACATAATTTCAGAAATCATAGCCACAAAATTCATTTCATCAACTACATTTTCATGTGTAATTTTACCTTGGTTTTGAACTACACTAGATTGTTCATTCTTTGTCTTCTTCTTGTTCTTAGACGGACAATCCCTCTTGAGATGAGGACCATTGCATACCCAACAAGTGAGAGTCTTCCTCTTCTTGTTTGCAAAATTGGTTTTAGAGTTATTATTGTTGGATTTCTTGGTCTTACTAGACCCACCAACCTCTACCATATTCATGGTAGACATAGGAATAATAGTAGTAGTATCCTTAACCCCATCCTGTGCTCGGATACCCCCTTCAATACGAAGATGAGTTCCTAATTGCTCAATGGACATATATTCCTTCCTATGTTTCAAGGAATGCTTAATATCTCTCCAAGAGTGTGGTAAATTATCGATGATTGAGGCAACCGCAATCGCCTCATCCATCACCATACCATGTGATCTTATTTGGTTCAAAATATGATGAACTTCATGAAATTTCTCTACAATAGGCCGATCATTAGTCATTTTAAATGAATTAAAATTACAAACAAGAAATTTTATACTTGAAGCATCTTCCGAAATATACTTGGCCTCAAGAGCATCCCAAAGTTCCTTTGCACTCTCCACGTTTTGGTAAAGATCGAACATAGGGTCGGTTAGAGAGTTGAGAATGTGACATAGGCAAATGTAGTCATCATTCTCCCACTTTTGTTCTCTTCCTTGTATTCTTAATGGACTCTTCCTCTCCATCTTTTGGGAATGGTGGCATGGGTGTTGAAAGAACATAGACCACATTCAATGTACTCAACAAGAAGTGCATCTTCTTTTGCCATCTTCGATAACCTACCACCTCAAACTTATCCAACTTTAGGAAGTTCATAGTCATGTCCTTGAGTAATTGAGCCATATCCGAAAAGAAAGGAAATTAAACTAATAGATTGTTATGTGTGAACAACAAGGGAACCGGATATACCACTCCAAGGTATGGAAACTACGATTTCCTATTAGTTTAATTTCGCCCCTCTAGGATCATCGGGTTAACACGAAATAACTAATGAGATACAATGGAGAAAACAATTCACAAGATGATCTTCTATGTGAATCAACAAGAACTTTGTGTTTAGAGTTTGTGAAGAACACTTAAGAGAAATTAGCAAAGTTTCTCTCAAGCAAAGCAAGTAGATTCGAATATGAAAAACTGGTTTTTTTCTCTCTCCTCATAAGAATCCAAAGGTCATATATATATATATATATATATCACCTTCACATATTAGAGTTGTTATTGTCATAACCTCCCCTTTAATCACTGATTAAGAACCTTTAATCCTCAGATTAAGAATTCCAATAGTCATTAAACGGATAACGTACACAATACAACGGTTATAAACAGAACACCCGTCGCAACTCGCAATACCGATCGTGAGTTGCGACAAAGCATCAGTTGCGACCTGTGATACCCGTCGCGACTCGCAATACAGATCGCGAGTTGCGACAAAGCACCGGTCAAGACCTGCGACACGTGTTGCGACCCGCAACTAACCTTCCGTTTTGCTTGGTTTTTCCTCTTGAATTTGCGTTATCTAATCTTAACATACTAGACCTCCTCCTCTTCTAGTAAATGATCATATGAGCTTGTAAACCCATTACACTATAAATGTTCCAACAATACCTAGATTTGAACACTTCTATACTCTCACAGAAAATTCACATTCCTTAAACAGGTGAGTTTCAGATTCTTTGTTTGACCCACAGAGTGGACAAAGACTCTTGCTTAGGATTTTCCTTTTCCTAAGGTTAACTCTGGTGGCTAGAGCACCATCATATAACTTCCAATAGAAAAATTTCCGTTTTGGCCAAATTTTGAGTTTCAGAATTCCATCCAGAATTTTTGGTTCCTATCTTTTTAAGGTCCCTTATTTTCAAGAACCAGTACCCTGACTTGATTGAATACTCCCCCTTAGAAGAATATAGCCGATGTAAAAATACACCAAAGTAGAAATGAAATCAAAGCCATCAATTCTACTGATATGACTTAGTTTGGGTTCGATCAACTTTATAGTTTTTTTTAACTCAAATTCAAACTCACCTCTTAGAAATCAAGCTTGGTTTGATTTGGTTTGATAAGAATGATTCAAGTAACAAACTCAACTTGCAAAAAGACATGTGCCAAAAATAAGCACTATAAGCTCTTAATTTTGTTATTAATCAACTTTAAAAATTAGGGGTCCTGCATGGACAAGTTGTGTTGGTCCTATTATCTTTGTCATTCAATAAATCATTTGAGCCATGGTCGAGCAATTACGGAACAATCTTATAAACAATGTAATTTACTTCTTAACTGAATGAGCTCACTAGTTTTTGAGCAGGACACATTTTTGTATGAGTTTGGCTCATTTAATATTTAAACAATAATTCTAAGTTCAGACTTAGCTTATTAACAAAGTAAACGAGTTCAGACCAAACTTTTATTTAATCGACTCCAAACTATTCGCAAACTGTATTGTTTGTATCCATCCCTACATATGAGTTAATTTAGTCAAATACTTCCCTTGAGACCCCTTCTAAGCTTGGAGGGCTGCGCTTTTACCTAAAAAGCGCAGCCCTTCCTTAGCGCGGCCTTACTTAAAAAGTGAAGGGCTGATATTGAAAGGGCTGCTGTCAAAAAGCGCAGCCCTACAAGCCTTTTTCAGCGCAACCCTTCTTCATTTTTCCACTAGTGTTCATAGCCATTTGAAGGCATACATCGAGCTACAATCCCCCAAAAGACTAATATATTCATGCATCAATCAATAGGAGCCCTCCCAAACATCTTGTCTTGAATAGCCTTTACAAGATTCAAGGCATACGACTCCAACTCCATATTCACTAGTGAAAAAATCCAATGTCACTTAGTAACAAATGCGGTTTTTACAAAACCGCATCAAAAAATCCATTAAAAAAATAGGAAGGAAAGTTGGGAAGAAATCTGATGCGGTCCTCTTCTGGACCGCATCAGATTAAAAAATTGATGCGATTTTGTTGAAATCTTATGCGGTTCTTAGAACCGCATCAGATTTTCTCAATTTTTTAAAAAAGAAAACCGAAGATGCGCTGGCCTGGCCCATTACTCTACTGCCCATTTCTTTCCCTTATAACCCCTTCTACCCCATCCCATTTCCTGCCCTCTCAAACCCTCATCCCTCCCTCTCCCCTCTCCTCTCCTCACTCAAACCACGACACTCCCTCCTCTCTCTCAAACCACGACGCCCTCCTCTCTCTCTCTCCTCACTCAAACACTCAACCCTAATCGTTAATCTAAAGCAGTAAAGAACACCTCCTCTCCGTTCTCGTCGAATTCAAACCACGACCT
The DNA here is from genome assembly GCF_026745355.1 of Beta vulgaris subsp. vulgaris. Lineage (NCBI taxonomy): Eukaryota > Viridiplantae > Streptophyta > Magnoliopsida > Caryophyllales > Amaranthaceae > Beta > Beta vulgaris. The sequence goes on from NC_079208.1 coordinate 39,712,584, forward strand.
CAACGAACACCGCAGCAACGAACACCTCCTCTCCCTTCTTGTCGAATTCATCGTCGTTCTCGTCATGCTCGTCGAATTTATCCCTCGCCCTCCCTCGTATCGTCGTGCTCGTCGAATTCAGATCTGGTTTTTGTTTGCATCATCCAAGACATCGTCGAAATTCATTTTTAATTTGTATAATATAGTTTATTTTTTATTTGTATAATATTTGTTCTTTCATTTAGTTTGCAGATCTGGTTTTTTTGAATTTTAATTTTTTTTTTAATGTTTAATTATTGTAAATTCCCCTTGTTTATTGATTAATTCGTCCTATTAATTTGTCTCAATGCTTTGGTTAGGTTTTGGTTGTTTTCTAGTACTGCTGTTGTTGTTGATATGAGCTTGTTGTTGTCATTTTTTTAAAAACCCTATTCGTACTTTCTGATGCGGTCCTATTCAAAACCGCATCAGATTATTTCTCAAAGTTGCTGCACACCCATTTGATGCAGACCAAAACCGCATCCGTAAGCCCGATTTTGACCGCATCAGATGGGAGTTTTTCCACTAGTGATTATCATAACCCAACCTCTGCGCTATTTGAAGAGCAAATTTTGCAGCCATTGATGTTGTCTAGTGAGTGCGAACTTGGCGCACAACCACAACACACACTACACCTTGTGCATCACGAAGCACACCACCCAAACCCACCCCTGCATCATCCATAAGAGTAGCGCTGATATTCACTCGAACATGGCCGACTTAGGGAGGAACCCAAGAAGACCAAGAAAAGGACGGATGAAGCACCACCATATCGAGAGAAAACAGGCTTTGTAATCATTAACTAAACGCAAAAACCCATAAGCACCAACATGTGAATTGTTCCAAGGTTCACCATGAACAACTGAATTTTGAAAAGACCAAGCAGCCCACAGAAGGCTTGCAAAAGTTAATAAATCCGGTCGATCCAACTTTGGATCCATCCAAATGAAGATCTCCACAAAGGATGATGACGTATAATCCAAATAAGTTGTTGAAAAGGAGACGATTTCCAAATAGGATCGACAACAGAGCACCCAAACATAGCATGGATTATCGACTAATTTTGCACCCTTACAATGAAAACATGACCCATCCTCAACAATGTGTCTATCGTACAACCTACCTTTTGTATCAAGAGAACCAATACAAGACCTCCAAAGAAAATGACAGAGCTTTGGTGGCCCTCCCAAATTTCATATGATCGACCATGCATCGCTATTTCTCCCTCCAAGACGATTCATCCACCCTTGTAAGTGGCCTAACATGCATGTCAAGCCAATTACTTGATTTGGCGGTATAAATTCCATCTCTTGGTGGCCACCAATATGGAACATCCAAAGGTTTTCTTTCACTTAATGAAATCTCTCTAACCAACAAGACATCCTCTTCCATGAGATGTTGAGCCAAAGGCTCCTCATTCCAACATCAATCCTTGCTTATCAAGTCTGATACAATAAGGTCGCCTGAACTCTCCACATTCGGTGTTAGGACCATCCAAATCATGTCTTCATCAACCAAGCCATATACCATGCTTGAATATTAACCAGATTTTCAACCCTCCACTTTAACCCCTCAAGAAGCAAAGACATTGCACCCCAAGTACTTTGACACACAAAGCTAGGATCATAACCTCTTCTTACATCTAAGAAGCTGTCATTCTTAAAATAGTGGGCTTGCATTACTTGGTGAGCTAAACTCCTGGTATCACACATCAACATCCACCCTTGTTTGGCCAACAACGTTTGATTAAAAGTCTTCAAATCTCGAAAACCCATCCCACCACAAGACTTCGACAAACACCGCTTTTCCCAACTAACTCAATGCATTCCCCCCCCCCCAACCAAAAACGAGCACACAAAGAGTTTATTTCATCAAGTATACCATCAGGATTAAAAAACAAAGTCATCATATAAGTTGGAATTGATTGAATTACCACTTTAAGAAGCACTTCGTTCCCTGCTCTAGATAACAATTTCTCCTTCCATCCCTGTAATTTCTTCCACACTTTCTCTTTAAGTACTGCAAAGTCTTTTTTACTTTAATCTACTTATCAACATCAAAAGATACAAATATTTCTCATGTTTCGCCACCTCTCGAACTCCGAACATGGTGTGAATCTCCAATATCCTGCTATCCTCCACATTTTTGCTAGAAGACACTTTAGACTTATTGAAATTATTTTTCTGACCAAATGTTGGTTTAGACTTATTGTCTACTTTTAATAATAGATGGCTGACCCAATGGTTAAATGTACTAACCTCCTTTTCAATACACCCTTGAGAACTTGTCATCCCTAGCTAATTAACTTTTCTCATGGTGGTGAGCAGTGGAAGTGTCAAAGTGCATTCTTCAACTTAATTTCTGAATTAAATGTACCTGTATATATGGAGTGGACTTATCTGTACTCAAATTTCCAAGAAACTTTTTTAAAGTCGAAAGAGCATCCTTAAGAAATAAGAATACATTGTGTCAACCACATTACAATCTCATGAACATCTTAAGTTTTAATACGAGTTACGACAAATGTACATACTCCCTCCTTCTTTAGTAAATCTAACATAATCCACATTGCGTTATTAATAAACTCGCTTTTTATGCACGCTATGCGTGCGGCGATATTTTTGGGATAACTATTACTCAGTAGTAAAACAAACAAAAAACCGTATTATTTAATTTCACTTGCATTTTATGAATAAGAAATATTGCAATATTTACCAATAGTATTTAAAAACACATTAATAAATAAGTATAAGTAATAAAATTGCATCTCTAACTAATATTTGTTTATTAAAGCTCTAAACAACCCCATGAACCATGACAAAAAGAGACAAAACTAATGCAGTCCTTTTTCTCTCTTAAGTTCTTAGCTACTCTCCAAATTCCCAAACTCATCTCTCAATTTCACACAATTCTTTTTCCCTTTCTATTTAATAAAACAATACAGTCGTTACTTTTTCTCTCCGTTTTATCATTTTCCTCAATTTTCCCCGAATCAAACCACACACTCGATTTCTCCTCATTCTTAGGTAAACCTCTCAATCTTCGGTTTTGTGGATCGGACTTCGAAGAGAAGCATTGAGTTTCTCAATGAGTTTTCGCCGAGTTCACTCTCCTAAAACCTTTGATTATGATTTCGTCATCATTTGAGCTAGCTTTGGCTGTTATGGCGATGCTCTTCATGTCGTCGATAAGGAATTTTTGAATATCGAGTTGATGAGTTGAAATTCAATTATGGGTCCAAATTTTTGATTTTAATATATGGGTTGAAGTATTTTTTTTCTCAGATACTTTTTTAATATCTGGGCACAAAATTTTCGTGTTGAAGTATTCTGTCTCAATTTTTTTTTTTTATTTGGGCACAAATTTGAAGAAATTTTTTGACGAAATTTGATTTTTTTTTCGACAATTTCTGATGTAATTTTAATTTGAATTTCAACTACATTTGAATGAAATTTTGAATAAACTGTAATACGAGTTTAATTTTTCAAAAAAAATTCTAACACAGCACATGTTCTTAAGTTTTCTTGTAATTTGAGTTTAAATTTACTTGAACATATTACATATTCTTAAGACTTACTGAACATAGAACATTACACATACTTTTATTTTCAATAACAAATTGCGAACCTGATTAACAGTAAAATATCCGCAAATTTGAAAATGTCGTTAAGCTTCAATCTATGAAGAGAACTGATTTTTTTTTTTTTGGTTTGAAGTTTGTGTTTGTAATTGAGATTGTATTATAGAAAAATTTATTTGAGTTTGAATTTAAGTGTGTCTCTGTAATGAGAATGCTGTGTATTTTTTTTTTGTTATTGTATGTGGTATTAATGTGTGGCGAATTCTTGATTATATGTAGGGATGGAAATGGATCGGGTTCGGGGCGGGTGGATCATCACCCGCATCCATCACCCGCCTCCATCCACCCCACCCGATCCATCCATCACCCGGTCAAACATCCACCCGAATCCATCCATCCATCACCCACGGTGAAACGGATGGATCGGGTGATAATCGGATGAACTATGCTAAAATCAAAATAATATTAAATATCAATAACATCAAATAATTAAATCCAAATCCAAACTTCAATTAATTAAAATACACCGACACAAAGTTCAACAACATCAAATAATTAAGGAGTCAAATAAAGTTTAGCCAACATATGGCAATATCTTAATTCATTATAAAAGTCAGATTATAAAACCAATAGCAACATAACAATACAGTAGGCTACAACACAGCAGAGTAGTACAACAACACAACCATGTACAACAGCAGAACAACAATACAGCAGCACTGCATCAGCAAAACACCACCAATAATCACAGCAGCAGCAGAACAAGATCACATCCATGTATAGCAGTAGCAACAGCAAACAAGGGCCTCCACTACAAGTCTACCACTTGCATAATCATCATATATTTTCATCTTCATCTCCCTACCAATAATTAAACAAACAAATGATTAAGATAAGAATAATATTTAGAAAAGTAATAAGTTAGGAAGTAGGAACTTAGTATATAAAATTATTACCGAGTCTATATCAACAACTTCACTCCCTGCACTACCACTTGCATCATCATCCACTGTATCAAAATCATCCAGTATTGTAGAACATGCTTGAGCATTGTCCAAAGAAGTATCTAAACAAATACATAAGATTTTGCATTGATTTTACCTATGTCAAAGTAACAAATACATCAAACATTAAAAGAATAAAATGTTACCTGAGTACTCTCCAAGTATCCAATTTTGCATGCACATTAAAGCTTCCACTGTATTAGCTGCAAGTCGGGAACGATGAGGGCTAATAACTCTTCCTCCCATACTAAATGCGCTCTCCGATGCGACAGTAGATGCTGGAATTGCTAGTAAGTCTTTGGCAATCTTTTGTAATGTTGGATATTTTAGCTCTATATTCCAGTACCTCAATATTTCAAATCCACCACTCTCCGGCAAGGCATCTTCCTCTAAATAATGGTCCAATTCTGACTTCACATTAACCTTCCTCTTTTTTGTTTTCTTCATTTTACTCCACTTATCATCTCCCTCATCTCCACCAACATCCATATTGCTAGTAAGTCTTTGGCAATCTTTTGTAATGTTGGATATTTTAGCTCTATATTCCAGTACCTCTCTTCTTTTAGGGGTTCATGACCAAAAAGCAACATAATCTCGAACTCTTTCAATTCCTTCACCAATGACATCTAATACATCTTGCACAATTAGATTCAAGATATGTGCACTATATCTCATATGCACAAATCTACCATTTAAAATCAAAGAATCTTCACTAAGCCTTACTTTCAAAACATCCATCATAGCATCATTTGTAGTACAGTTATCAACTACCACAGATGAAATCTTTTCAGCAATATTATAAACATTCAATGTATCCAGGAGAACTTGCGCTAGTGAGTCTTTTGTGTGTGGACAAGGTACATAAGCAAACCTATTTCATTAAAAAAAAAACCACTCAGACAAGTAGCATTAAAAGAGACAAACAGCAGCATTAACATAGCAAAACAGTAGCATTAAAGCCCAAAAATAGGAGTATTAAAAGTTAAAACAGAAAAATAGCATCATTGTAACAAAAAAACAGCAAAAACAGCTCTAAAACAGCAACAACAACAACGTTAAAATAGCAAAAACAGCACTACAACAGCATTACAACAGAAGAATAGCAGCATTGTAACAAAAAAACAGCAAAAACAGCCCTAAAACATCAACAACAGCTGCATTAAAATAGCAAAAACAGCACTACAGCAGCATTACAACAGAAGAATAGCAACATTAAAAGGTTAAAACAGAAGAATAGCATCATTGTAACAAAAAACAGCAACAACAGCTCTAAAACAGTAACAATAGCAGCATTAAAGTAGCAAAACACCATCATTAAAACAGAAAAATAGGAGTATTAGAAGTTCAGAACAAAAAAAAGCAAGGAATGAAGTATACCTGAGAGTTTTGTTACGTAAAACCCAATATTGATCTATATAATGTGCGGTAACAGCCATGTACCCCTTTTTCTGATTTGATGCAGTCCACATGTCCGTTGTTATTGCAATTTTAGATTCCGCATTTTCCAAAAGCTTTTTTAACCCTCCCTTCTCACTTGCAAACATCTTCATTATATCAGATCTCAAGGTAGGACGTGATATGATCTTGAAGCTTGGATTCAAGCTACTTACAAATCTTCTAAAACCAACATGATCCACAATAGCCAACGGGTACTCATGCATGATGACCATATTAGCCAACTCCTTCCTAGACACTTCTTGGTTAAAATTAGTTGCACCAATAGAACATGTTCCATTAGATTTTCGGCTAACATTCAATAGCTTTTGGCGGATATCAACCTTCAAGTTCTTTTTAGAGCATCTTCGAGTCAAGTGATCCTTAAGGTGGGAAGTCCCATTAGTGGTGTTGGCCGACAATATCTTGTCACAGTGAATACATTGTGCCTTTGCTTCTCCATCCACATCAAATGGATTAAAATGATCCCACACAGGAGATGTGCGTTTTCTACTTTTACGAGACTTCGAAATGCCCTGACTTGGGTCACTTTCAGTGTCTTCACCAACTTGAGATGGTGTTTTCAGTTCAAAAGCCTTTCTTTGTGATGAAGATGGGTGCAAGGGTGGTCGACATTTTGAGGGAGGAGGTGGTGGAGCTTGCATATTTGGTGTGGGGGAAGGAGAAACACTAGAAGGTGTTGAAGGAGGACATGATGAATCATATCCAGATTCATTACCATCATTTCCCATTTATCTACATCACAATTCACATAACAACCAATTAAAATCAAGCAAAATCCTAAGTCCTAATCAAATTATATAGAAAAATCAACAACCTAGTAAACCACATAATAACAAGAATTTGTAGAGGATACCAGGTTATAGACTTATAGTAGCAACTAGCAAGCCATTTATATCAGTGGATACAATGGAGAATAAATGTTGAGATTTACTAATAAGAATCAAAACAACTGAATCTCAATAAATAAATAAAACCAACACTCGAACTTAAAATCTCTATATTACATAATATTGTGATTCTGGTTGGATCGGTTTTGTTATCAAATCCTATCTGTTAGTTTCCTACTTCATTTATTATCAATCTCTTTGTGTATACATTCTGGCTAGATGAATGAATACAACACTGATTTTTCACGCAAGATTATTAGTAATATTTCTTCACGATATCATAACATGCGGTTCATTCATCACCCAAAGACCCCTAACTTTAACCAATTTTCACATATTATGGGCAGTGGGCAGTGCACAGGTCACTCAACATCAAAGCAATTAGAGGGAAGAAGCAAGGGAGACAACCAATCAACAATATAAAAGAAAACGAACATTTTAAGAACTGAAAATGCAAATTTTTTCCCCCTTAAGAAAATGCATATCAGAAGAGAACGCAAATTTTGACGAGGATTAAAATTTGAATTAAAAAAAAAAACTAAATTTGAGTTTATAATCTAACTTGAGTTGAGAAGAATCCTCCGGTAAAGCTATGGCAGTCCGGCAGTCTGATAAAATGGTAATGGTGAGAACTGAGAACTTGCTTGAGTTGAGACTCAGTGAGGGAAGCTGCGCCTAGGTTAAAGTTTAATTGCTCTCTTTGGGGTTTTTGGGCCTTTAGACAGTGGACCTTTGACAATGGACTAAAGGACCCCAAAACTAAAAAAAATATATGTTTTTACTTTAAACGGGTGATGGGTCGGGTGGTAAACGGGTGATGGATCGGGTGACGGATGAAAAATATCACCCGAATCTGACCCGAATCCGTCACCCGGTTATCCGTCACCCAGCTATCATCCGTTTAAACCGGGTTTTTCACCCACTTAATAAACCGGGTGGAGCGGGTGGTCGGGTGATCCACTGGATATTTCCATCTCTAATTATATGAATCTTTTTATTTGATTGAATCTTTTTTATTGACAAGTTTATGTGATGGAGCATTATATGAGTTGATTGGATTTAATAGAGATTTGATTGATTATTTTTGGCAAGTTTATGTTATTAAACATTATATGAGTTAATTGGATTTTATAGAGATTTGTTGGTTTTTTTTTTTTGGCAAGTTTATGTACGAAATTGATTTTGATTAACTACTAGAGATTATATTAAAAATTTGGAATGTAATATTTATGTTATGGAGTGGCAATTAAGTGAATTCCTAAGGGGACACCGTTGCTCCCCCCTTGGCTTATATAATAGAGATACTTTTACCATTTTGTTTTGGTAAGTTTAGGCCCCTCTAATGCGTTTTCTCCATCATACTTTTATTAATATTTCTACCAGCTTTCTCTTACTTCTATGAATATACTTTTACCATTTCCCTCATACGACTGGCGATGACACGTACAAATCGAAAAATGGTACAAAATTTTATCTTATACAATGCATTATAGTTTAACTCGAGGCCACACCTTTAACCTTGGTCACACGTCTATCTTTGTTGCTGAGGCCACAACTCTTTGTTAAGGCATCGTCCTAGCACTCAAGATACCGGTCACCAACATCATCATTGAAGGAGATAACCCGTTAATCATAAATGTTGTCAAAGATATTTGGTCTGCGCTATGGTAGATAGCTCACAATATTTAGGTCATGCGTCTTCTTCTCAACCACTTTTAAACTTGGCAAATCTGATACATTTTTCAAAAGAAAAACAAAGTAGCAGATATGATTAATATTGCTAACGTCGGTCACTTAGTTGATATTTCTTTTGAGATTCAACATTGTAACTAGTTATTAGGCCCGGGCTATGCCCCGGGTTAAGAAAATTTTCATTTATTGATATTATAATTTAAGATGATAACACTAATTATTATTTGGTCTAGTGGTTAAGACTTTAGTGTATGTTCTTGAGGTTCCGGGATCAAACCTTACACTATGCAATTTCTAATTTTTTTTATTGTTGTGGATTGCATGGAGTAAAACTCCCTTAAGGAGAGCGCCACGTGGCACCGTTTCTGACTTAGGCACGCCTTTTAATATATTAGTATAGATAACTCTTTTCTGTCAAACATCCTTGTAAATGATGCATTAAGAGAGACCCTTGTGCGGAGACTATAAAAATGTCCTTCTACTTACCTTATAAAAAAATGGATTCAAAATATTATATATTTTTTAAAATAACAACTCTTAAACTATCTACCACTAGCATTTTTTAAACGATATGTCTGCGTGTAATATTAACGTTTTCTTCTCCATTAATTATCCATCAATGTTACGAAAAATATGATTAGAACAAACTTTTATAATTAATTTTTCATTTAAATATGTTTTTCTTAAATTTATGTTTCAATTTGTTTTTTTAGGTGTTTGTTCATCGTTATTCAAATACAGTTGAAAGAAGAAAATATAAAGCAGAAGGAAAGTTGTGCTCAAATAAATTAAGTGGAAGAATTCTATGTCAAGTTCAATCATTGAATATTAATAATGTGAAAGAGTTTTATTTATATAATAGAGAATACCGAATAATAGTCAACATTTAGGTTTTAAAATATTATCATTATAATTAGTAATATGAAATTCTAGTTTTTATTTTTTCTTTTGATTGTGTCAATCAAATTATTGTAAATTTAATTTTTTATCAGAGTTTTTTCACACATATGTAAGAAGAGGTCATCATTCTTCTTACTTAATATTTAATTGAAATTTCAAATTTCATTCCACTGTAACTTGTTCAATATATATGACAAGTAATGTAAGAAAAGATTATTTAATATATATGACAATTTAAATTCACAAAAGATATATTAAATATTTTGTAAGGGGGCACCATCTTTTTCCCTCTTCACTTATGTAATAGAGATTAGACAACAAAGGAAGGATATTTTTTTGCTCTACAATTTAGCCTGATAGATTTTTCTGATCTTATAAGCTAATTAACTTTGTCCACTACATACAAATCAGTGTCCACTACGATTATTTTCCAACTATAAGGTGGCATTGAAGACTTAACTATGTCAGTGCACTACTGTCAGAAGTAACTGAGAATGACACATTAACCCGAAGTACACTGTACAAGGAGCTTAACTAACTATGTGGACATTTATGAATTATGAGTCCTTTTGCAAAATATTAATTCAAATAAATGCTGAATTGTTAAAGAAAGGGACCAAGTAAAGAGTAAATTCCCGCAAAATGTCCTTACGTTACATGTGTTGATAGCAAACGATAAATTTTCCTCGCTCAGTCTCCATAGGACACAGGTTTTTTATTGAAGGATTTGTGTATTTTTTTTTTTTGGTGATGACCAAGTAATCCTTGGTAAAGATATGTTTGTATGTCACAAATTTTAAGTCTCAAGTGTAAGAGCTTTTTTTGTTGGCAAAGTCTTCCTAACTATGCTTAAAATAGGTCTTGGACATAAATATCGACATGTTGGGTCATTTACCAATTTCTAATGACATTTTGGACTAATTGACCAGATTGGTAAAAGAAAAATAAAGGGTTTGTTAAACATCGTCCCAAAATTACTTAAAATCGTCTCAAATTTATTTTCACAGATCATTTTACCCTTCCTTTTTTTCCACACCACGCACCACCCCCACCACCACCTGTCACTCCCTGCCATCACTACCTCCCCAGGACCCCAACCACCACCACCTTCGCGTCACCCCCACCACCACTTAAACCCCGTTGATTTTTTTTTTTAACCATGGGCGAACGTCCATGGTTGGGGAGGTTGAGTATGCGGTTGTGTGCGACAAAGGAACTGGAGGTGAGGGTGGTGGAGTGAGGTGGGTGGTGGTGGTACGTATGTAGTGTTGAAGAAGGAGAGAGAGGGTGATGGGGATGGGGGGAGGGTGGAGGATGCTCGTGGGTGGCAGAATGTGAACGGTGGTGATGGACAGGATGTGAATGGTGGTGGAGTGAGGTAGCTGGTGGTGGTGGTGGTTTAGTGAAAAAGAAAGAAAAGGTTAGAAATGTAATTTCTATTTTTTGGGGTGATTTTTTTAAATAGTTTTTGGGATCATGAATAGAAGTTCAAATATAAAAATCTCAGGCGATAATCAGGTAATTACAATGGTGGTGGGCAACAAAGAAATGACATGCAGAGAAAAGTTAGGATAAAAGAGGATTGTTGAAGGTAGTAGATGTTTGGACCAATGACTTGGTCAAATAATATTTTATAAAACCCCATCAAATGATAGAAAATATATGCTCACATGAAGTCCAGCATCCTTTATAAGCTGAAAATAATCTTACCATTATATGGAGACAGTTCTCCTAAATCCTGGGAGGTTCCCCATTAGATTTTTCTGTTTGTGAAATCACAAACATTATAAAAGAAGTCAATTTTATTAATGAATATGTACTCAATTTTCACCTACATAAACCAGAGCGTCTATATAGAATAAAAAAAAAAGAAAATGTATATATATTCCATAGAATTTAAGGTGTTTTCGCTAGAGATTAAAGAAATCCAAAATTGAGGACTTGAGGGAACATTAAATTATTTGCTCACTGATTTTGTGGTACACTCAATTCAATTGCTTGGACAAATCATTATTCGATCTTTTCTTAATTACTTAAGTGATGTTTGAGTTTTTTATTACCAAATTGTCGCCAACTAATAACATTAATTACCAATGTAGGTAATTGTTTAGTTTCTTGAAGACCAAAACTTTGATTTTCTATACTCACTCTTTTTTTTAATTTATTCACTTGACTTTGGTATTAGAAGAAAGTTTAAAAGTGAGAAGAGAGATTGCAGAGGCGAAAAGAGAAATTATAAGGTTGGTTATTATATTAAATAGTGAAATAGGTTGGAAAAAATGAATAAATAGATTTGATATGCTATCAAAAATTGAAAAACTAACAATTTATAAATTAAAAAAAATATATCACAAGGAAAATATGTAGATTAAGAAAGATGAGTTAACGTCAATCATATTGGATACAACACGGGTGTCTTTGGTGACCAATAATAGTTAAAACTCTAAACCGTTCACAAAAAATGTTTTTTTATGAAGGAAAAAACATTAATGAAATTGAAACAGAATGTGCAAGAAAGGATATTTAACAGAGAATTAAAGTGCCAAAATTGATTTGAAATTGTAATTATTGCAGCTTACTTATGGATCATATTGCACGATATGGTTATTGAAAAAGAAAGAAATGACAATGATTTAGCTAATGATGTTTGTTATGATATAGGAAGAAATACACCAACGCCTGAATTTCATGCCGGTTTATTTCCAAATTATTATGCCTATTGTTTAAGCCAAAAATAGCCCGAGGGACAACCTTTCGTTGGGACTTTAACAACTAGATTAAAAAAAGAAAAGTGAAGAACGAAATTTAAGTAAAAAAATATAAAGAAAGAGGAGACAAGAAATGGTGACACAGAACACCCAATGAAAATGGGAAAAACCCATGGATAGATATGAGACCACCAATCCACTATGATTTGAAGGTTAAAGTCATTGTCACTACAAGTACACAATGGGACAATTGTAGTACTAAAACACTTGCATCGTCAATATGACTTCTGTTTATGCTAAAATTTATCACTTATGACGAAATTAAAGTTTGGGACTATTTAACCAGATTATGTTTAAGACAACGTGACAAAAGAATGCAAAGGGGATCAAAGGGGATGAACACACAAAAATGGTGACGCGGAAAACCCCAATGAAGGTGGGTAAAAACCGCAGGTGGATGGAGATCCACCAAACTAATATGGTTCACTATCTTTCTTAGTGACTGACTGCCATTACAAGAATGTTATTTCCTCTCTAGTGTTCTTCCAATTATGTTGTGTAAAAAACTCGTCAATGACCTCTCTCTCCCTTTTATATGCCTTCTTTTTTCCCTTAGCTTTTCCTCAACAAATACAAAAATGAATTCACTAATTATTATATTAACTTTTGCGCTTCAATCATGGGAGATCTTCTCCATTTACGCTCCAACGTCATGATTCGTGCTCTTCAACGGCTGAATTTATGCCTCATTACACTCCTTCCTTATTTTGCTGGACCATTACCACTTAATGCTCTGCTCCAAGCTCGCGTCCCTCGCTGTGTCTTCAAGTCATAATTACTTCGTCGTCATGTCAGATGACATCATGTCGTCGAGTCATCACGTCGTTGCGTCAGTGTCATCCTGTCAAAAAAATTCAGCCATAACAGTTTGCCCCCAATTGTTGAATCGGGGTAACACACAACTCATGAGACAATTGTTAAGAAAAATTAATAAATCAAATGAAACTCTGTCTAAGTCACTAAGATATCAAAAATCACAAGAAAAATCTCGCTTTTGTCAATTATAGAAAAAATTCCCAAGGAGACACAAGAAAGGAAATGAGATCCGTTTAAGCGGTTATTTTTGGTAGTGCAAGGGTCTCAAAATACAAAAGGTAGTTTTCTTTTTAAATAGCCGTACGTTTTAATTATAACCATTAGCACGATTGTCATGATTACTCTTTGTTGGCATAAATAACTTGGGCGGTTTAAAGATCCCAACTTTACTCCAACTTCATCAAATGTTTCTCTCTCTTCAAGTAAGGCGATTTCCTTAACTTCCATTATTCTCTCCATCGGAAAATCGATCGCTGACACCAGGTAATTTCGCACTTTTCCGCTCGTTATTCCTTTTAATTCGTTCTACTTTCTCTTCTTCTACTATTCTCATGGCACCTAGCAGACGTAGCATTAGGACTTTTGTGAAAAATCAAGAAAAATCAAAAGGGAAAGAGAAAGTTGTAGAACTAAGGGTAGAAAATGAGGATGAACTGTCAACGATGTCAGAAGAGGATCTTTTAAAGTTTTTAGACTTAGGGAATTTGCCCGAAAGTACTGTCATTAGGAACGCTGAGTCTGACGAACCACCAGAGTCTTGTCTCAGAAAATGGTTGGTGCTCTACGAATACCCTTTTAAAATAGGTCTTAGACTTCCCTTCACCCCCCTAGCAAGGGGTCTGATGCAGATTTACCAAATCAGCCCTAGGCAAATTATGCCCCAAGTCTGGAGGATTCTGAGTGTCATCGACAGGGTGACAGCGTCGTGGGAAGAGGCCTTCACCCTCCACGACTTACTGTTACACTATGAGATTAGGGTCAAAGCAAAAAATAGGATAGCTCTACACGCAAAGGCGAGGTTAGAGCCTCTGGTCGGGGGAATACAACCGAATGACAGAGGTTGGAAAAACAGGTTTGTGTTTGTGAAGAGGTCGTCGCTAGGGGAAGCTCGACCGTCCTTGGTTGGCGGCTGGAATACCGAAGGTTTGTTTATTTTCAGTCTTTTTAAGTTCGTGTCATGTCGTTAACACTACTCTTACATCGTTTCTACTACAGGTCTTAACCCAAAACTGTTGTCGCATCGCGACGAATCTCAGAGTCTTTGTGACAAATTTCTGAAGGTGCCAGAGGAAGATAGGCAATTCAGAAGGGTTTTATTTATTTCTCAAGACAGTTGTTCATATATGGCATCTGGTTAGTCTATCTATTTTCTCTGACTTTTATTTTTGAGTAGGACTTTCCAAGGAAGAGTTTCGTGTTACTGACTCAGACACTCTTGGATAGGTTCATCGCAGTCGCGTCCTAGGGGGAGTTTGGACGGGCAAGCGTTAGCTGAGATGCTGCGCAAACGCAAGAGGGAGTCCTCTAACGACGCTGCGTCTCTGTCGTCAGCGTCAACGAAGATAGACACAGCAGTTATCGTCCACTTGGATGACGAGCATGACGTTGCGTCTAAGACGCGCAAAACTGACTTCCTGGCCCTCCGGACAAGAGTGGGCCTTCTTATATTGTGACCGTCCCTAACGATGGAAGAGATTAGGCAGAGGGCGGCTAAGCTGGAAGACTCTTCGCGTCAGGAGATCAAGAATCTCCAAGCGAGTATTGACGCACAGAAGAATAAGCTGGACCTTCTTGAGGCCGAGGTGACAACCAGGGTCAGGGCTAAATTCATGTATCAGTTCCTGATGAAGAAGACGGCGTCGTGGACGCCGCAAAAGGATATTGACCTATACCTCCAGTACATGGGGTCAATGAAGGACCTGATGGACGAAGAGGACTTGGCTGCGACGGCGGATTCTTCATCAAAAGCTGATGAAAACGCCCCGTCCTGTGCCGGGTTCATAGCGTCGGATGTGCCCCCTGACCCCGAAACTGAGAAGTGTCGCCCAATTGATCTTTAAACATTTGGTTGACCAATCGCTGATACGTGGCACCTGCATTTTTAAAACCAAAAGGCATAACCTTATAACAACATATACCTTTATCAGTGACAAACGCGGTCTTTTCCTGGTCGTCCGGATGCATCAATATTTGGTTGTACCTAGAATATGTGTCCATGAACGTTAAAAGCTCGTGACCTACCGTCGCGTCAACCATTGCATCTATATGAGGGAGAGGGAATGGATCCTTGGGACACGCTTTGTTCAAATCTGTGAAGTCGATGCAGACTCTCCATTTCCCGTTCTTTTTGCTAACCACCACGACATTGGCTAACCAATCTGGATACTTTATCTCACGGATCTTTCCGGTATCGATCAGCTTTTATACCTCGTCATTGATGACTTGATTCCTTTCAGGTGCGAATTTGCGTCTTTTCTGTTTTACGGGCTTGTGAGCGGGGTCGACGTTGAGCTTATGCGTAATAACGTCAGGACTGATTCCTGTCATATCCTCATGGGACCAAGCAAAACAATCTTGGTTTGTTTTCAAAAAATCAACTAACTGACCTCGTATTTCTTGCGACAACGTCGCTCCGATTTGAACGACACGATCGGGGATGGATGAATCGAGCATCACTTCATCCACGTCCTGCTCGCTGGGCGCGTCGGGCGCTGATCCATCCTTTAATTGCTAGATGGACGCTTTCTGGGTTTTGAGCGACGAACTATAGCATTCTCTTGCAGATTTCTGCTCGCCCTTTATTTCTTGGACGCTCCACTTGGTTGGAAACTTCAGCGACTGCTGATAAGTTGAGGGGACGGCCTTCATCTTGTGTATCCATGGAGTGCCGAGAATGATGTTATACGCGGAGGGGCAATCCACAACGTTGAATCTGGTTGACAGGTTGACACCTTTGGCTAGCGTTGGCAATGTGATCTCTCCGACAGTATGTTGAGCCTCTCCACTGAACCCTACCAAAACAGTAGATTTTTTAGTAATATCTTTATCGCACAAACCTATAGCTTCGAGGGCGCTTTTGAATATGATGTTGGATGAGCTGCCCCCATCGACTAACACTCGCTTCAACAAGCAATTGCTGACAGTCAGGGATACGCCTAATCCATCGTGATGCTCCACGTCGCAGACGTCATCGTCGTCAAAGGTTATTACCATTGCTTCGAGCTTGCGTTCTTCACCTGACCTGCAAGATTTAAAAACGGCAGACGAGGGAGTACCCTCTCTTGCTAGCCTTTTAGCTGCGGAATACGTTAGTCCACATACATAAGACCCACCGGAAATCACGTTGATTACCTTTACGTGCGTGGGCGACGCAGGTGGGTCGCACTGCGAGGTATTCCTAGCGAAGGACGCTTTACCTTTATCGCTCAAGAGGTCTTTAAGGTGCCCCTTATTAAGCATGAATACGACCACTCGTCGCAACGCAATGCACTCCTCCGTCTTATGGCCATGGTCATGATGGAACTAACACCACCTTGTTTGATCTTTTTGCGCTTCCGGTCGGTCGCTCTTTTTTTGGCCAACGAACGGGTGCTCCGATTTTGGATAAAGCATTCACGACGCCTCCAATATCGACGGAAAATCCGTAAGAGTCTAGATCGGGGAAGGTCGGCGACTCCGTCCTTGCGTCGTTACCTGCATTTTCGACAACGTCAGTAACATTGTTTACCTGGTTTGAGCGGTTATAAGGGTGGCTTCGCCAATTATTCTTCTTTGGGACGAAAGCCTTCCGGTCAGCAAGGGTCTCTGGTGCACGTCGGGTGGATATGGTGTTGAGGATGGCGTCATCTTCCTCCAATCTCATCTGTGCTAACGCTCGCGACTTGACTTCCTCGAACGTCTGGCACGGGTACTTTGTCAAACAGTTGTATAGCTTTGATCGCAAGATTAATCCTTTCCTGAAACATTCAATAGCAGTTTTAGTATCAAGATCTTTAATGTTAATAATTTCTTTATTAAAGCGATTATAATAATCGCGAACAGATTCTTTAGGTCCTTGAACGACGCTATATAGGTCGCTCGTCTGCTTTTCCAGGCTACGACTGCCTTCGAACTTCTCATAGAACTTATTGACTAGGGTGGAAAAATTGCCAATGCTTCCTGGCCTGAGAGATCCGAGCCATTTAAGAGCGGGACCAGTGAGCGTGGCTCCAAAAGACTTGCACATGCAAGCCTCTACCAAATGCAAAGGAATTGACGCTTGCCACATCCGCTGCTTGTACTGTGCGACATGCTCGCCTGGATCGGTTGAACCGTCATAATTAGCAGCGAGGGTAGGCAGATTGAGCTTTTTGGGAAGCATAGCCCTCGCGATCCTTTCGACGAATGGTGACTCTGCATAACCGTCTGGATGCTCCACGATGCTTGGCGTCAGAGCCCCGGAGAGCTGGGACATGAGATTCATTAAACGCTTATTCTGCTTTTCGATCTGGACCATGCGCTTTGCCATGAGATTCGCTTCTCCTTCGCCTTGATCGTTCTCTTCATTGTTTAAGGGATCTTCATCCTCGTGCACTTCGTCGTTCTCAGGCTCCTCACTATCTGATTCAGAAAGGTTCCCCATGAAAGGGATGTCGTTCATGTTAGCGCGACGTCGGACCTTCGAAGTTTTGGATGACGCTAACTCCTCCTGCAGTTTCTGGATTCTCTCCTGCGACGTCATGAAGTCGGTAGCTAGCCGCTCGTTGGCTTGCTTCATTTCGAGCATTTCTGCTCTCATTTGTTCATATTGTGTCTGCATTTCCTCGAGGTTAGGTGTTTCTCCCATTTGATGGATTTTGAACAGTAGATAGTCTGGTTATGCCCCACGGTGGGCGCCAAATTGTTTATGCTAAAATTTATCACTTATGACGAAATTAAAGTTTGGGACGATTTAACCAGATTATGTTTAAGACAACGCAAAAAAAGAATGCAAAGGGGATCAAAGGGGATGAACACACAAAATGGTGACGCGGAAAACCCCAATGAAGGTGGGTAAAAACCGCGGTTGGATGGAGATCCACCAAACTAATATGGTTCACTATCTTTCTTAGTGACTGACTGCCGTTACAAGAATGTTATTTTCTCTCTAGTGTTCTTCCAATTATGTTGCGTAAAAAACACGTCAATGACCTCTCTCTCCCTTTTATATGCCTTCTTTTTTCCCTTGGCTTTTCCTCTACAAAAATGAATTCACTAATTATTAAATTAACTTTGGTGCTTCAATCACGGGAGATCTTCTCCATTTACGCTCCAACGTCATGATTCGTGCTCTTAAACGGCTGAATTTATGCCTCACTACACTCCTTCCTTATTGAGCTGGACTGTTGCCACTTAATGCTCTGCTCCAAGCTAGCGTCCCTCGCTGTGTCATCAAGTCATAATTACTTTGTCGTCATGTCAAATGGCATCATGTCGTCGAGTCATCACATCGTTGCGTCAGTGTCATCCTGTCAAAAAAATTCAGCCATAACAACTTCCATGTAGCGGCATAGTAGTAGTCGAAAGCTTTGATTGTTTTATTTTATCCATATGAGCCACGAAGGCAATATAAAGTACAAAGACGAGGAGTGGGGGTTCGAACTTGAGATCTATCGTTTAAATCACCTCCATCTTAACCACTATGCCAAAACATTCTTAGTTCGAAAGATTTAATTGTGATTAATATATATTGGACATACAATAGTCTTTGTGGGAATTGGTTTTTCGAGCTCGTGATTAGAATTTGCGGCTCGAGCTCGGCTCGTTAGCTCGATTAGGCTCAGGCTCGGGTCGTGAGCTTGATTAGGCTCGGGTCGTGAGCTTGATTAGGCTCGGGTCGTGAGCTTGATTAGGCTCGGGTCGTGAGCTCGTTTAGGCTTGACTCTTCTCTATCTTTTTTGTTTTCTTTTTAATTTTTTTTTTACCTTTTCTTTTTATCTTTCTTCTATTATATACCTTAGTTAATATCTTAAAAGAAATACTTAATATAATTTTTAATATATATAAATAATTTTTTAATATAATTTTTTTTTAAATATAAATATTTTTTTTAATAAAAAATATTTTTTTAGTATAAAATGATAATCAAGTTGTTCACGAGCTTTACGAGCCGAGCTTTGCCTAACTCGGCTCGGCTCGTTTAAGTCTCGAGCCGAACCCGAGCTCGAGCTGAGCTTCAACTAGCCAAGATTTGATCAAGGTTTGACCGAACCGAGTCCGAGTTGCTAGCTCCCGAGCTTTTCATACTCATTATCACCACCAGAGGTAGGCATAGTGTATAGTGGCAGAGAATTTCATATATGGGAAAATAATTCATTATGTGAAGATGAAATATATATAGTAGTTAGGTAGTAATGGAATGTACATGTAGAAATGATAGAAGTAGAAAGAATGGGCTGTAGGAACACACTAAGGCCATGAATAAATTATGGTAGCTTTACTAATGGGTATTCAAGGAGTAACTAGTAGCTCATGGGATTAGGGAGTATAAACAATAGTAGTTTCATAACTTCATGCTTGGATACTAATGCTTTGTAGGGAGATTGTCATTAGACTGCAAATGATGTTTTTAGAGAAAAGGTGATTTGGACGAATATTACCTGTAAGAGGCAGTAGACAATAGCTTTTTTGGAACAATTATGCGGGTGCCATCCACTCCAGTGAATATCTATATGATATCCCTTTTATATTTCCTTTCTTGGTTATGGGTGGTTGGCAAAGCTACCCATTTTCCCCTGGATCTAGGACTCAAAGGTTGAGGCTATGACTTAGTCTCCTTGCTTTTCTCCAACTATGTTAAACTTTTTCACCAAGTATTATTTTCCCATATGTCGACAAACATTATCAAGTAAGTGGGGATGATTATCATAATAATAGGGATTACTTTGACTTAGTTTTATTTGCTTGTAACCACTTTTTATGATTCTAGGAACTTCTTGTATTGCCTCTTGTAAAATTTTGTTAGTCTAGTAACTTCTCCACGATCTTCTCCATAATCACACGTAGCTTCAACCACTTCTCCCATTGATATGTCCGTTGAATTTTTACCGTTAGCAGTTGGTTAGTTAGGCTTCCACATTCTCAGCCACTAACACACGCGCACTTCCACGTTCACACGCCTTGTTAACAGGTTGGTTGTTGTGGTTCCTAAATTGTAGGAACTACCTCAACGCATCTATTTTTGAGCGCTTGTTTAGGTTAGATTTTGGCGGCTCCTTGTTTATAGAAAAATCAAAAAGACTGCACACAAACTAACTAAACAGAATATTATGGAATCATAATATATCAAATTTTTACCTCCATAATATTAACAGTTTGTCACAAATAAAGTTTAACAACTTAATCTTGATTAAACTCCTAATCGATTCTTCATAAGTTATTTAACATATTATTTGTGAAGTCTAAAAATAAATAAACTAATTAAAACAAAAAGAATAAATCTAACAAAATAAAATAATCAAAACAGAAAGAATAAATCTAAAACACACGAAATTAAATCTAACTAAAAACGGACTAATAAAATAAAATAAAATCAAATAAACTTTAATTATTTGTCATTCTCAAAATAATGAAATAACAATACTCCCCGTTTTTTATTATGACAAATAATTAACAAAATTTTTTATGTTTTGATGTTTTGAAAGAAAATCTAAGGACTAAGACTATAACTCACAAAACAAATAAAATACACAAACTATACTTAAGTAAACTCTATTGAGACTGGGAACAGGATCAGACTTGACTGGGAACAGGGATGAGAAAAACATACATACGAACTAAGATAAAAAAATTTTAGACACTATATCTCTTCCCCCTTTGTGATTATCAAAACCAAGGAATGTACCTGCAGCACTAGAGAGTCAACAGTCTAGGCAGCAAGCAAGTTGCTCAAACATAGATCTCATAATATTAGCCATCCAAACACACAAACAAAATAGGCATGTAGAAAGCAACATTATAGACAACAGATACTTACGCAATATGCAGAGTAAAGCAGAAGAAAGTAAAGAAATTAAAGAGAAATTAAAAGTACTTCATGTGTCTCAGAAGGACACAAGAAGAGAAATCCAAAAGAGATTGTTTAATAATTACAGCCACAAAAAAAACTTGTTCGATTGTTCTAAAGTTAAGAGAAGTTAGGGTTTGGAGCGTTTGAAGAGAGAGGAGACCACAGAATCAATCTTGGAGAGCACACCATCCACCTTGTTCCTGATCCCCGTATCAGCATTTTTTATGGCAATCAGTTGTTGGTGCTGCTGAGAGTCCAGAACATTTACAGTGGCTTCAATGGCATTGATCCTGGTGTGTAGAAGGGTCACGGAGTCCTGAATTTCCTGGAGTAGCTTGTTGAGCCCAGTTGTAGACAGCAACGGAAAATCCACAGCAGTAGAATGAACTGGATCAGAGTCTAGGTGAATAAACATTGTTTCACCTTGATCCTGCTCCTTCAGAGACTTGGACCCAGCCAACCTTTGACTCTTCCTCACAGACCCACTTGGAACCCCCTCTTCATCCAACTTCCTCTTGCTACCACCTCAACCTTTACCGGAGTTTCTTCCCTCTTAAAATCTATCTTCCCATCACTAGTAGAAAAAAGGCTACTTGCTGCGGTTAAAAAGTGCCCTATTGCTGCGGAATAGGGCGCGCAGCAATTAAGGGCGCAGCAATAGGTATTAATAATATTGCTGCGGGTTTTAAACCGCAGCAATATTACGTAATATTGCTGCGGTTTTAATGACCAAACCGCAGCAATATAAGGAATTGTGGTGACATAAGGTGGCCCAAAAAGGTAATATTGCTGCGGTTTCTGGCCCAGAACCGCAGCAATATTACTTTTTTATAATAAAAAAAGTAATATTGTTGCGGTTCTGGGCCAGAAACCGCAGCAATATTACCTTTTTTTAAAAAAAAAAATTTTTTTTTGTTTTATATTAGGGAAGAGGAAGCTATATATGCAACCTTGATGAAGATATGCAGCAATATGCTAATAAATTTTTTGCATAAATTTCGGCAGAGCTCCGTTTGTAAATTGGATAAACCCATAATAGGGACTTAATTAACCTGTACAACAACCAATAACATCTCCGAATCCACCATCCAAGCAAATCAAAAATCCATCAAACAACCACCATGATCTCCAACATACATCATCCAATATTCAAGCCAACAAACCAACATCATATTCAACCCAACCAACATAAATACAATTCCATAATAATCCAACAAAAATATTTATATCACATGATAATCCATCACTACAAAGTTGGTTGTACAAGTGGCAATAATGTATATGTTCGTCTAAAGTTAGAACAAAAAAAAGAATATTAACATAAACTAACTAACCTATGCAATGCACTCATCAACAAAGTATCTTGCCCACTTATTCTTCACCTCATTGATTTGATCCTCCGTATAAGGATCTTTGGTAAAGGTTTGAGCAACCTGAAAATAATTTACCAAAGTTAGCATCAAATAGTTAAAATATATTAAATATGAAATGAATAATTATATAAACTTACTTTGTCCATATCCAACGAACCAAAATATGAAGCGAGTACGTCAAAAATCTACCGCATCACAAAATAACAGCACTCCGTGCCTCCTTGTTGTTGCGGGCACTTTATCAAAAGTTATAAGAAAATGAGAAAAATTACCGCATAATGAGAATAAAGTAAGCTTTAAATTGAATCAAGCAATTCGATCAATACATACCTCAACATATTTCCACAAAAGCTTCTCTCGACGAATTTTGTGGCCGCTCATCCGAAACCTCCTAAAAGCACTAGATAACACAACATTGTTTGATTTAGTCCTTAATTGTGGAATGTTACCATCTCAATTCATAAAAAGTATATCAAACATATATCAACTTACGCTATCATAGGCAATTTAAGCTTTAACTTCCGCTGTTTGTGATAGCTGGCAGAATCGAAGATATAAACTATCCCATGCACAGGACATATGACAAGTAGCATCCAATGTTGGCTATTGAAAGATTAAACAACAATAATTACTTGAAAAATCACATATCATGCAACAATAAATATTTGTAGATATTAAGAAAGAATATTACTCTTGAAAGATTGGCGCGAACATGATACTAGCATTTACATCGACGCATCCAACCATAGCATGCAGAATGTACTTTGTTACCTCCTCCGATGATGAATGCGACTCCATAACGGTGCTTTGCGGACACATCCAGCAAACACGTCCAATAGAATCCCCAAATCCAGCCAAGTCCGACTGCGTAGCCCTAAAAATTGGCAAAAGTAAACTATATGTGAAAAATACAACTACCATATAATTAAATGTTAAAAAAAAACATAATTTGATTATTGTTACCTCATGTAGACTTGGATAATAGAAATATTAATCATTTCTCCTCTCAAAAACTGACCAATATCCTCTTGGTCAGAAAAGCGGTGCCATCATCTGTCAAATAATGGAACAAGGATCTCGGCAAGGTAACACCAACAGCATCATCGTCTGCGACGGCAAGGGCAAGCGTATCTGCTAACTCCCTGCAGTCCTCAGTAAGGGAGTCCAAGAACGATCGATCGTCGATAACTGGACTAAACTGAGAAGCCGAACCGGCTGATGAATGCAACTGGCTAGAAGATCTAACAGCCTCCCCGAAATCCCTTTTTGTTTTTTAGGTGTCGGTGTAACCTAATAATTATTTTTCAAAACGGGCATAAGATTATGAAATTTTTAAATTGAAAGCTATTATATTTACAAAAATGGAGGCCTATATGAACAATTACCTCATCACTTAACATTTGTGCTAAATTTTTTGGCCATTGCACCCAAGTACCCAAAGCAGTAGCTGTAGTGTCGATCTCATATGCAGGGACGGGAACAGGTAGTGGCAAATGACCATATTTCTCTATAATTCGATGAATTTTCACTTTCAGGTGATCATTCATCATTCTAGACCCATGAATTGTAGTGGTCTCATCAAAAGCATAAGAATATGCATCTGGCACTAGACAAGTCTCTCCACTAGTTGGATCTACCAAATACAATCGACATGGAACCTCGTCCTAACAGCAACACGTAATATTGATATTATTTGAATAAAACACACATGTAAATATAATAATTATTTGTATTAGGGCGCCATGTATATAAGATAATATTTTGTATAAAGCACATGTATATATAATAATTATATGTACCTTCAGCTGAGGAAAATGAGTGTCTGATCCAGATAATGGAGTACGTAGATGAGTGGGCTGTGAAGCAGCTACCTCAGGAGATGGACCAGGAGATGGCCGAGGAGGTGGCCCAAGAGGTGGCCCAGGAGATGGCCCAGGAGATGGCCCAGGAGGTGGCCCAAGAGGTGGCCCAAGAGGTGGCCCAAGAGGTGGCCCAGGAGATGGCCCAGGAGATGGCCCAAGATATGGCCCAAGAAATGGCCCAAGAGGTGGCCCAGGAGATGGCCCAAGAGGTGGCCCAGGGTATGGCCCAGGAGATGGCCCAGAATATGGCCCAGGAAATGGTGAAGCAGATGTTGGAATAGGAGGCTGAGTCGGCTGTGTAGGAGGAGATGGCATAGCAAATGGTGAAGGAAAAAATGATACAGCCCAGGTGACTGAGTAGGTGGCTGTACATGAGAAGGAGATGGCCCACCAGATGGTGAAGAATATGGCCCGGTAGATGGATGTGAAGGTGAAATCATCACATTCTGCATATATGTGGCAATGTCCTCCCTCCACCTTTCACTCATTTTCTGTATGAGTGCCTCCTCTTGTTCCTTCATCGATCTCCTATAGTGCGTACGAGGTACGTGTCCAAAAGCCTTGGTATAGCCAACATTAACACCCCCAAAACCGTAACAGCGACCCGGATGATCTGGCTTCTCTCCAAGAGCCATAAAAAGGGCGTCTCTGTTACGAACCGGAATGAATTCACCCTTGGCTTGCTTCTCCTTGTACTCCAACTGCCCAAAAAGCAAGTTAACAGTAATAATGTAGTTAATAAATGAAAAAATATTCATGTCAAACTAAAAGTTAATTATAATGATATACATACGTATTTGTCAGCTGCTTTCTTTGTTTCCTCATCTGGAATGAATCTCTGTTTAGTAACAGGATCTTTCTTATGCATCGCGTACCACCAATCATCACCCCGGTTAAAACTGGAGGACACCGAGGACGTTGGTGTACTAGAAGACGATCCAGAATCAAAACTTGGTGGGCCGAATTTCTCCTGTCTCCACAACTCTCTAGCATCTCCATAACTCCTCTGACCTAAGTGGTGATGATGTGTGTTCTTCTTTGCGCTCTCAAGCGCCTTTTCTCGCTTTTTCTGCAAAATAAAAAAACACATTAAGTTAGTATAATATTATTTAAATCAATAAAACCAAGTTAATAATAAGAATACAAACTTACTATAGCATGATCTGACATCATCTTTTCTTTGAAAGTGGCCCAATCCTCCTTCTTGATGTGCTTGTATACGTCAGGCGGACTATCACCTAACTTCTCTTTTTTTGATCTAACTCTCGTCATTGTTATCCAGCCAGATACCAATTTGCTCTTAAAATCCCTCCATCTAACGTTCAGAGCAAACAAGTAGAGCTTCTTGTATCGAACCTCGTCGGGACGGTGAAACATGTTCTGTTTTTCAAAATAGGCTAAAATGACTAATTTTGGTTCCAACTAGTCTATATGTTGTATTTTCAATCAAATCTACCTATAAATACATCAAACTAAGTATATATGATATGTTAGAGTTGTTTATAACTTAAATTAGCATGAAACAAGTCATTTTCATTCATTTGGGAAGAAAAAGGCCCGAAATGGCCTAAAATGGCTAATTTTGGTTCCAACTAGGCTATATGTTGTATTTGCAATCAAATCTACCTATAAATACATCAAACTAAGTATATATGATATGTTAGCGGTGTTTACAACTTAAACTAGCATGAAACAAGTCATTTTTATTCATTTGGGAAGAAAAAGGCCCGAAATGGCCTAAAAGGGCTAATTTTGGTTACAACTAGTCTATATGTTGTATTTGCAATCAAATCTACCTATAAATACATCAAACTAAGTATATATGATATGTTAGAGTTGTTTATGACTTAAACTAGCATGAAACAAGTCATTTTCATTCATTTGGGAAGAAAAAGGCCCGAAATGGCCTAAAAGGGCTAATTTTGGTTCCAACTAGTCTATATGTTGTATTTGCAATCAAATCTACCTATAAATACATCAAACTAACTATATATGATATGTTAGAGTTGTTTATGACTTAAACTAGCATGAAATAAGTCATTTTCATTCATTTGGGAAGAAAAATACCCGAAATGGCCTAAATTGGCTAATTTTGGTTCCAACTAGTCTATATGTTGTATTTGCAATCAAATCTACCTATAAATACATCAAACTAAGTATATATGATATGTTAGAGGTGTTTACAACTTAAACTAGCATGAAACAAGTCATTTTCATTCATTTGGGAAGAAAGGCCCGAAATGGCCTAAAAGGGCTAATTTTGGTTCCAACTAGTCTATATGTTGTATTTGCAATCAAATCTACCTATAAATACATCAAACTAAGTATATATGATATGTTAGAGTTGTTTATGACTTAAACTAGCATGAAACAAGTCATTTTCATTCATTTGGGAAGAAAAAGGTCCGAAATGACCTAAAAGGGCTAATTTTGGTTCCAACTAGTCTATATGTTGTATTTGGAATCAAATCTACCTATAAATACATTAAACTAAGTATATATAATATGTTTGAGTTGTTTACCATAGTGTCTGTCCACATCACATCCAACAAGGTAGGAGAAATGTGTCTCCATGACCAGTTGATGTTCAGCTTCCGTATAGAAAGACCGATCCAAACACCATACTTGGCTCGCCATGGACCTAGTAAAGAAACAATTAAAAATCCAAATATGAAATTGTAATAAGCTAAGTATTATAAAATACATCTATTTACCTGTTGGTCATCCCAAATCATTGAACTCTAAGATCATATCTCCTGTGTTGTGGAGATTCATCGTGGGACCTCGTTTACTCTTTCGTGTTGCCTTTGGATTTCCACTTGACTTCTTCCCGCTCCCCTGTGCACCATAATATGTAGTGGTCTGACCTGAACCTAAGAATCAAAATAAGAAAATTAAATTAGAGAACGAACAAGTAAATTACATAATGAATGTTTAAAAAATAGAAATAAACGCGAACCTAACGGGGGTGGCTGCCCATCACCTGTCACCTCAATGCCAAGTAAGGCATTCCTATCAGCCTCTAGCTCAAATCTCTCCATCCACGCATCTAACGCATCTGCCTCACGATCACTAGCCTCTCCCTGGTCAGGCTCCTTTTCTGGGTGAAAAGGGGCATCGGAATCCGATGAATGCTCGCTCGAATCGTCACTAGCCATATCTGTAGCATATAGATAGAAACAAGATATAGTGTTAACGAAATTTAAAACAATATACATCATCACATCATTGTAACAAAATTCAAAACAAGCCAAATTACTCATACAGAACATTTTTTACCTTTAATTTTGGTCAATAGGTTGCTCAATGACTGTTATACCTTCTTGGTGATCCATTCGCATGTAACTATTTTCAGTATCAATGACTGTTATACCTTCTTGCTCAATGGCTAGCTTTTTATTTTACAACAGTAAAAACAGTGCTTTAAAAATGATTAGCTATAAATTATTGAGCGCGGTATATTAACCATAGTACCAAAAAGCATAATCCAAAAGCACAACACATATATGCTAATATATTGAGTCAAATACCACAATGTCACAGAAGGTAAAATCTAAGATATTCTATACATAAAGAAGATTTTCGACAGAAGCAGTTCCAATGGTATCAACTTCGCACACTTGATTTTCTACCACATGTAAGCAGTCATGTGTTACTGAACTACCCTTTGGAGCGGGTTCCTGATTTTCTGCCACAAGTAATCAGTCATTTGTTGCTGAACTACCCTTAGGAGCAGGTTCTTGTTTTTCTGCCACAGGTAAGCAGCAACATCAAACATCAGTAATGGTATTGGGGCCCATCGAAACAGACAGGAAGAGAAATTTTTGAAACATAACAGAACTATTAGGGAAAAAATAGAATTACAAGTCTACTTTTCCTCATAAAGCCATTATTGTGTCTCCATATTAAGAGTAAATAGTTTGGAAGTGTAGCCTCAATTTAAGTAGATAGTGTAAAAATAAAACAAATCAATTATGAAAGAGAGTTAGTTGGGGAACAACATACATTCATATGGAATATGAATAGAGGGAATGAAAATAGTTAGTGGAATGGTCCACATCACATTAATTCAGCGGGTGCTCTGGGAAGTATTTGCAACTAAAAATTTATATGTAGATCGACCAATATAGCAAGTATCCAGGACGATTATTTGTGGAACAAATCTTATGGCCATTTGGAAGGTGGTAATAAATGGTAGTAATAATAATGATTTTTCATGTTATATTGTAAAAATGTCTCAGGTAAATGCTTATGGTAATGGATCTCATTATCACTCAATGACACCTCTAAAATGGTAACAAATGATAATGATAAGTTATTTATAGGAAGGGAGGTATACGTGAATGGATAAGCATTACCATTGGGTTCACAAATTTACCTATTGATTTATACCATAACTATCATTTAGGACAGTCTGCCAAACATGCAAACAAATAATAAAATGAGCCATTATTGTGTCTCAATATAAACATAATGAACCTCATTCAGATGAACACATGACAACAATACTCGGTGAAATTATTAAAAGCTCATAAGATCAGCAAAATAACCTTCATATTATTTGCAATTGATGGGATGAATGAAGGAACATGGAAACGGTGGTCGACAATCTTCGTATGCTCCTCTGAACCTGGCATAATTGCTTCATTGACTTTTGGAACTTGTACATGCCAGTAATCAGCTAGCATCTTCTGCCTCCTCAATGCTTCTGGCATATTCTCCAGTGGATTCAAACGCATGCACTGAATATCCTGCCCAAGTATAAAGGAGATGATAACTATTTACTCCATGTATATCAACCACAGTCCTCCATTTGACATGATAATGATTACCTCATGATGAAAAGAATGTCCTTACATATTGAAGTGAAAGTTAATAAATTCTGAAAAGAATTTGTAGTTTGGCAAGTAAAAAGTTGGTCACTTGAGTAATAGAAGCGTTAAAAGTACTATGGAATATTCACAAATTTATTATCATTGTTATAGGTAATTGACATTCTTTTTGAAATGACATGTATAGAACAGCAATGAATTCACTTGGTTGTGCACTTCCACAAAAGTGTGCAATTTTCCCAATCTAAATCAAATAGGTTTTACATAAAGAAGATTTGTTCGGCATGTTCTATGATAGGTAGGAGAAGAGCCAACTAGACATCAAAGAAAAACAAGAGGAAGCAGAACCAAGTCAAAGTCCCAAGTTAATTATGAGAAAAATGTGTAGTAATATATAATGACACAAGCTTTCAACCAAAACAGCATGAGGTAATTGTACAGCAACAATTCAACAATGTCAAATCCTTAATCCAAATAGGACGGTGTTGGATGTAGGAGCCAAGATATCGTCTCCAAAGGTCATCTACAAAAATCCTCTACCTCCATTCCATTTTGTCAAATTGCTATATGCTTTTGTAAACCCTATTTCTTCATTACATTTTTAATGTCCATATTTGCCCCCCTGGCTTCCAAAAATCTTCATAGTTCCAACTTTTCATTATCTTTACGGTCCATCGCCCAATCAACGTTTCAAAACTCACATGCTAAAAAAAAAAACATAGTCTGTCATATCTTGTCGTCAATATCCGCAATATCAGCTTTCTTCCAAATATCTAATTCATAGTTCTATACCTTGTGATCCCACACATCCATCGTAAAATACACAGCTTTGAATATGACCCTTCCTAATGCTATGTTTTGCTTGAGTTAATTATCAAAAAATATTCATTCACTAATAATTCAACTATCCAATTTCCAATTAAACCATTAACCATCACAAAAAAATTCTTTCAATAACAATCAATTAATGAATTCTATTAACTAATAACCCCAATACCATACCCAAATTTACAAAGAACCATAATTTGCAATTAATTCTTTCACAACAATTAAAATTCACACATAGAACAATTAGAATTCTCTAACAATTAAAATGCACTAACAATTAATATTAACCATCACAGAAAAATAAAAGAAAAAACCTCAGATCCAGACAGTAGGCGGCAATGGTGGTGAAAACCGGAATGCATAGGCGCGATGGCTCACAAGCCGCTCAGGTGAAGAACTGAAGGACGAAGAACGGCTTCGTGTTATGCAGTGAAGAAGAACGACTTTGTGTTATGCAGTGAAGAAGAACGTCGAAGAAATAAAAATGTGAAGAATGCCTTCATGTTATGCAGCAAGCCATAGAACGAAGATCTATAAAGACCAGTCGCCCTTCTCTTCCTCTTGATTTTACTTTTGCCAAAAATTCTCCCTAATTTTCGATTTCAAAGAGGAGTGAGAGGGATTAGAGAATTAGGGTTTGAGATCTGAAGAGGAGAGAGAAAACAAGAATAGAGAGAGGAGTTAGAACAATCTAGAATCGTGGCCTTGAAAATCAAATGCTCCTGTTGACTAATTCAACCCAAGCATTTATAAAAAATTTAATGAAAATTTTTTCGAATGCTTGGGTTGATTAGTCAACCGGAGCACTTAACAAGTAGCAAAACATGTTTTTTCCCACAACAAGAATGTCACTCTTTTCCGTCCGCCAAAATGAGACGCTAAAAACACGGGATCGGACGCTAAAGAGCTTAGTGTCCGATGACGGACGCTAAAAGGCTGATGCAAAACCCCTGGTTGCTAATTGTCCAATTAGCGTCCGCTTAGTGTCCGAAATGTCCGAGTTACCGAAATGTCCGAGTTAGCATCCGCCTAGAAGGTTTATGACGCTAATTAGCGTCCGATCCTAATAGTTAGCGTCCGCTTATAAGCAGACGCTAACTATTAGGATCGGACGCTAATTAGCGTCCAACCTTCTAGGCGGATGCTAATGATTAGAATCGGAGGCTAAACATTGAATCCAAATGCTCAAACAGACCCATCATTATCAGCTTTCATTTTACTTTATTATTTTTATTCAATTCATTTTATTAACTTTCAATTATTATCTAAAAATGAACAATGTCAGAATAACAAAAATTGAGAATTAAACAAATGAGAATTTTATTTAAATTAAATATATAATTACAATCTAATACCAAAATTTAGTACTATAATAGTATAATTACATTGTAACTTCAATCTAATACAACAACTACAATCTAATACCAAAATGCTCAGACTCATCAGTCTTCTTCCTCCCTATCCCTTTCACTCCAACCTTTCTCTCCTCTAGAGAAGCAACCGCAAGTACAAGGAAACCTTCTGGCCTGTCGATTGTTGTGTATCCATACCTTGCAGCTTCAGCTGAGGCATCTGAACATACGATAGCCCTCCCAAACTGTCAAAAGTCGACAACAAAACGATACATATAAGCATTTTACTACAAGTATGGTATAATCCTAGATGAGATGATTGAAAGATCCAAGTACATAAGTTTCTGTTAAGTAGCATTAGTACCATGTAGCCTGCTGCAGGAAGAGAACAGATTGAGGGAAGGAAACCCTTATGTAGATGTCTTAGCAAATTTGAACTTCGGGTTCCTGCACGAGTTCATTCAAGACTATGAATACACTAACAACTCATATGAAATGGGGAGTTACTTGACAATATTACATTCGAGACTGAAACGTCAAAAGAGTAACTACTAATACACACAACGGAGGAATTACTTGACAAAGATTTAACTACATGAATATTTTTTCAAACCATGGAACAAAACTTCCTATACCACACCATAATAGGACTTTGTTTGGCAACTTCTTTATCTCCTCATAAGACGGTCCAACGCTCAAATCAACAGCAAGGATGTTCTCCACAGAAACATCATAACTCTGAACAAATTATATATCAAGAATCAAAACATATAATATCTATCAACTATGTGCTGCTACTTCTGCAGTAGTACTTACAATTTTGCCAA
Source organism: Beta vulgaris subsp. vulgaris (assembly GCF_026745355.1). NCBI lineage: Eukaryota > Viridiplantae > Streptophyta > Magnoliopsida > Caryophyllales > Amaranthaceae > Beta > Beta vulgaris. The sequence goes on from NC_079208.1 coordinate 39,744,807, forward strand.
CTTTAATGGGTTCATAGGTCTTCTCCAGATTGTTGATGATCATCTTAAAATCATCAGATTCTGTCTAGGGGAGTTATTTTGCATCCGAGTTTCTTATAACGGTCTGATAATGGATCATCTAATGTCGAGCCACTCATATCACCAATCAGATGTGAAGCCACTGTTATACCCCTAACACTCTCAACTAATTAATCATAACCGAAAGTTAGATCACCAATTAAATTTTACAAGCGAGAAAAATGTTCGAATCGAAGAAATTACCAAAGAATTTCATTTCCATAACCATGAGTACACAACAATTAGCATAATCCCAAACAAAATACTCCTGAACGCTTTATTTCACACTGAAAATTTAGCGCCTCAACATACTCTTTCAGCATAATCAACTATTGAAAAGCGATTTCGAATTTGTGCTTTCAAATGAACGAAAGAGTAGTCAATCTGAAAAGTGCAAATAATCAATTCCTTTTTCAGGTTAGCTTATACCTATTTAATCCAACCTTAAATTACCTAAATTACTCCTCTTCACAATAAAGTAAATTTGCAACAACTTTTAATCAGCATATTACAAATCAACGCAGCCAATAAAATAAAACACAATTCCTTAATCCAACAAAAAAAATTGAACTCTCTTAAAATTTTCAACTAAAACTATCCAAAATAAGTAAAAAAAAAATTATATAAAAAAAAAAAACTTACTTGAGCAACCATAGTAGAAGAAAGCATCGATTCAAGGTTACAAACTTCTTCGATCTCAATATTTTCACCAAATTAACATCCAAAAGAACAAAAAATTATCCAGAAATAAGAATTTCTACTTTCTTCAGCTTAATTTCACAAACAAAAATTCCTGAAAATTTTCAAAAAACCAGGAATTCGAAGAGAAAGACAAATAAGAGAGAGAAAATGGAAGATTTTGGGAAGTATGGAGGATGTGAAAGAAAACGCAGAGGATGCCAAGCAAGAGAGAGAAAGTGTGTAAGGAACAATGCACAAAAAAAAGGCTTAAGTTTAGATTAGTTCAATAGCGAACCCAAAACAACAGATCCAAAAACCCAAACCAAAACAACAGCGAAAACAAAGATCTAAAAACGAAAATTGAAAACAAAAATTCAAAAACAAAAAATTTAAAAAGCGATAATTCAAAAACTGAAAATTTAAAACCAAAAATGAAAATTCAAAAACGAAAATTAAGAAACTGAAAATTTAAAAAGCGAAAATCAAAAAATTAGAAATTGAAAAACGGAAATCCAAAAACAAAAATTCAGAAACGGAAATAGAAAAATGAAAATCCAAAAACTGAGAATTCAAAAAGTGAAAATCCAAAAATGAAAATTCAAACGACAATTAAAAATAAAATAAAATATACCTGATAAAGAAGCGACGGTGATGCTTGAAGACGGCAATGATGCTCAGAGACAGAAGCGGCGATGATGCAACCAACTGAACAAAACTCTAACCAAAACCAACTGAATAGTTTGAGGGAGATGAAGAGTTAGACAGAGAAAAGAATTGAGGTGAGAGAGAATTGAGTGAGAGAGGACCATATGGAGTTATGGACAATTGGACGGTTTGGTCGATTGACTTTGGTAGGACCGATAAATTAGCGTATGCCTAACGGACGCTAATTTACTTTAACGGACGCTAATTAGTGTCCGTTTTGTAAACGGACGCTAATGAGCGTCTATTTACGAGAACGGACGCTAAAAAACAAGAAAGCAGACGCTAATTTGCGTCTGTTATAAATCAGACACTAATTTTTAATTTATCGTCCACTTATACTGTCGAACGCTAAATTCAGACGGTAAAAAGCCGGATTCTTATTGTGTCCACTAGTGGTTCCAAGCGTATCTTTTCAAACCTGTCCCTATATAGAGGTTTAGTCAATATGTCAGCTATTTGATTTTCAGTTGGACAAAAATCAACTTTGACTAATCCCTTCTCTACATTGTCTTATAGGAAATGATTCGAATGTGAATATGCTTGACCCTAGAGTGATGAACTGGATCCTTAGATTGGCAAATGGCACTAGTATTATCATAGAGTATAGGAACGCAGTTAAATTTTATGCCAAAGTCACGTACCAGTTGCTTGATCCATAATACCTGACAGCAGCAAGCAGCAGCTGCCACGTATTCAGCCTCGGCTGTGGAAAGAGCAATTGTGTTCTGTTTCTTTGAGCTCCAAGAAACCAAGCTTGATCCTAGGAACTGGATAATACCCGAGGTGCTTTTGCGATCACCAAGTCTCCAGCATAGTCAGCCTGACGGATATAGTCTTACTAAGTCAAAGATGTCACTTCGAGGATAGAACAAACAAAGATCATCACTTCCTTTCAAATATCTAAGAATCCTTTTGACAGCTGTCAAATGAGATTCCTTAGGATTTGATTGGAATCTAGCACATAAACCAACACTAAAGGAATATCAGGCCTACTAGCAGTTAGATAAAGTAAGGAACCAATCATACCTCTATATAGTTTCTGATCTACGGACTTACCACTTTGATCCTCATCTAACCTTGTACCTGTTCCTATAGGAGTATGGTTTGTTTTTGCTTGATCCAGTCCATATTTTTTCAATAACTCCTTTACGTATTTTTGTTGATGATCATTGTTCCTTTTTCAGTTTGCTTGATTTGCAAACCGAGAAAGAAGTTTAACTCTCCCATCATGCTCATTTCAAATTCACTACGCATTAACTCAGCAAATTCTTTACAAAGAGATTCGTTAGTTGCACCAAAAATTATATCATCCACATAAATCTGAACCACTAGGATGTCTGTTCCTTTGGATCGAAGGAACAGGGTCCTATCAACTTTTCCTCGTATAAATCATTAGAAAGTAAGAATTTTGAAAGTCTTTCATACCATATCTAGGAGCTTGCTTAAGCCCATAAAGAGCTTTATCTAGCTTATAGACATGATTCGGAAGATCCGGGTTTTCAAAACCAGGAGGTTGTTCCACATAGACGTCTTCAATAAATATCCATTTAAAAAGGCACATTTGACGTCCATTTGGTACAACCTAAAAGCCATGAATGACGCAAAGGCAATCAAAATTCTTATTGCTTCTATTCTAGGTACAGGAGCAAAGGTTTCATCAAAGGCAATACCTTCTTATTGATTGTACCCTTTGGTTACGAGTCTGGCTTTTTTTCTTATGACTGTTCCATGTTCGTCTAGCTTGTTCCTGAAGACCCATTTCAGTCCAATCACCTTTTGGTTTTTAGGCTTGGTCTCAAGATGCCAGACCTTGTTCCTTGGAACTCATTCAGTTCCTCTTGCATGGCGTTTATCCAGTCAGACTCCAGTAGGGCATCATTGTGATCTCGTGGTTCTGTCATAGACAAAAAGGCATGGAAAGCACATAAATTTTTCAGTTGGAATCTCGTTTGAGTTCCCTTTTCAATATCACTTACTATTAAATCCAATGGATGGGATTTCAGGTGTTTCCAAGGTCTTGGTTCAAATCTCCTTGTCTCTGCTCCTCCAGCTTGAGGAGCTTCATTCGTCTCGTCTACTGGATGAATTTCTGGTGCCTGTTCCTCCTGTATAACAGGATCAGGAACACTATCTCTTCTTCAGGAATATGTTTTTTGTCGGTTCTTGTAGGTGTTAGTTCCTCATCAATGTTTAAAGACTCCTCAATACGAGTCAGTCCTATTTCAAAGTCATTTTCATGACTTAGTTCCTGCAGAGAGTTAGTTTCATCAAAAACATGGACACTTTCCTCAACACACATTGTTCGTTTGTTGTAAACTCTATATGCTTTACTACTTAAAGCATATCCAATAAAAACAGCCTCATCACTTCTAGCATCAAACTTTCCTAAATTGTCTTTACCATTGTTATGTACAAAGCATTTACAGCCAAAGATTCTAAAGTACGAGATATTGGGTTTTCTTCCTTTGAGAATCTCATAAGGGGTCTTCAAGACAATAGCTCTTAGCATGACTCTATTGATTATGTAGCATGCTGTATTCACTGCTTCAGCCCAGGAATTCTTCGGAAGATTGCTTGCTATGATCATTGTTCTTGCCATGTCCTCCAAAGTGCGATTCTTCCGTTCTACCACGCAATTTTATTGTGGAGTTCTAGGAGCTGAGAAGTTGTGATCACGACTCATCAAATTTGGAGTTTTCAAACTCCTTACCATGATCAGAACGCAAGTGCTTAATTTTAAAACCACTTATTCTTTGAGTTCTTTTTGCAAAGTTAACAAATTCATCAAATGTCTCATCAAATGTCTCATCTTGAAAAATCATCAACTATAACAAGCACATATCTCTTACCAGATCGACTTTGGATTCGAACAGGGCCACATAAGTCCATATGAATCAATTCAAGAGGACTTTGTGTACTTACCATTTTCTTTGATTTGAACGAGGATCTAACTTGTTTACCTTTTGCACATGGTCCACAAACTTCATGTTTGAGACTTTGATAGTTGGTAATCCAACACCAAGTCCTTACCACTTAGCTTCTGGAGAATGCCATACTTGCGTGACCACATCTTTTATGCCAAAGAAGTGGTTCATTGTCGACGGCACTTAAACAGTTAGATTGTTCCTAGGAACAAGGTTGAGATCAACAACGAGGTGTTCCCTTTCCTTGTTCCTTCAGAATTTTGGTACCTGTTCCTGCATTACTTACTACCAACACTCATCAGTAAAATTTACACTGTTCCCTTTGTCGCAAAATTGAGAAATACTAAGCAGATTGTGTTTTAAACCCTCGACCAAAAATACATTATCTATGGAATGTGACTTAGACTTTCCTACCTTCCCTATTGCTACAATGTTACCGGAAGATTGTCTCCGAAAGTCACAGTTCCTCCATCATAGGCTGAAAGCGAGAGAAATTCTCTTTATCTCCTGTCATGTGTTTAGAACAACCGTATCGAGGTACCACAGGTTGTTCCCCTCACTTTAGCCTGTATCAAAGCAATCAGTCAGTGGTAGGAACCCAGTTTGACTTGGGTTCCTCTGTCGGGCTAGTATTTCTCTTAACTTTCCAGTACACTTGCTTAACTAAGTGGGTGTTCATTTCAATATGTTCTTCTCTGGAGGAACAGTCAGACACTAGGTGTCCACTGTTCCCACAGTAAGAGCATATTCGGCTGCTTGGAAGATCAACATATTTTTTCATTTTGTTTTTCTTCTTGTGATTGAAACCTAACCCACTTCTTCCTTCATTTTTATATTTTTGTATCCAACTCACTGGATCAGGAAGTTTCGTTCTTGAAGATTCCATTTTCTCTTTAAGTACCAGATATTTACTTAAAACTTTTTCATGTTCGAATTTTAACTTTTCGAACTCGGATCTGGTATTTATAGAGGAACTGGTTCCTTCAGGAACGAATAGTTTCAATTCAGCCATTTCCATATTCAAGAAAAATTTTCATTTTTAGCATTTTCAAAAGCTTCTCGAATACGTCGGTTTTCATCAAAGACTTCAAAGAATCTTTCCTCAATGTTTGCATTCACTGTTTTAAACCAATTTGAATGTCCTTTGGTGACTTCTAAGGCTTTTTCTAAATTTTCTTCTCTAACACAAATGGCCTTGTAGTCATCCAAAGTTTCCAAAAGTAGTTTTATTAATTGATTCTTTGAAAGTTCTTTTAACTCTTCTTCAATAACATTTATGCGTACCTTGTTGTTTGGCAAGTCTTCTTCCTCGTCTGTTTCGCCATGAGACATAAATGAGTTGTCTCCTCTTCTGGTTGTTCTTGCTCCTCGTCTGAATCCGATTCTCCCCAGGCAGCAACCATGGCCCTTCTCATATCAACTTTTGAGAAAGGTTTTTGCTGTTCCTTTCCCTTCTCCTTATATTTTCCTTTGCTCTTTTCATTTTCCCAGAGAGGGCATTCCTTTATAAAGTGATCCGGACTTCCACACTTGTGACATCTTAGCTTCCCTGGCTTTTTCAAGTTTTTTCCTTTGTATTTTTGTTGAAGAACTTTTTGAATCTTTTCACGATCAGTGCTGCCTCTTCATCATCAGTTTCTGAATCCTCCAGATCATCGACTTGAGAGCCAAAGCCTTAGGCCTATTAGAGTCAACTTCATGAGTTCCTAGATGATTTCATGAGTCAACAAGGAACCGAAAGTTGCTCGATATTGAATGTGGTGAAATCTTTTGTTTCAAGCAGGCAGTGACCTTTGCCATCCATTTTTCATCCGAGGAAGACTTCGTAGAACTTTTCGTACTTGTTCCTCGGAGTGATGATCTTTCCTAGGATTCAAGTTCATTAATATGTTGGAGAACCTTGTGAGCATCTCTTGAACAGACTCCTTAGGCTTCATTTGAATAGCTCATATTTGTGCATGAGCATGTCAATCTTTGACCTCTTGACTTCTTTGTTCCTTCGTGAGTAACTTGAAGAAGTTCCCACATTTGCTTGGCTGATTTGCATCCCATGATTCGATTGTGTTCATGGGGACCAAGACCACAGTGGAGAATCTTTTTGGCCAAGTTATTCATCTCCATCTTGTCGAAGTCATCTTTATCATAATTGGAGAGAGGCTTGGGGATTTCTTCACCTTTTTCATTTTTCTCTGTGAGTTCGAAGTCACCAATCTCTATTACTCTCCAAACTTGATAATTTTCGGCCTTGAAAAAATTTCCATACGATTCTTCCAGTATGGATAATACTTGCCATTAAACATGGGTGGACGCTGAGTTGAGTAACCTTCTTCCAATCTTTCTCCTGATGTGTTCATCGTTTCCAGGAACTAGCTCCTCAGTGTTAACTGATTTTGGAGGAACTAGGCTCTGATACCAATTGTTAGTCTTGGACGAACACTTAAACAACTACAAGAGGGGGGTGAATTGTAGTTGGAGAGATTTTCAAACTTTTTGCGAAAAAAAAGAATGATTGTAAGAAAGAAAAATTGCATGAAATAAGAAAGAACTAGGAACACGAGATTTTTACAAGGAAAACCTCCTAGGCCCAATAGGAAGAAAACCTTGACCACGAGGGATTTTGACTCAATTCTCTTTAATAACTTTAGGCTAAAAGACTCTCTTTCGTACAACCTAAACTCGGACCAACTCTGTTCCACTAGGAACTAGTTCCCTGTCAGCTTGTTCCCCCTGAACAGTTGACTTTCTCCCTTGACTTCACTCGAAGTCTTTTCTCTTTCTCTTTTTCTCTCAAAATGATTACAGACTTAGATTCACTCAACCCAATCTATAATACATCAATTACTAAGAAGAAGAAAACCGAATGTACTTTCACTAAAAATATTACATAGAAAATTCTGAAAGCATACTTAAAAAGATCGTTACAAACTACTATATGTAGAGACCAATCTTCTCGAGTTCTTCTCCACGATCTTCTCCAAGATCTTCTCCGTGATCTTCTCCATAATCACACGTAGCTTCAGCCACTTCTCCCATTGATATGTCCGTTGAATTTTTACCGTTAGCAGTTGGTTAGTTAGGCTTCCACAATCTCAGCCACTAACACACGCGCACTTCCACGTTCACACGCCTTGTTAATAGGTTGGTTGTTGTGGTTCCTAAATTGTAGGAACTACCTCAACGCATCTATTTTTGAGCGCTTGTTTAGGTTAGATTTTGGCGGCTCCTTGTTTATAGAAAAATCAAAAAGGCTGCACACAAACTAACTAAACAAAATATTATGGAATCATAATATATCAAATTTTTACCTCTATAATATTAACAGTTTGTCACAAATAAAGTTTAACAACTTAATCTTGATTACACGCCTAATCAATTCTTCATAAGTTATTTAACATATTATTTGTGAAGTCTAAAAATAAATAAACTAATTAAAACTGAAAGAATAAATCTAACAAAATAAAATAATCAAAACAGAAAGAATAAATCTAAAACACACAAAATTAAATCTAACTAAAAACGGATTAATAAAATAAACTAAAATCAAATAAACTTTAATTATTTGTCATTATCAAAATAATGAAATAACAAATTTGACCATAAAAAGTAGCCCCCCATTTTTCTAATTAGAGCATGCCGGAGATTAGAAAAATAGTCTTCAAGTCTGATCGCTGGTCAGTGTCATTTTCAGCCTCGCCTTCTAGGGTCATCATACCATTGTCGTATAATGGCTTTATTTGTTATCGTGCTTGCTAACGTAGTTCAGCTTCAACGATAGATGTTGCATAACCACCCATACATGAAATGTTCAAACATTTCTTGAAGTCCTACTGATATCACGAATCATTGTATGGTGTCCTTAACATTGTTTCATGTGCTTAGGCTACATAGACCTTGCCTCTATTATCATGATTATCCATGGTGCTAAAGTTATTGACGACGGGTGCCTATGTTTTGAAATTTTGAGTCATGATGCCTAATCCTCATGTTGAATCTGTTGCCTGGGTCCTAACGCTTGAGTCATCACAGAATGTTGCACAATTCTATCGTTTGTGTCAACTGTTCTGGCGTCAAGGCCATCATGAGATGCTAGAGAGTGTTATTCGGGCAACAAGGCCATTTGAGCGTTGTAGGACAAAGTTTGATGATAAAGTCGTCTCAAGTGTGATGGAACAAAGTTTGGCGATAAAGCCTCTTGAGATGTCAAATAAAGGACCTTTTGGCGGCAAGGCCATTCGTAATGTCCTAGTATGATGTTAGTCTACATGTGCTAACCATTGAATTACTTTCATGACGTCGTGCAAGCGTTATCACCCCGTTTGTATTAAACACATATGTCATGACATATAAAATACTATAGTGGTGTGAACATACGCTTATTTTTATCTCATGATGTAATGTTTTAACTTAATAATTGAAGTGATCATCGTTAGTTGGTTTGCCGACATGTATCATGAAAATCTATGTGCTTAGCTGGTTAGAAACTAAAAATGAGTACCTTAAGATTGATTGTATGTCACCATAGCTAGTAGATCATGTGAGCCTATGTCATATGATATTATTGACGAGATGCATTTTCCATAGTTTTGAAATTCTATGTAATCAACGTTTTTGAGATCACTGTTAGTCCTTGTGTCATTCTAGTGCTTAGCGACTACTCGCGTCCTCTAGTGACATGCATTAGGTGGTCTAGAGATATGTGTCGCGTCATCTTCTGATTAGCATCGTGTCGTCAAAATATAGGCGTCGCAACATCTGGTGAAACAAATGAAACAATTGCAATGAATAAAGTGAAACAAATGAAATCAACAATGAAGAAGGAATGAAATTACTTGAAGATTAAGTGAGGACTTTAGGATTGATTGTTTATTGATGATGTTTTGATACCCGTATGGATCGTCACAGTGCAAAGTTTCAGGCCCATTCACAAATTGGTTCTTGTCATGACTTTCATGATTGTGATCATAAGCATCGTCATCTTTGAATTTGTCATCATTGTCATGACTGTAAGCATATACGTCGCATATATGCCGTATCGTTGATAAAATTATAAATGGTTCAAGCAATCTTGGTGAAGGGATTAAAACCTGCAGTTGACGTTAGTTCAAGCAAAAGTAATAACCTCTTTGTCACTTTCCAACATAGAATAGTTGTCCTTGAGCTAATATAGTATAAATACGTATGTTATAGTTAAGTTAATGGATGATTTACGTATTAAGTCTTCTTCCCATTCATCTGGACTATTGTAACACCCCGATAATTCTCTCTTTTCCAAAATACCTTTTCAATATAAAACTTACAGAATCATCAAAGCATTATCGCATGTGTGATAACGTATCGGTTTATTCAGAATTTTGTAGCGAAAAACATATAATTAAACCTCAGAATTTAAATATAATAAATAACAAAATAACTTTAAAACCAAACAACATTATTAACTTTTAACTTCAAACCAAACTTAAATGTAAATGTATCTACTAAAACAATAAATATATCAATGTGCTACACAAGCTCTCCATTCCCCAAACCCCAAGATGAATCATCTGCACACCTGTAGATGTCAATGCACTAAAGAATCTACTCACCAAGAATGGGTCATCACAGGATCAATAAGGCAAAGCCATCATCAACAAATAACAAATAAAGTACGTAGTCAGCAAAGCTGAGTACTACATAATAAATAAATAAACATTCCTAACATGATACTTGTTTATGCTAAAATTTATCGCTAACGATGAAATTGAAGTGTGTGGGACGTGTCAACCAGATAATGTTAAGGTCAATGCGACGAAAGAATGCAAAGGGGAGTCAAAGGGGATGAACACACAAAAATGGTGACGCGGAAAACCCCAATGAAGATGGGTAAAAACCACGGGTGGTTAGAGATCCACCAAACTAATATCGTTCACTATCTTTCTTTGTGACTGAGTGTCATTTATAAGAATGCCAAGTTCACCTTAGTGTCTTTCTCACAATGTTGCGTAAAAAACATGAAAATGACCTCTCTCTCTCTTTTATATGCCTTTTCTTTCCTTTGGCTCTTTCCCAACGAATACAACAATAAATCAACTCATTATTACATTGCTTTCCTTGCTTAAATCACGGCGATCTCCTTCACTTATGTGCCAACGTCTTGACCCACGCTCCTTAACGGCTGAATTTAAGGCTGGTTAAACTCTTCCCTTATTTAGCCAGACCGTTACTCATTTAGTGTTCCAGCTTCAAATTCCACGTTGCCTGCTACGTCTTCGGGTCTAATTTTCTTCGTCACTGTGCCGTAGGTTGTCATGTCATCGTGTCATTGCGTCCTTGCGTTAATGTCAACCTGTAAAAAATTCAGCCATAACAGTTTGCCCCCAATTGTTGAAATCGGGGTGACACAAAGCCCATGAGACAATTGTAAAAAATTCCTTTAAATTAATCAAAGAAGTTCTGTCTAAATCGTTAGGAGATCAAAAAATCATAAGCTAAATCTTTGCACTTGTCAGTTTTTAGAAAAAATTCCGAAGGGAACATAAGGAAGGAAAAGGAATCCTCTCGAACGGTTTATCTTTGGCAACTCAAGAGTCGCGAATTGCAAAAAGGTAGTTTTTTTGTTTAAAATGTCGTTTTAATTATAACCGTTGGTCCCATTGTCATGATTACTTTAGTTGGCATAAATAACTAAGGCGGTTTTTTAAACAACTCAATCCCCACTTCCAATTTCATCAAATCTTTCTCTCTCTTTAAGTAAGGCAACTTCCTTAACTCTCTTTATTCTCTCCGCCGGGAAATCGATCGCTGACACCAGGTAACTTCGCACTTTCTCGCTCTTTTTTCCTTTGATTCGCTCTATCTTTTCTTCTTCTACCGTTCTCATGGCTCCAAGTAGACGCAGTATTAGGACTTTTGTGAAAAATCAAGGGAAGTCGAAAGGAAAGGAGAAAGTTGTAGAATTAAGGGTAGAGAATGAGGACGAACTGTCAACGATGTCAGAAGAGGACCTTTTAAGATTTTTAGACTTAGGAAATTTGCCTGAGAGTACTGTCATTAGGAATGCCGAACCTGACGAACCTCCAGAATCGTGTCCCCAAAAATGGGTAGTGCTTTACGAATACCCTTTAAAAATAGGTCTTAGGCTTCCTTTTACCCCCCTGGCAAGGGATTTGATGCAGATTTACCAGATCAGTCCTGGACAAATCATGCCCCAAGTCTGGAGGATTCTTAGCGTCATCGACAGGGTGACAGCGTCTTGGGAAGAGGCCTTCACCCTTCACGACCTACTGTTGCACTATGAAATTAGGGTTAAAGCAAAAATAGGATAGCTCTACATGCAAAAGCGAGGTTAGAACCTCTGGTCGGGGGAATTCAGTCAAACGACAGAGGTTGGAAGAACAGGTTTGTGAAGACTATAACTTTTAAATTACTAATCGTCGTACTTTTTGGGTCGCCTATGGGGGTGACCATTTACTACGTTGCTTCTGAAAAAATTTCTTATCCTAGATAATCTTATGTCTCTACTGTGTGTCACATGCATGTATCCTAGTCGTTATTCTGATGTTTCTAAAGGATTAATCAGGCGTTCTATAGGCCATCCTTGGTCGCTCAGACGTATCGCTTGGACTTAGTAAGAGTCATAATTAGTCATACGGACGTATCATTTGGACTCAATAAAAGTCATAATTAGTCATACTGACGTATCGTTTGGACTCGATAAAAGTCATAACTGATCGTTCAGACGCGCCGTTTGGATTAAACGACTTCTTAGAATACACATAGGAAATACACAAAACTTACATGTGCCCGTCAGGGGGATGGCTGAAATGTCACCAATAGCTATGATTTTAAAATGACTGTGCCCCTGTCGTTGCATCGGCTGAGGTAATGGTGGAAGTCGTTGGGACGTTCATAAGTTGAATGTGGACAACTTGCCTACAGCTTCAACAAATACCCCGTGAGAGAACACTATGGTCGCTAATCACCTAGCGAACCAATTATAACATTACCAACCAATCCACTTCTCTATGCATATATGTTTTTTTTTTCTTTTTTTTGTCTGAAAATGAAAACAAAGCTCGCCACTTGGCTTTTAAAAGTAGTATCGTTTGAGGTGCGTGGCATTCCAACTACGAGGTACTGAGCTTCCGTCATGTCGAACCAATTGGTAGGCTCCATGGCCTACTACTTTACTGATTTGGTATGGCCCTTCCCACTTCTGGCCTAGTTTGCCAGCGTTAGCCTCTTGTGTGTTTTGGAACACTTTTCTTAGGACCCAATCTCCTTCGACGAAGAACTTGGCTTGAACATTTTTGTTGAAGCTCCTCGCTACTATTTGCTGTTGTGCTGCCATGCGCACCAGCGCTGCATCGCGCAATTCCTCAATGGTATCTAGGTCGTTGATCAATTCGTCGCGGTTCCGTGGTTCCGTCGCTAGGCTGCATCTCGCAGTCGGGACGCTCACCTATGTTGGCAGGACAGCCTCGCAACCATAGACTAATGAGAACGGAGTTTGTCCGGTGGCGGTGCGTGGTGTTGTACGATTAGCCCACAAGATGGAAGGCAACGCCTCCGCCCATTTACCTTTCTTTGCTGTGAGCCGTTTCTTCAAAGAGTCAATTATCGCTTTGTTGCTGGATTCGGCCTGTCCACTAGCTTGCGGGTATCTTGGTGTTGACGTTAGCAACGCTATGCCCCACTCATCGCAGAAGCGTCTTGTTTCATTGCTAATGAACTGCGATCCGTTGTCGCATACTATCTCGGATGGGACACCAAATCTGCAAATGATGTTAGTGTAGATAAAGGAGATCACTTCTTATCACGTACCTGCTGAAAAGATCCTCCCTCAATCCACTTAGAAAAATAGTCAGTTAGTGCCAACATAAAGACCTTCTGTCCTGGGGCTGGAGGTAACTTACCCACTATGTCCATTCCCCACTTCATGAAAGGACAAGGTGTTAGAGTAGGTTGCAAAGGTTCACAAGGTTTGTGCGTCATACCTGCATGTCGTTGACAACTATCACATTTGGCGACATACCTTGTTGCGTCCTTCCTCATTGTCGGCCAATAATAGCCCATGCGCAATACTCTATTAGATAAGTTGCGCCCTCCTGAATGATTCCCACAGGTGCCATCGTGCATGTCCTTCAGGACTTGCCCCACTGCTCCTTTTCCAAACAACGTAGGTAGGGGCCTGCGGCGGACCGTTTGAAGAGTACTCCCTGAATGAGGACGTATCGCGACGCCTTGAATCGCATTCTGCGTGCCTCCGCCTTATCTGTTGGGAGTACATCGTTAGCAAGGAAATCATAAAATGGTTTTGTCCAACTGAACACTTACCTCGTCACGTCGGGTTACTTCCTGACGCGGGACCGTCTATATTATTGACACCCCACGACTGTCTCGAAGTTGGTCGGTCGTGGTTGCGACAGCGTCTCCAATATTTTAGCGATGGCAGGGTTTGTCAAGTGAACAATAGGGACGGACGTAAACGAAACGTCCCTTAAAGAAGATCCGAGGTTGGCCAATGCATCCGCTTGTGTATTTTGATCCCTAGGTATCTGCAAAATATCAAACGAATTAAATACTTTACTTTTACTCTGAGCTATTTCCAGATACATGGCCATTTTAGAGTCTTTTGCTGGAATTCGCCTTTGACTTGGCTGACTATCAGCAGTGAATCGCTGAAGACTTTCAACGCTTTCGCTCCCATGTCTTCTGCTAACGTCATTCCGGCTATGAGCGCCTCGTATCGGCTTCGTTATTCGTCGCTCTAAATTCACAGCAAATGGCTCGTACTATCTTGCCCCCTGTGGTGACTTTAGCACAATGCCTAGACCAGCGCCAGAAAATTAGAAGATCCATCGACGAACAATATCCAGTATCGTCGTTTACTTGGTTAATCCTTGCCTTCGTCGTCTGCGAGCTTTCTAGCTCTGGGCTAAAGTCCGCCACAAAATCTGCCAAAGCTTGTGACTTGACAGCAGTCCTTGGATGAAACTGGATGTCGTACGCGCTGAGTGCTATTGCCCACTTGCTCATGCGACCTGTCAATTCCGGATGTCGCAAAACAGACTTGATAGGATAATTAGTCATTACGACTACAGTATGCGTTTCAAAATAATGCCTAAGCTTCTTAACAGCTACGACTATAGCTAAGATGAGTTTTTCTAATGAAGAATACCTGGTCTCCGCGTCTAGCAGAGACTTACTGACATAGTAAATTGGTAGTTGCTGGCTCTCCGCCTCCCGCGTCAGGACAGCGCTGACGGACACGTTACTTACCGCGAGATAGAGCTGCAACGTTTCCCCATGTTTGGCTTTGACAGCAATGGCGGCGTCGCCAAATAGTTTTTCAGCTTTTGCAACGCATCTTCATGTTGTTGCGTCCATGCGAAGCCCTTGTTCTTTCTCAGGACGTCATAAAACAGATGACACTTCTCAGATGACCGGGATGAAACGATTTATGCGGCCACGCGACCGGTCAACTTTTGTACTTCCTTGACGCTTCGTGGGGACTGAATGTTGATGATGGCTTTATTTGATCTTGGCTGGCCTCAATTCCCGCTGCGTCACGACGTACCCTAGAAATTTTCTCGGACACTCCAAAGGTGCACTTAGTAGGATTTAATTTCATGCATACCTTCGTAATACGTCGAAAGCCTCCGACAGGTGTTGAATGTGATCGCTGCTCGCTTGGATTTGACGAGCATATCATCGATGTACACTTCCATGGTGTCACCCAGTTGATCTTTAAACATTTGATTAACTAGTCGCTGATACGTGGCACCTGCATTTTTCAAACCAAAAGCCATAACCTTGTAACAATATATACCTTTATCAGTGACAAACGCTGTCTTTTCCTGGTCGTCCGGATGCATCAATATTTGGTTGTACCCGGAATACGCGTCCATGAACGTTAAAAGCTCGTGACCGGCCGTCGCGTCGACCATTGCATCTATATGAGGAAGAGGAAACGGATCCTTAGGACATGCTTTGTTTAGGTCTGTGAAGTCGATGCAGACTCTCCACTTTCCGTTCTTTTTGCTGACCACCACGACGTTAGCTAACCAATCTGGGTATTTTACTTCGCGGATCTTTCCGGTATCGATCAATTTCTGGACCTCATCATTGATGACCTGGTTCCTTTCAGGAGCGAACTTACGTCTTTTCTGCTTCACAGGCTTGTGAGCGGGATCGACGTTGAGCTTATGCGTGATAACGTCAGGACTGATACCTGTCATATCTTCATGGGACCAAGCAAAACAATCTTGGTTAGCTTTCAAGAAATCGATTAACTGACCTCGTATCTCCTGTGACAATGTCGCTCCGATTCGAACGACACGATCGGGGATGGATGGATCGAGCATTACTTCATCCACGTCCTGCTCGCTGGGCGCGTCGGGTGCTGACCCATCCTTTAATTGCTAGATAGCTGCCTTTGGGGGCTTGAGCGACGAACTATAGCATTCCCTTGCAGACTTCTGCTCGCCCTTTATTTCTTGGACCCCCCATTTGGTAGGAAACTTCAGCGACTGATGATAGGTTGAAGGGACGGCCTTCATCTTGTGTATCCATGGGGTACTGAGAATGATGTTGTATGCTGACGGGCAATCTACGACGTTGAATCTGGTTGGGAGGTTGACGCCTTTGGCTAGCGTCGACAGCGTGATCTCCCCGACAGTATGTTAGGCCTCTCCACTAAAACCTACTAAAATAGTAGATTTTTTAGTAATATCTTTATCACACAGACCCATACCTTCGAGGGCCTTTTGAATATGATGTTGATTGAGCTGCCCCCATCGACCAACACTCGCTTCAACAGGCAGTTGCTGACAGTCAGGGATATGACTAATCCGTCATGATGCTCCACGTCGCAGAAGTGGTCGTCATCAAAGGTTATGGCCATCGCTTCGAGCTTGCGCTCCTCGGCTGACCTGCAAGATTTATAAACGGCGGACGAGGGGTACCCTCTTTGCTGCCTTTTGGCTGCGGAATACGTTAGTCACATCATCAGATCCACCAGAAATGACGTTAATTACCTTTACGTGTGCGGGCGACGCAGGAGGTCGGATTGCGCGGTATTTTTTCCAAAGGACGCTTTACCTTTGTCGCTCAGAAGGTCCTTAAGATGCCCCTTATTGAGCATGAACGCGACTTCGCGTCGCAACGCAATGCACTCCTCCGTCTTATGCCCATGATCATGATGGAACTGACACCATTTTGACTGATCTTTTTGCGCCTCGGGGCGGTCGCTCTTCTTCGGCCAACGAACTGGCGCTCCGATTCTAGCTAAGGCATTCACAACGCCTCCGACGTCGACGGAGAACCCGTAGGAATCTAAAGCAGGGAACGTTGGCGACTCCGTCCTTGTGCTGTTACCTGCACTTTCTGCGATGTTAGTAACATTGTTAGTAACATTGCTTAGGGACAAAGGCCTTCCGATCAACGGGAGTATCCGGCGCGCGTCGGGTGGATATGGTGTTGAGGATGGCGTCGTCTTCCTCCAACCTCATTTGTGCTAATGCTCGCGACTTGACTTCCTCGAACGTCTGGCACGGGTACTTCGTCTGGTGATTGTATAGCTTCGACCGCAAGATTAGTCCTTTCCTGAAACATTCAATAGCAGTCTTAGTATCAAGATTTTTAATGCTAATCATTTCTTTGTTAAAGCGATTATAATAATCGCGAACGGATTCTTTGGGTCCCTGCACGACGCCATATAGGTCGCTCGTTTGCTTTTCCAGGCTGCGACTGCCTTCAAACTTCTCATAGAGCTTATTGACGAGGGTGGAGAAATTGCCAATGCTTCCTGGCTTGAGAGATCCCAACCACTTGAGAGCGGGACCGGTGAGCATGGCTCCGAACGACTTACACATGCATGCCTCTACTAGATGCCAGGGGATCGACGCTTGCCGCATCTGTTGCTTGTATTGCGCGACGTGGTCACCCGGATCGGTTGAACCATCATAAGTAGCAGCTAGGGTAGGCAGGTTGAGCTTTTTTGGGGAGCACAGCTCTTGAGGTCCTATCAACGAACGGTGACTCTGCATAGCCGTCGGGGTGCTCCACGATGCCTGGTGTTGGGGCTCCGGAGAGCTGGGACATGAGCTTCATCAAGCGCCTGTTCTGTTTTTCGATCTGAGTCAGGCGCTTCGTCATAAGGTTTGTTTCTTCTCCACCTTGGCCGTTTCCTTCGTTGTTCAAGGGCTCTTCGTCCTCGGGCTCTTCATCATTTTCAGGTTCTTCATCATCCGACTCAGAGAGATTCCCCATATAAGGGATATCATTCAGATTTTCTCGACGTCGGGCTTTCGAGGCCTTGGACGATGCTAACTCCTTTTGTAATTTCTGGATCCTCTCTTGCGATGTCGTAAAGTCGGTAGTTAGACGCTCGTTAACTTGCCTCATTTCGAGCATCTCTGCTCTCATTTGCTCGTACTGCCTTTGCATTTCCTCGGGGTCAGGTGTTTCTCCCATTTGACAGATTTTGAATAGTAGATGGTCTGGTTATGCCCCACGGTGGGCGCCAAATTATTTATGCTAAAATTTATCGCTAACGATGAAATTGAAGTTTGTGGGACGTGTCAACCAGATAATGTTAAGGTCAATGCGACGAAAGAATGCAAAGAGGAGTCAAAGGGGATGAACACACAAAAATGGTGACGCGGAAAACCCTAATGAAGATGGGTAAAAACCGCGGGTGGTTAGAGATCCACCAAACTAATATCGTTCACTATCTTTCTTTGTGACTGAGTGTCGTTTACAAGAATGCCAAGTTCACCTTAGTGTCTTTCTCACAATGTTGCGTAAAAAACATGAAAATGA
The DNA here is from genome assembly GCF_026745355.1 of Beta vulgaris subsp. vulgaris. Lineage (NCBI taxonomy): Eukaryota > Viridiplantae > Streptophyta > Magnoliopsida > Caryophyllales > Amaranthaceae > Beta > Beta vulgaris. The sequence continues at coordinate 39,762,974 of NC_079208.1, forward strand.
CCTCTCTCTCTCTTTTATATGCCTTTTCTTTCCTTTGGCTCTTTCCCAACGAATACAACAATAAATCTACTCATTATTACATTGATTTCCTTGCTTAAATCACGGCAATCTCCTTCACTTATGTGCCAACGTCTTGACCCACACTCCTTAACGACTGAATTTTAAGGCTGGTTAAACTCTTCCCTTATTTAGCCAGACCGTTACTCATTTAATGTTCCAGCTTCAAATTCCACGTTGCCTGCTACGTCTTCGGGTCTAATTTTCTTCGTCATTGTGCCGTAGGTTTTCATGTCATCGTGTCATTGCGTCCTTGCGTCAATGTCAACCTGTAAAAAATTCAGCCATAACAATACTAATAAATATTAAGCAGGGATAAATAACAACATAACAAATCTAACAATCTGTAGATAACTTGACCTGAACTAAACTTTAACAATTTTTTTATTACTTTAATGGAATAGTCATTGGACCGAGTTGTCTCATCTAAAAACCATCCTTCAGCTAAGAAGACGAAATAAATGCGCGACTGCATATTCCATATTGACCTACGATATCGAGGAACCTTTTTAGTAAAAATAGGAACAGTGATCAATCGAATTCCCAGAAAAAGCCATGACACGACCACTATGTATCCCAACTCCTGATTGTCCAACTTCAAAAGTGCACCAGTCTGAAGTTCATTGCTATCCAAGTTTCACTTTACACAATTTACCAAAATTACTTAATATGACACACAAGCAATACAGATAATATATAATCAAACACTCAAAACTTTATTCCTTTTTATCTTAGGATTAAATAATTGATCATACAACTTACAAACCAAGATTAATTCCTTCTTATTTCAATCCTTCTTATTTGTTGAACCTTACCAACAACCAACTTACCTTTTAAAGGTAGAAATTATCAACTTACCAAATAATGTCCACAGTCCTCATAGAGTAGTGAAAATATTAATATAAGGGAACACATGATTCAATCATGATCCAACTAATAAATATATTAGTATGTACATACCTTGTGTAGACAAATTGATAGGCCACTTTTAACAACTTTAGAAGTCGCCTGCAGAGAAATCTCCGCCTAACACAACTAATAGAATTTATAATCATACTCCAAATAGATTCCGGCAACTTTAAAATACTTTAAATTCCCTTTAAAAATATTTAAAATATTGTTTTTATCATTAAAATTATTACAAATATTCCCTAGCATAGTACAACTATACTAGTCATGAAAACCCTTAAAACTCCATTAATAACAATCTTTTTAAAATTCCAGCAACTTATAAATTATTAAAACTCCCTTTAAACATACTTAAACATGGTTAAAGTCATAAGTTAAATCAATTTTATAGTTTATAACATACTACTATTGTAACATCCCGTCAAATACAAAGAAGAGTGGACACTAAAGTAAAGAAATAGTGCAACTAGCGGCAGCGGAAATACCACTAAGACGGAGATGCTACTCCGGAAGTAGAATATGAAACTCAAGATAAGAATAATCCTTCAAAGACAAATATTCAACTTCCGAAATCGTATATAAAAAGGGAAATGAGGTCCCATACCCTCATTCCTACAAGTCTCAAAACAACGTATGATTTCCAAAAGAAACCTCAAAATAGAGAAATCCAAGCCCAAAAGACAACTAAAAATCCATGGTTCCAAAACATGCGATAAAAACAAGAAGGATAGCTACTTAAGACCTACTAAGTAACTAGTCCTAATTCCTACTTCAAAGTGCTCGTCCACTATGACTAGCACCACTTTCTTGCTCACAAGGTTAAAACGCACAACCCCGATCCAAACCGTGACGATCCTAAACAGCATCACCATTTGCATAATAAATCAACAACTTCCACAATCAGTTGGGAGTAACTAGTAGTTCTCCCAGCTCAAATAGAAACAGATAATGAAATTAAAAAAATTAAAAGCAACATCAAAGAACACATTATCAAGATATCATTCTCACTACGAGGTACAAATAGTCATAAGCAACCAATAAGGAAATCCAATATCACACCAACTCCCGGTCAACCATGCAACAAATGCGGTCAAACAAGCTCAAACACAACAGGCCATGCCGTCTGTGAGTAGAATCATTGGACCATGCCGCCCAAGGCCTACGGTGCATATTCGAGGACCATGCCACCCGTTCGGAATAGCTAAATTCTACGAATCATACCACCCGTAAGTGAACCAATGGACCATACCGCCCAAGGTTAAGTAACCAATTCCTAGGACCATACCGCACTTAATTAGGATAATCAACTCAAGTTCCTAGGACCATGTCACCCTTAGGGTCATCAATCCAAATTCCTAGAACCATATCGTTCTTAGGATCACCAAACACAAATTCCTAGAACCATACAGTTCATAGGATCAATCCAACGCTACAAGCACAAGGTATACACAAATCCATCTAATCCAACTTTCATAGGAATACACAACAAGGTATACAACCAACAAGGTTCAAATGTGAGTATACACAACGAGCACAAGCCCTCAACACACTCCAACCAAATAACCATAAGCTACGCAACAAAATTGGGCACATACCCTTAATATAATTACTAAAACCTACCCAACTTACTCAAACATGCTTAATAAACATGCCTAAGACCATCCATCAACAAATAACCCTGTTGTAACCAAATTTGGAATTAAAACAAAACACGCGAACAGGGAAAAATAGGCCCTCGTCGCGAGGTGCGACAACTGTCACGAGTCGCGACACTTTGGCCGTCATTAATCGTTACTTCAACCATTAGTATTATTAGATTTTTCTTCACTATGATGAAGTATTGAAGAACATTTTATTTTTATTAGTTAATGTTGGTTAATCTGGGTTAGGTAAACCAATAATACTAATGGTTGAAGTAACGATTAAACCATCATTAATGTCACAGTTGTATAATATTACTAAGTATAGGGTTATTTTGAAACTCAAAAGAAAAACGGTTTACCATTGCAATTGTTCCATAGTACAGGGTTACCAGTGGGAATTTTGTTAAGGCATGCTTTGGAAAATATTTGAAATACTGTTTGGATTTGAAAAATGATTTTAAATGGGTTTGAGGAACCCAAATACTAATTGGACTAGGAAAAAGAACTTCTAGTAATGTTAAGATTGTATTCATCAATCCTATTCATCATTCAATCCTACTTAAAACCCAATTGTGTTTTCCTAGGAACCCAAATACTAATTGGACTAGAAATAATCCAAACTATGGGGAGTACGTTCTCAAAATAATCCAAACTTTTAATTATCCTATATATAGTAGACCCACACAAAATTCTCTCTCTTCCCTTCCACAAGAGAACTGGCCATCACTTATTTCCTTCTTCCTTACGTTTTTCCGTTCTTCTTTCTTTCTTCTCTTTCAAGAAATACTTTCTTCTTTACCAAGAAATACCATAACTCCACCACCGCCACTATTCACCGCCGACCACTGCCACTAAGCTGTCGACGCCGCTGCTGCTGGTCCTTGGACCGCGACCTCTTCCTTGTTCTCTTTTTTGTGGTGGTTTGATTTCTTTTATTCTTCCTCAAGTTTTGATTAAAGATTATGTTTTTGTGATTTTTTTAGTACATTAGAAGCTCTACTCTACTTTTTTAATGATGAATCTATGCTTATATAAATTATGTATTGAAAGAATAAAAATCAAATTTGATTATTATGTTTTAATTGGGAATTTAATTATCAAAGCATAGATATTTAGGGTGTTAAAGATTAGAAAATCATAGTTGTAACACCCCAAAATTTCTCTGAAATTTTCGCGCGTTAATTATTACTATTGAGTTTAAAAGTATATTTTTTACTAATATATTTTCCGATAAGTATAAAAACATATATTTTTACACCTACATCTCTGTTCGATAATATTTTAATTCATTTGTAATGTGTTTTTATGTGTGGCATTGTTCGTAGGTGTACAATGCTCGTATCTACGTTAATTATATTAAACGGGCAATGTAGTGCTCGTGTTTGTGCAAAGTGTAAAATGTGATAGTGTTGTAAGTACGTAATTGTATTACGTTAATTATTATAATTTTCAATTTATAAAAATATTCACTAATATATATATATTATTTTGAAAGTTTTACTTGGTGCCTGAAATGTACATTGTACTAGTGTTTTCGTACATTGTATTATTTGTATTAGAGGGTCTGAATTTCTGATTTTATTCATGGTTTATGAAGAGTTTTTAGATAGCCATATTAAGCTCTTGTAACGTCGGGTTAACCAAGAGTCATCTCTTCACTTACCTCTCTTAATACACCTTTTAATGACCATCTCTTCACATTCTTTTTCTGAAAATAAAAGTCGATCACAACAATTAACTCATACTATCATGTCCCCCTGTGGCGACTTTAGGAAAAAACAAAGGTGTTTACATATCGATCTTAGTTTCGGACTGAACTTAGCAACAAAATTAGATGACGCTTGTCACTTTGGGATGTCCTCTCACGTTAACTGATAGTGTAGAAACTCGATGCTATGATCAATTCTTTATTCATCCTCGAGAACTTTATTTTATCTCAAAATAAACTGATTGTTGCAGCTAGTCATGACCGAAGCTGGAGGATAATAAAATGATACCTATTATGGCTTATTTTTACAGATTGACATTGACACAATGATCCAACGACTTTGACGTTACGACGTGAGACTAGCTGCAGTAATGTGACATGAAGACTAAGTCAATGAAGTCAGAAACTAATAATCCGAGAAAGAAGGAATCGAGCTATATTCTGCTTGTCCAACAAAAATAAAAGAACCCAGCAATTGCACAAAACAAGAAAGTAGCTACAGTAACGCGAGCATAGCATAGAGGAACAAACAAATCCTTAAAAGAGAAAACGGTCATTTAAGGCCTATTTTGGTCTTTTCGCGTCCAATTACTAGATTTTGAATCATTTAACCCAAATTATTTTTGAACATGATAATATAGGTATAAAATAACTAGTTTGTAGATTTTTAGGCTTGCATTTGTTGTTGGTCGAATTACGGGAACGTAAACATGATTTTAGGTCTATTCACGTCCAGTTTGAATTTCTCGAGTCATTTAAACCCAAATTCATTTTGAACATGATAATATGAGGTATAATATAACCATTGTGTAGATTTTAGGCTTGCATTAGTTCTTGGTCGAATTTCATGAACATAAATGTGATTTTAGGCCTATTTTGGCCTTTTCGTGTCCAAGTATTAGATTTTGAGTCATTTAACTTCAATTTTTTTTTATGAATATGACTATATAAGGTATAATATAACTAGTGTGTAGATTTTTAACCTTCAATTGTCGTTGGTTGAATTTCGGGAAGGTATATGTAATTTTTAGAACTTTAGACTACGGTAAATGATTGAATTATTATAGTATGTATTTTATTCCTTGGTTGTTTTACAAGGTTTATATGAATAGAAGTTTGAAGGGCTTCACCGTGGAGGAGTTAAATGATGTTCGCAATAAGTTGCGACTTACCTTTGTGACGATTGCTTATGAACGTTGTGGGAGGATTATTTTGTGATATTATTTTTCCTAATATATGTACACTTTATCAATTTTATGTACGCTTTATACATTATTTCAATATATTTTAGATTTTATTAAATTTTTTTTTATTGCATTTCGGTTATATTTTTCCACTAGTGAGAAAAACACAAAGTAAGAGGGTGTGGGAGGTGATCTATGGGTGGGCAAGGGAGGGGTGAGGTGTGGGAGGTGGTTTATGGGTTGGCAAGGGTGGGGTGGGGTGTGGGAGGTGGTTTATGGGTTGGCAAGGGTGGGGTGGGGTGGGGTGTGGGAGGTGGTTTGTGGGTGGACAGGTGTGTGGGCATGGGTGGGGTGGGGTGTGACAGGTAGGCCGGTGGGTGGGGCAGGGGTGGGGTGGGGTGTGGGAGGTGGTATATGGGTAGGGAGGTGGGTAGAAGGTGTGTGGGTGGGTAGGTGGGTAGGCAAGGGTGGTGTGGGGTGTGGGAGGTGGTTTGTGGGTGGGCAGGGGTGGGGTGTGGCAGGTGGTCAGGTGGGTGGACAAAAGTGTGGGGAGGTGGGCGGGTGGGTGCGCAGGGGTGCTGGGAGATGGGTGGGGGCTGGCGTGTTGGGGGCAGCAGGGTGTGGCCTGTGGGTATTGCTTTGAAAAAAAATTCAAAAAGGGTTATGGTTTTAGGCATAAATCGCAGTCCTTCTATATTTAAAGGGCTTTGGTTTATAAAAAAACGCAGCCTTTTTGATTATGAAGGGCTGCGTTTTTTATTAAACTGCATCCCTTATAGGGTTGCGATTTTTCTGCCAAAACTGCAGCCCTTCAAGTGCTGAAGGGCTGTGATTTTTTTTTAAAAACGCAACTCTTCCTTTTGGTTGAAGGGCTGCTGGCCAAAAACGCAGCCCTTAGGGCTGTTTTGACTGCAACCCTTGCATATTTTTCCACTAGTGATTCGAGCCATAGTTGAAATACTTCAACAACATATAGAGGTTGGCAAACAACAACTTTTAGTTTTTTCCCAGAACACGATACAACCTAATAGGTCTCCAACGGATGGTGGTTTAGCCCCCGGTTTCCTCTTTGCCACCTTCGATCACTACAATCAGGTTCATTCGGAGGCCCTCTTTAGAATGGATTGTTCATGGATCAAGCATACACAAAGGGGAGCGGTAGCATGGGTCGCTGATTTCCCAGGGGTAGCTTCCTCAACAAGCCATGCTCAAAGATTTTTAGCTTCCTCTGCTTTTCACACGGAAGCTAGAGCATGCCTCCTTGCTCAATTTTGGACGCGACACACTACTCTCTCATGTATCCTAATCTACACCGATTCCGCTCTACTTGTTCGACTATGGCAATCTCACACAGCCTCAAGACATTTCGATCCAACATAAGATTAATGATATTTGATCTATGGCGGAATTTTTTAATTGGTGTCGTATCGTCAAGGTTCACCGGAATAATGTTGCTCCAGCCCATGAGTTAGCGACTCTCTATCGCATGTCTAGTTTGCCATTCCTTTAATATTGGTTTTGCTCTTTTTACTTTTTTTGTAAGATTTCTTGTTGTCAAAAAAAAAAATACAAATTTGAAACATATTAAACGTTGTATAAATGGAATGATAAAAGATAATTAAAAAAATCTTACAGTATCACTCAATAAAAAGATTCAGAACAATGTGGTAAGTAATTTTATACACAAGTCTATAGTACTATATTGGAGAAAAATTGGTCTACTAAAAGATTAAGCTACCCACTTTGTTCTGGTGGTACACAGGTATATAGCCTTATGGTACATCGAAACTTGTTCTGGTGGCTCATTGATCATTTGGGTTCCTTTTGTTTTTGCTTGATTACAACAATTTAATGATGAGCAAAATAGTTCACTAATAGGGAGATTCAAATCAGTAAGAACAAATATTAGTTAAGCACAAATTTTTGGATGTAATCATTCATAAATCACCACTTTTTTTTGTAAAAGAAATTTAAATGGTATGAAATAAATGACTTAATGACATGAGATTCATGTAACTATTTGTATAGTCCATGTGATTTTTGTTAGAGTCTATGTCATTATACATGTTATACATATAATAACTTTTGGTGTAACATATTAATTATACCCAAGACGCCCTCTTAATTAAGTAATTGAACCTGTGACCTATCGTTCACAGCACCTCAATCTTAACCACTAGGCCAAGACATCCTTTGGAAACTTATATACTTCCTCCGTTCCGTTTTAAATGAAACGTTTGCTTTTTCACGCAACCCAACGCGCTTCTTTAGTCATTAATATCTTTAGTTGTGTAAACGTAAAAAATATAAAAAGTTATAATTTGATAGTATACATCGACGAATCTAACAAGTCCACTTGACTATGTTTTTCTTTATATAATAGCGATAAATTGGAGTTAAAATTGATTAGTGAATAGTGTCATTTCATCCAATGTTTCATTTAAAACAGAACGGAGGAAGTATTAAATATGAGTAATCTACATGTAATCTATAGAGATAATAATCTCCCTATTATATGAAAGAAATTTATGAAAGCTCATGAGGAGAACCATATAGGAAACTGATAGAATTGGATCATGTAATAGTGTCCACAATCTGGTATGTACCTAGTTGGCCACCTTTATCATTAAATTTCATACAATGTGAATTTTATTTTTAAAAATTTTCTCCCCCAATCCCCTTTTTGGCTAGGAAGTTGTTGGCTGTGTTACTACATACATGTAGGTGGTAGAGAAGAAGGTCATTTAATAGGTCTCCATCCTTTGGATATTTCATAATGCATGTACCTATAAATCCCGCTTAGCTCTTCGTGCTACTCCCCGTTCATAGACCATCAAACACAAGTAGGAGAGTTGGGAAAGAGAGATACAACATTTTTTCTATATACTATACTATATACATTATATCTCCATAAAAAAAAAGTAGATAAACATGCATTGTGCTACATTCTCTAAGATAACTATCTTGAATGCTTTGTTGTATATTGCAACATTATTGTTAGGCTTAATTTCACCAAACGTTGAAGCTCAAAGAGCCTTCTTTGTGTTTGGAGACTCGCTCGTAGACAATGGCAACAACAACTACTTGGCCACCACGGCAAGGGCCGATAGGCCGCCATATGGGATCGACTCGCCGGACGGCCCTTCTGGCCGCTTCTCTAATGGTCTTAACATCCCAGATCTTATTTGTAAGTCCCATTTTTGCTAAAAAACAGGCCATAGGAATTATTGCTAAATCATTTCAATAATTAAATAATAATCATATTTTGTGGGCTTTCCAGTGGGCCCCACATCAATTTATGGATTTTATTGAAAGCTAAACCAACCAAACTAACTCATTATATTTTTAATAGGAAAGTTATTAGTTATCAAGTGACATATAGCTAGTACGTCGAGTAGAAGAAAACTAACTTATAGACCTTTTTGTTAATGTTCCTCAGCAAATATGGTCGCGATCATACAATATTACACACTCATAACTCATAATAAGCCATATATAGCATGAGCTGTAATTTCCATATTTCTTTTCCAAATTTATCTATAGACAGGTTGTCAGGCAAACAGGCTTATTGATTTACTAAGTCCTGCATGTGAGCGCCATACATATCGATTCAAACATCTCTTTTATGATATCTTTGGACTTTCTAAATGGTGTAGTGACTACTACCCTTTATACTTGTTTATTGTAATAGGAATTTTTTTTTTTTTGACGGGATAGTAATAGGAACTTAGATATATGTAGATATGTAGCCTAAGGAATAAGTTTTGAAATTTTTAAACAATATATAAACGGTAAATAAACATAACACTAATGTATGTGTGAAAAATATCTATATCTTTTCCTTTTTTCTGTTGAAAGTCACCTAGCATCACAATATAATAATAGTGATTAAAATAATTTTGTAATGACTGGTGCTTTAAGTCAAATACTTTTTGTAAAAGTACCATACTATACTATTTAAATTAACAGTGTTTTCCTTAACTAGCACTTTAATAAACTACTCCCTTCGATCTTTATTAGTTTACCCGCTTCTTTTGCACAAAATTTTAGGAGAAACAATGTTGTGAGACATAGAAGGAAAGAGAAACTATTATTTTATGTTAAAGTTGAATGTATGTGTGATGGAAAGTTTAGTGCTTCCATTCCAAAAATAGAAACAAACGAGATGAGTAAACTAATAAGGGACATCCCAAAAAAATACGGGTAAACTAATAAAGACCGGAGGTAGTATTTCTTTTTTAAAATAATGTACATATTATGAAGCACTTTAGGTACATTTTATACAAATATTATATATATATATATATATATATATATATATATATATATATATATATATATATATGTGACCTTATTGAATTTTTATTTTTATTTTTATATAATTACGACCTTGTTACGTAAAAAAAATAGCACTAAATTGAAACGTGAAAATACTTATTAGGTGAGGAACTTGGAATAGAATATCTATTGCCCTACCTAAGCCCTGAGCTCAACGGAGATAGACTTTTGGTTGGTGCAAACTTTGCTTCTGCCGGCATAGGAGTTCTCAATGACACCGGCGTTCAGTTTGTAAGTATTATACTATAATTTTGTTGCTCTTATTAATAATAATTCTATTTGCTAACTGATTTTGAATAGTGATTTGTATGTCACAGTTGTATGATAAGGAAGGAGTGATTTTACGTATATTAATGGGTAACTTCTATAATTAACTAGTAAATGTGAAGGATCTTTTAAGAATATAAGATTATATTGTGGATTTCATATATATTTGTTTTATAGGATAATAATAGGTCTTATATAAAATTTTGGCAAAACATGAATAGTACATTTCCCTTAATGTATTAAAAGTTGTATGTCTCACTTTTATTGATAGACAAACTTCTTTTTAGGTGTATAGAGATCAGGTCATGTGCATGTGGTGTACGTAAAAGATCAGTAGATGTAACTTTCATGCATTAGTTTCTTTGCTGCTTCTTTATTGGCTAAGCCATTCAATATGTTAGTTATGGCCATTACGTTCATCCCACCAACAGAAATTAATTAAATAGACTAACATAAGTACTATATAACTACCCATATAGTATTGGTTAGATGAAGCTATCCAGATTAGTAAAAAATGTATATAGACTTGGTTCACACTAAATAAGTGTGAATCTGGTGATAATTCATGTGATTTATGAAAAAAAAAATACTATTCTTAAAAAAATAGATATAAAAGATGAGTAAATTTAATTTGTGAAGTTTGACTATGTGAAAGAAGGATTTTTACGTCACAAAGTGAAAATTTCATCATGCTAAACTAATGTGAGAAAGAGTAACTATATTAAAATAACCAGTCACTATAATAGATATTAACTATATATTATAACTTAAAAAAAGGAAATTTTTTTTTAAATAAGTCAACCTTTGCGCGTTCTTTCCATTTTAAGTCTATCTTTTGATTATCCCTAATTGAGTTAGGCTTGTATGTCTTTTTTCTTCTATTGAGTTTTAACCTATTTGTGGTAGGTTACTTATGATACGTGTTACAATGTCCCTTCTTCTAAAACAGACGAGGGAGGTGAGGGTGGGAGTGGGACATTGTAACACGTATCATAAGTAACCTACTAAACAAGTCACAAACAGGTTAAAACTCAATAGAAGAAAACAGACTTAAAATAAAAAGACCGCTCAAAGGTGACTTACTTAAAGATATTTCTCCTAAAAAAAAGATCACTATATTAAATAAGTGGTTTTGGTCCACAATAATATTATTATGGACCAGGTCCACGCAAAATTAACTCTCCAAATTATTAGAGTAGTGAAATTATTTGGGGATGTACTTTAGCTATCTATGGAAACATTTTCCTCGCCTACATTCTCATCAATAACTTCCTTATTCATATACATTATATTAGCTACTGCAATGTATTGTATTCCATTGCAAAGCTTGAATGATGATCGATAAGAACTAGCTGAACAAGTATATATAACCTTTTAAAATTGGAACTCAAAATCACATATCAAGTCACGTTTTCATCACATGGACTATTGAATAGATATACACACATTACAAGTTACGACATCTCATCAAACTTCGACTTGGTAATTTTGATATAATTTGTTTTTCTCATAGTTTGTCATTTTCTTTCTACTAAGTATGTGACCAGAAATAATTAATAATTCCAAATAAATACTATGTCGATATGTTGGAAATGAATATTTTAAACTCGATAATATATCTCCAATTATATATAACCTATTTAAATAAGAAGGAGAGAACATCTCATGCAATATCAAAAAATCATTGTTCTCCAAAACAAAGGAAGATGATGCTATTTGTCGAAGTGGATAGAGGCCCAACCCCTAAAAAGTTTCCGACTTATTATGTTGTCTAAAATATCCCTAGCTATTAAGAGTTATCGCATGATAATTTAATATATAAACCTTTAAGCTAGAAGTTAGAACCCTAATTTATGATTCAAGATACGCTATTGCTTCCATCCACCAAGCGATAAACCCTTTGTTGATAAATGAACTCATATGACAACTTCGTGATGTCTAAAAATGTTGTGTGCACTTCTTTTATATTTTGATCATAGCCAAAGGTATACCTATATGTCATTGCTAATAATATTATTAATTATAATATTTTTGTAGCTCAATATATTAAGGATAGCCAGACAGTACGAGTTGTTTGAGCAATACAAACAACGATTAGCTGCACAAATTGGAGACGAAGAAGCGGAAAGTCGAGTTAATGGAGCCCTTTATCTTATCACACTTGGTGGTAATGACTTTATTAACAACTACTTCCTCCTCCCAATCACTGTCAGGCGTCTTCAATTTCCCGATCTTGATAACTATGTTAATTTTGTCGTCTCAGAGTATCAACAAATTTTATTGGTAAGTTGTAATACTTCTATTTACATTAAGACGATTTTTTTTTAAATAATAGACAAGCTCTCGAAATGTTAAGAATGCAAGTTTCGATGGTAAAAAAGAGATGTGATCAGAATATGTATCATTGATTACGTAAAAACAACCCAAAGAACAAATATTGGTGCTTATATCTTCTCATTAACTAAAAGGAATAAAAATAGCAAATTTAAAGGAAAAAGATAGTACTTACTAGTACTACAAGTGAGTCAATTATGTATCTTCTCATTAATCTAGCTAATGTGCTTGAAACTTGACATATATACATTACAGAGTTTATATGACTTGGGAGCAAGAAGAGTGTTGGTTACTGGAACTGGACCACTAGGATGTGTCCCTGGTGAGTTGGCCTCACAAGGCAGCCAAAATGGCGAATGTGCCCCTGAACCACAACGGGCTGCTGACCTTTTCAACCCAAGGTTGACCCAAATGCTTCAAGGGCTAAACAGTCAAATTGGCACCGAGGTGTTTATTGCCTCCAATACACAGGGGATGTTGAATAATTTCCTAAACAATCCTCAATCCTATGGTAAGTTACATTATTTACTAATTATTTGTTTGATGGGCGAGTTACATTGAATACACCATAACAAAAAATAATGTGAATAAAAGGTGTTCATATCCCCATATAAATTGGGCATATGCCAATTAGGAAAATATACTCATAAAGTCATGATTATTATTAGAAGCACCACATTTTGCACAAATAATAATATCTCTGTATTCATTACTCATAAAATCTGATTTTATAAATGTTATACACCCTTCGTCCCATAACATAATGTTTGTTTCTTTCTCTTGAGGTCAAATTTTAAAATTTTTGACCAAATATTTTCATTAATATATAAAAAAAAATACTCAGATGGGATCTTGTTAGGTTCACCTTAAGATGTAATTTCTTAATATCAAATTTAATTTTTTTTTTATCAAATACGAAATTGGAAATATCGAAGTTCAAAGCGTCTTACAAATTATGCAAAAAGGAAACAAGCAGTATAGAATGAGATGGAGAGAGTATTTTTTTTTTTTTTTAATTGTAGTACTTACCTTATTTATTCATAGATAATACCAGTTCAACACAACTACATACATTAGTTTCCGCACAACTAATTAAGCCTCTTTGCTTGTTAATTGTCCTTCAAGGTTCATTGTCATGATTTTATGTAAATTTTTAGTTTATGACCTAAACAAAGAATTTCCCAATTTTATTATTCTCTTCCATACTTTTATAAAATTATTTTGTATTTATATTTTTCTTTCGAATTATGACAATATTGTCAAAACAACATTATTTCTCCATCTTCCCCTTCTCCGCTCCTAATCACAGGTTCTCAATTGTCAGATGATCGATCTAACTTACTTGATTTTAGTTAGTGATGGAATCAAATATAATTGTCATTTGATTAGGCGTAAAAATTACCACTTTTCTAGAAATAGTATGCTAGTGGACACCTTTTACAGAAGAAATCATTGGGGTCTTGTTCTTAAAAAGACATTGAACTCCAAAAAATATTTAAAGATTTTTGGAAAAATTTCTTATCATAAACAAAGCAAGCAAGCAATCTGGAAAATAAAGTGTTCCCACGTGAATGCATCCCAACCTTGGCAATGAGAAACCTTTTGTTCCTTAATAATTAAATAGCCACCATAAAGTTGGTGATATCACCAAAATACATTAATGAGTTACTATATGTTAAATATGACAGGATTTGAAACATCAAAGGTAGCATGTTGTGGACAAGGACCCTACAATGGGCTAGGACTATGCACTGAATTATCAAACTTGTGCCCAGATAGGAGTGTTTATGCTTTTTGGGATGCCTTTCACCCCACTGAAAGGGCTAACAGGTTCATTGTCCAGCAAATGATGATCGGTTCCGTCGACCATATGAGTCCTATGAACCTTAGCACCATCTTGGCTATGGATTCTAGGACCTAATAATTCAGCTTGTTAATGTGTTAATTAAGGTTCTAAGAACTAAATTTGGTGTGTGGATGATACATATGATGGTCATTCCTAGCAATCCTAGCTATGTGTACTTTTGGTTTTCTCTTCCAATTGTAATCATCAATTACTATATAATAATATATAGAGAGAGATTGCAATCATGAGGTAAGTTAAGTGGCTTGAAAAGTTATTTGCATTTCTTATTTATTTATTGAACCAAATAATGTTGTAATCATTCAACTTTCGTTAAGAAAATATAATGTATCACTTTTTTTATTCCAAATCATTTCTATGTATATCAATTTTTACTTGTGGTAATCGAAATTCTCTCTTACTCTTCATCAAAAAAATTATCTTTTTCTTTTTAAACCTAAAGACTAAAGTTCCTAGAGGACATCTTTTTTACCACAATAATGTTTGACTAATAAATTTATTGTTAAATATTAAGACGGTGTTGTGTTTGATTTAATGCGAAACAATAGTCAATAAACAACAATAAAATATAAGGGAGAAAACAATAAAGAAGATGAACAAAAAGCTCAAGGATTTGCATGGTTCAGTCAACGTGACCTAGTTCACGGGTGGGGGGTTCAGATTTCTTCTATAATCTTCAATGGACAAACTTAAATGATTACAAGAAGTCTTGCAAAAGGCTTAGAGGTTTAATCGCCCAATAAAGTCCTTTTATATGACATAATGACCTATAGAACCCTAATAACCTCATGAAAACCCTAAATTAATATAAGCAACAGCCGTAAATTGATTTAGAAAATATCTGAAATAATGAAAAAATTACCAAAAATGACGAAAAGTGAAAATTTGTTCATTGCCCCCCGAGCAAAACACCAAAAATGAGGTAGTGAGGATCGAAGATAAGCCACCCGCTCGAGTCACTAAACCGTCTGTCCGACCGATTCCAAATCTTCTTCTTTGTCGAATTTAAAGACAACACCAATATTATTTATTGACTACCTAAAAACACTACCTAAAAGCATGAAACACATTCTATCTCTCAATTATGCAACTTTCAAAAGAGTTTATTTGGACTTCGTTAAACTTACCTTTTTCTAGAGCTGATCAAAAAATCCTAGCTCACGGGCTTGGCTCGGCCCTAATTTGGGGCGGATTTGTGCAGAATTTTTTGGCCCACAGTCGGGCCAGCCCAATTCGTTTTTTTAGCTTTGGAATGGGCTATGGACAAGCCAAAAATGACTTTTTAGTCTTTTTTTTTTTGCCCGGTCCGATTTTGGCCTGAAATAGCAGGCTTTGGGCACAAAATTTTTGCCCTACCCATCCAATGGGAAATTTTTTTAAGGCTTGGCCCGACCCGACAGCTTCAGCCCAAAAGTTCTTTAGAAGACCACTCGCAATTAACATAGTCCTTGCCATATCCTCCAAGGTCGGTTCTTTTATTCTACTATATCATTCTATTATGGTGTTCTTGGAGTTGAGAAATTGTGATCTAGACCCTTATTGCTGTAAAATTCATCAAACTTGGAGTTCTCAAACTTTTTACCATGGTCAGATCTTAGATGTTTTAATTTAAAACCACTGGTTTGTTGAATCTTTTTAGCAAATGTTAGAAATTCACTAGACGTTTCATCTTTGCTATGAAGAAAGATAACCCAAGTGTATCTTGAATAGTCATCCACAATAATCAATACATATCTCTTACCTGATCGATTTTGGATGCGTATAGGGTCACATAAGTCCATATGAATAAGTTTCAATGGACTTTGTATGCTTACTATTTTCTTTGATTTGAATGAGGATCTCACTTGTTTCCCTTTGGCAGATGGATCACAAACACCATGGTTCAAGAACTTAATTGTTAGTAATCCAAATACTAAGTTTTTCCCTTTTAGTTTGTTTTGTAGGGACAAGCTAGTATGACCGCGACGCTTGTGCCCTAATAGGGGATCTTCTTCAATCACGCTTAAACATAGTAGATTGTTCCTAGAAACGAGCGAGGTTGAGATCGACCATGTAGGTGTTTCCTTTCCTTGTTCCTTCAAGGATCATGGTTCTTGTACTTTTATCGCTAACAACACATGGCTCATTAGTAAAATTCACTATATTCTCTTTATCACAAAACAGAGAAATGTTGAGCAAACTATGCTTTAAGCCATCGACCAAAAATACATTATCTATGGAGTGTGACAGAGACTTACCTATCTTTCCTACAACTACAATATTACCAGTTAGGTTGTCTCGGAAGGTCACTGTTCCTCCATGGTGTGCTGAGAGTGAGAGAAACTTAGATTCATCACCGGTGATATGCTTAGAACACTGACTATCGAGAAACCACAGGTTGTTCCCTCTCACTTCAGTTTGTATCCAAAGAAACTAGTAAATGGTAGGAACCCAGTCTTGCTTGGGTTCCTTTTGTGAACTCAAACCGTCCTTTGATTTCTGTACTTGTTTCACTATGTATATATTTCTTTCTATACGTTCTTCCCTAGTAGAACAATCAGATACTATGTGCTCACTGTTCCCACAGTAGGAACATATCTTGCTACTAGGGAAATCAACATATTTTTTCTTTTTAATTTTCTTCTTGTAATTAAAGCCTAGTCCATCTCTTCCTTCGTTTTGATACTTTTGTATCCAATTTACAGGGTCATGCAGTTTGTTCCTAGAGAAACTCGGTTCCTTCTTTAGCACCAGATTTTCATTTAAAACGTCTTCATAACCAATTTTCATTTTTTCAAAATTTGTTTTGGTACTAGTAGGAGGAACAAAGAGTTACAACTCTGCCAATTCCATTTTTAAAAAATAATTCTCATTTTTAACCTTTTCAAATGCTTCTTGTATACTTCGGTTTTTATTAAAAAGGTTAAAGAACTCTTTTTTAGTATTGATTTTTAAAGAATAAAGCCAATTTGAATGTTTCTTAGTGACTTTTAAGGCATTCTCTAGTTGATCCCTTTTTACACACATAGCCTTATAGTCTTCTAAGCTTTCGAGAAGTAATTTCACAAGTTGGCTTTTGTTAAGTTTTGTAAGCTCTTCTTCTATAGTGTTAGAACATACCTTGGTATTTGATGACTCTCCTTCATCTTCAGATTTGGCCATGAGACATAGGGGAGCAAATTCTTCTTCTGCCTCAACCTGCTCCTCTTCAGAATCAGATTCTCCCCATGCAGCAACCATGGATCTCTTCATCTTTGTTTTTCAAAAAGGTTTTGGCTGATCCTTGTTCCTCTCCTTGAATTTGTCTTTACCCTTCTCGTTATCCCATTGGGGACACTCTTTGATAAAATGATCTGGACTTCCACACTTGTGACAACTTAATTTAGTAGGCTTCCTTGTGACCTTCCCTTTATAGTTCTTGTTAAAGAACTTCTTGAATCTTCGCATGATCATAGATGCTTCTTCGTCGTCTGTCTCTGACTCTTCTTGATCATCTATTTTGAGAGCCAGAGCCTTCGGTCTCATAGCGTCTGATTCGTGAGTTCTTAGATGCAATTCATAGGTCATCAAGGAACCTGCCAACTACTCTAATGTAGTGAGACCTTTGGTTTCCAATAAGACAGTTACTTTAGACATCCATTTCTCATCCTGGGAAGACTCCTCAGAACATTTCGAACCTGTTCCTCTAGAGTAATGATTTTTCCAAGAAAAAAAAAAAGGGGCGATTTGCTATGGATTTTCTTTCTCTCTCTAGTTTCCTCTCTATTAACTCTGCTTAGTGGTCGCCATGGTAAAGACATCTAGAGCTCTGGTGAAGAATAATCAATGAGCAATCGAGAATGAAGGGTCCGTCATCTGGGAATGTGAATCAAAAAATGAAATCGGTCGATTCATTGATTGGTGTTCCAGCATTAGACATCGATAATGAGACTGAACTCATCCAGGAGGAAATTTTATCTCCTCGATCATCTTTAAGGGAATTACAGAGACAATCGAAGGTTGGTGTGCAGTTTTCTGATTGGCTTGAAACAATCAATCAGGTTGCGGCTCAACAAGCACCTGATCAGAGTAAACTCATAGTACGTACTGAAGGTATTACTCCTTTACCTATACTGTTCTCACCTGAATCGGAGGATGATGGTATTAATGTTAATGAAAATGTTGCTATAACTCTTGTTAAGATCGAGTTATGTAATATTCAGACTGAATTAGATTTCTGGAATTCTGATATGTAATGTAATGTTGTGGGTGCGAATCCTCCTATTCATGTATTAAAGGGTTTTGTGAGAAGGATCTGGCCATATTATCACAGGTAGAAAAGGTTGATTTGCGTCAGACCTAGGACCCCTATTTGTGTTGGACATGGGTCCGACGGCACAGGTCTCGACCCAGATGACCTACAACTGATCTGCGTCGTATGTGGAAACGACGCAGATATTTTAGCTATTTGCGTCGCACGTTGTATACGATGCGACGCAAATTGGTCATTCCAGCCCGTACAAACTACAGGCGGGATATAAGTGGAATTTGCATCGCACATAGCAGGGGGTGCGACGCAAATCAGTCATCTGCATCGCACCTTGCACCATGTGCGACGCAGATGACCTCATGTAAAAAATAAAAAAAAACGCAGTACTAAAGCATGAATGCTTTAGTACTGTATTCGAGGAAAAAGAAACGAGACAGAAATTAAACGAAATCAGAACAAAAAACGCAATAACAAAAAACGCAGTAACAAAAGAAACGAAATCAGAAATTAAACGCAGTAACAAAAAACGAGATCTAACAGAAACGAAACGAAATCAAACGAGATAATAATAACCAGTGAACCTCAAGGGTACAAATTGTCTTGCATTGATTAAGAAACGAAAAAAATCTAACAAATATCAAAAATAAAAAATGCAGATATAACAT
Organism: Beta vulgaris subsp. vulgaris; assembly: GCF_026745355.1. Lineage (NCBI taxonomy): Eukaryota > Viridiplantae > Streptophyta > Magnoliopsida > Caryophyllales > Amaranthaceae > Beta > Beta vulgaris. Next base: position 39,782,171 of record NC_079208.1, read on the forward strand.
ACAACAAAAAACGAAATTAAAAAACTAAACCTAAAAAAAAAAACCAGATCTAACAGACAGAAATTTAACTCGTTCTTCAAATCAGATCTCGTTCTTCAATCTCGTTCTTCAAATCGTCAAAAACCAGATCTAACAGAAAGAAATCTGGTTCTTCTCAAATCTCGTTCTTCAAATCTCGTTCTTCAAATTTAAAAAATAAACATAAATATGCCAAAACAAAGAAATTCAGAATAAAATTTGAACTAAAAATACCTGAGAATCGCGAAATGGAACGAACGAAATTCGCTGCTCTTCTTCGAACATTAAATCTGAGAAAGGGTTGTGTTTTTTCAATTTTCATCGTTGCTTACTTCGAATGTGATGTCGTTGTTGGTGTTTGAAGCGGCGGAGTTTAAAAAATAACGAATGTGATGTCGTTGTTGGTGTTTGAAGCGGCGGAGTTCAAAAAATAACGAATGTGATGTGTTCGGGCGGAGATGGAGGGGTTTGAAGAGAGAGACAGAGAGAGAGGCGCTGAGAATTGAGAGGGAGGGAGAGGCGCTGAGAATTGTGAGGGAGGGAGAGGTGTGTGAGGCTAGGGTTTCTGAAATAAAAAGGGTATAGTGGTCTTAATATGCGTCGCACATTGAATAGGTGCGTTGCAAATTGGGTATTTTGCAACGCACCTAAAAGACGTGCGACGCAGATAGTTTGAAATTTTTTTTTAATGTAGAGACGATTTGCGTCGCATGAGTCAAGGTATCTGACGCACATTAGGCTTTGCAACGCATGTAAAGCATGTTCGACGCAAATGGGACATATCTGGTGCTTATGTAACCATGTTGTGCGTCGCACTCCTCTTTATGTGCGACGCAAATTACGTTATTGCGTCGTTTTGCCTTTCATGCGATGCAAATAGGGTGACGCAAATCGTCTTTTTTCTACTAGTGTATGGTCTTGATAAGGTTGCCATGATCAAAAAAAGGAATTAATATTGTCAGATTCAACTCTGTGGAAAAGAGAGAACAAATCCTTTCTGGTAACCTAGTATTCTTTGATAATAATCCTATGATGTTGAAAGCTTGGGATCCTAATACTGATATTGTGAAGGAGGATATTAGAGTGTTGCTTATTTGGGTTCAACTTACACTGAACTTTAAATACTAGGGTGAGGCTTGCCTGTTTAAGATTGCTAATCAGATTGGTAAACCTGTAAAAACATATCAAGTTGCCTCAAAACGTGAAAAACATAAATATGCTCGTGTTATGATAGAAGTGAAAGTGGATTAACCTTTTCTTGACCATATTGAGTTCATAAATGAATGTGATGTGAAAGAAAGGGTTGGTGTTATCTATGAGTGGAAGCCTGTGTTATATAAGGCTTGTAAAAATATGGGTCATTCCCAAGATTAGTGTTAGAAGCGTGTGGCCAGGAAAGAATGGAGGAAAAGGAATACTAATGAGCCTCCTAAAGTTGATGTGGCTCCTGAACCTAGTGCAATGAGTCAAATGCAAGCAACTACTAATGAGTTCCAGCCAGTGAAGAGGCCTGCTCGAAGGAGTTTAAATGTGGTTCCTGCCCCTACAGTGCAAAATGGATTTGAGTTTCTTATCCCCCCAACACAGTCTAACGAGATTCAGGTGGTTGCGTTTTGTGTTTTAAATGGTGCTGAACAGGAAGATGAAGGAGCTGGGAGACCCCTTGAGGCACATGGATAGAATCATTTTATGGAATGTGAGGGTCTCAACAGTCTGACAAAACAGAAAGATGTTAAGAAATTCCTTGGCATGAAGAATGTTGGACTAGTGATCCTCCGAGAGACCAAGGTAAAGGTTATGAACATGGGTAGCCTTTTATCAAAATGTATTTAGTGGTTGGTGTTTTTTCACTAACTCCTCTTTTCATAAAGGGGGCAGGATTGTGGTGGCTTGCAACCCTTAAAGCTTCCAAGTTGATATCATGTATATGTCCAGCCAAATTATGCACTGCAAGATTATTGCAAGGTCTGCTGGTAAGCAATTTAACTACACATACATTCTTGTATGCCTTCAATGATGCAAAAGGTAGATCTGATGCTTGGGAAGATTTGGTGAAATTGGTGGATCTCTGTAAGGGGTCCTGGATTATATTATGTGATTTTAACTGCGTTATGAGTAATGAAGAGAGAATAGGGGCTATTGTTAGGCAACAGGATATCGAGGATCTTAGAGTGTGTATGGAGAAATGCGGGATGCAGGATTTGACATGCTCAGGCAACTTTTAGACCTGGAATAACAAGCAAAAGCGTGAAAGAATAGTATTTAGTAAGTTGGATAGAGCTATGGTCAATGAGAAATGGAATAAGATATTGCCCACATCTGCAACTCACTTTATGCCTGAAGGGCTTTATGACCACTCTCCTATTGTGATCAATGTATACCCCCTCATTAAGAATAATAGAAGACCCTTCAAGTACTTCACAATGTGGAGTACAGCTAGTAGCTTTCAGCTGATTATTTATGAAGGCTGGAATTAAGAGGTAGCAGGCACCCCCATGTATAGAGTTGTTGAAAAGATAAAGGACATAAATAGAAGACAGAAGAAGTTAAATCAGGAGGGTTTCTCTGATATTCAGAGTATTGATCTGAAAGCTCTTTTTCATTTACAGGAATGTCTAGAAAAATTGAAGAATAATCCTAGAGATGGTAGCTTGTGCTTAGCTGAAAGAAAGGCTGCTCAAGATTACAGAGTGAAGCATCACCATATCTCGTTCTGAGTAATGTCGAACCCTAATACCACAAAAAAAACAAAAACAAAAAAAACCCCCAATTGATGAACAAAGTTGGAGGAAAATCAAACTGTTTAAAACCAGAAAATTTGAAAATCAAAACCCAAAAAACCATAATCATGAACTAAATTAACAAAAACCCTTAAATAACCCAGATCTAAGCAAATTAGACAAAAAATTAAAAAAAGCTTTTGAACTCACCTTTGAGATTTCGAACAGAGAACCAACCCAAAAATGAAAATTAAAGGAGGATGAAAGAGAAACAAAAAGGGGAGAGAAAGAAAGAGGGGGATCGAGAGGTGAGAGAGAAGAGATAGATGAGTGGATAGAGAGAATAAGAGGATAAGGTTAGAGGGAATAAAGTAATGTCGAAAAAAAAATGTATTCTTACCGTTGATTAGGCCGACGGTAATATATTTTATCCATCGGAAATTATTGACGGGTTTCAAGATCCGTCGGTAAAATATTGTACTACCGATGGAATGTTTGTCCGTCGGTAATTACCAACAGTATATTTGTTCGTCGGTAAAGTCCATCGGTAATTCTAATTTTACCGGCGGATACTTTGGCCATTGGTAAAATCCGTTAATAGAGACGCGGATTCTTGTTGTGAGAAAGAAGTGGAGTTATCTCCAAAAGCATCCCATCTTGATTTAGACCTTTGCTTCTAGAATTCCCATTTCATCTCTAGTTCTTCTTTTATATTACGCGACAATTGAAGGCTTAAGTCCACTTCTGTTAGACCATGTATTCCTTCCCGGGCATTGGACACTTTCCCATTTATATCACTCCAGTTTATGTTATTTTCCTTTCTGTGGGCTAGACACCAATCCTTGGCTTGAAAGAGGAAATTCCCTAATCTCCTTTGTAGCTTAAAAGCTTCAGAACCTGGGATATTGTTAGACCAAATTGATCCAACTGTCCTTTTGATATCTTCCATTTGTAGACACCAACTTTCCAGTTTGTAGGGCCGTTTTCTTTTGGTTATGGGGGGTTTGATTGGAGAATTATGGGGCTATGATCTGAGAGAAGAATTGGTAGATTGGTTATTGTGGTGTTTGGAAATGTATCTTTCCATTGTGGATTACACAGGGCTTTGTCCTCCCCTTCTTTATTATTTGTCCAAGTAAAAGTTACTCCATTGGAGTTAAGGTCAATCAAGTTATTTCTTAGTCTCTAGTTTGTAAAAACCGTTGCTCCTTTTAGGTCTCTTCTGCCTCCTAATTTGTGGGAATGGAGTTTGATTTGGTTAAAGTCTCCTATCAGAAGCCAACTTGCGTTCCTAGGTTCCTTGATCTCCGATATACAACTCCAGACACTTGCTCTATTTTGGAGTATAGGGGATCCATACACAAACATTACATAGTACTAATTACCAGTGATCAGATGAACATTACAAGCTATTACATCCTTCGAGTTGAATATAACAAAGAGTACTAGGTTCCGAGGCCAACACAAAAACAAGCCACCACTACTATTATCATAATTAGACCCTATGCACTCATTGAACCCCCATCTATTGAAAATTGGTTCAAGAGTGTCTACAGTACATTTAGTTTCAGCAAGGAAAATAAAATCTAAGTTATTACTACTAGCCAAATTCGAAATGAAAGAGTGCAGAGGGGAGGAATTGGAACTCAGTCCTCTGCAATTCCAACTTAAGATATTCATCCAACCCTTGAAGATTCATTCAGGCCACTCGCGTCATTGTTACTGCATGTTTCTTCTGTAGAGTGGGAGAAGCTTGAGTAGTTGTCTTTATCTCCTTTGCTGAATCCAAAAACCAGAATTCCTTTCCCTTTATCAAACTTCTGAATCTTCTTCCTTTTCCCTTCCTTATAGAAATTGTTGTAAGCTGTTGTTGGTGGTATAAGGTTAAGGTTTGGGATTTTCTTTGGGTTTGTCTCAAAAGAATGTTTTTGCCCACTTTCAAAGAGATTTAGGGCTAGGAATCCGGAAGGGCCCGAGTTGTTCACTCGCTCATCTATCCGATCTTCTTCTTTTGACTGAGTTCCTTGGAAAATAAGGGTAGTAGAGGTGTTCCTGAATTTTGAATTTGGTAGGGGGTTTGATAGCTTCAGGAAGAGGAGGTTTGTTTAGATCTTCTTATAATCCCATCGGATCTTCAGAGTTTTTTAGGGATAAATCTAAGTGTGCAAAGAAGAAAGAGGTTTGGGATGCTGGTGAGTTTTTTTTTTTGGGGGGGGGGGGGGGGACCATATATGTGGAGTGTTCCAAAGGAGGGAGGGTACCAGGATAGCTGGGCTTTGTTTTTTAGTGGGTTTTAAGAGGGTGTTTGTTTTGGCTGAAGAGGTGTCACTAGTTTCATGGGCTTTAGACTTCTAATGTAGAGTCTTATGAGGGCCTATGGTTGCATTTTTCGAGGAGTGGGCCTCAGAATTTTTCTTGGGTTGGATCTTATAATTCTTTCTATAGTCCATGTAGGATTGGGCTATTTTCCCAAGTTTGTCCCAAGTTTCAAAATGAAGCCCTTGATACTTAGCCCCACTTACCTCAAAATTATCCAAGTTGTCACTGACTTTCTCAAGAGACTTTTAGTTTTGCTAGATAGAACCCAAAGAGTCTACTTACTCATGAGAGTTGCTGCTTGAACTGAAGATGTTGTTAAGCTCTAGACAGTCAATGGATTCGAATGGGATAAACGGGTCAGAAAAACGGGTCAGAGGGTATGTAGATCCTGTCTGAGTCAGTGTAACAACCCTGAATTTCCAATACTTCTAAAAACAACTTAATATGAATAAACTCGGAAATCCAAAGGTGCTACGAATTGATAATTATTCATGATAACTGCAGGGCTAATGTAACTAACTAAAATAATAAACAATAAGTTTTAACTAATTATTACATAACAACTAAATAGAATGTAAATTAATTATTACAAACCAGAACATAAATCTTATAGTCAAATAAATAACAACGGAAGTCTTTTTTAAGTCTTATTAAATCGAAAGAGATCCAACGCACTCTTTAAACCAACTGGAGCTAACTAGCTTCACGTCCCTGCACATTGAACACTGTAATATCAGCCAAAGGCTGAGCAAGATTAATACTGTAACAAAACAAAACCATTCAATGTGCAGGTACGATATATAGGAATATCTTACAAATTCATTTAAAAGCTGTACAGATTATATATAAAATATAGTAACTTTAATTTCTAATAACCTCAAATCCAATCTTTCTTTCTTTCTGAACTATTCTGTAAAACTTTAAAATATAACCTTTCGTAACCTGTGAGTAGGAAGTAATAAAAATCCAATGAGCTAGCTAGGCTCACTAGACAATGTAAACACCAAAGTCCCTAGTATGCATACCCCTAACTTGATAACGTACCAAGAAGGAAGACAAATGGCAAGAGTATTGATCAACATACTCCCAACTACTAAAATATACTGTCGAGACACTGTTAACTCAACATACTTCCAAACTCGGAGAATACCGCTTACCGGCAACCCCACAATAAAACTCTATAAACCCTCGTAAGGGTGAGGAACTTCCTCCTTTCAAAATCTCAACTTGGTACCATAGAGGAACTTCCTCCTTCCAATATAAATCTCATAAACATATCTCAACTCTTTCAATAAAAATATCGAGAACAATATAAATCTCAAAGTATAAACTTTATAAAACCATCTCGTTGTTAAAATAAATATCTAAGCAATGTAGAATAATTTCTGAACTCATCTATACAAGCACAGTGAAAATTCTTACCTTATCAGCAACCACGTTTAACAAATCTCAATCTCAAGTCAAAAAGGTTCCTCTACGAACCCGCAATCTACTATATAATAATAGTATCGTATAAGTCGCTTGACTATACTTCACATGATTCAACTATAATTGGCATTACCTAGCTAACGAGCTTTAATTATTATTTTTTCTAACACGACTCAAGCACATCAAAAGAACACAACCACATGTAACAATAACAACATTTCCCTATTCATTCTACTGTATTCTATTTGCTCGCAAGCGCAAGTATTTTGATTCATCCCTAACAAGCATTTTACCCACTGTATAACTTCATAAGAAAAACAATAATACACCTCTTATATAATCATATACTACCCAAATCTTAAGGTGTTATTGGACTGAAGAAGTTAATAAAGTTCCATATCATCCAGTATAAACAAACCATAGACGTATTATAGACATATGCAGTGTTAAGTTTCTCTAATAAGGCCATTTTAATTATTACCAACTTGAGAAAGGTTAATAGTCATTCACAACCCACAATATTAAGTTGGAAAAAAGGAAGAACAATTTCGAGGAGACAATACACTACATCCATGAAGCATATGAATACAATTTGAGAACTCATTCCCTTTTGACATGGTATAAATGACTTAGTTCACATAACAGCAAATCAAACATAGCAATTTCCATGCTAACAACTCATAACCTAACCTTAAACTACATACCACTCACGTTAATCCTAATAAATTTAATTAATCAAACAACCACATTAATGTACTATTCAGGTGAACTATTAATCAACTAACAAATCAGAAAACAAATTATCAATACCTTGCCTAATCAAACTAAGAAAGTAAATATCACTTATAATCAAAATTCCGAGCAAAATATAGAGAAAAAACATCTTTTATTTATCAAACAACCATTATATATGACTAATAATTCAGATTAAGTTTTAAAAGTAATAAACTTTGAAATCTAAACTCAAAAACATGTTCATCAACTCGAATTAAACATTATACAATAGCCAATTAGACAAATTTCACATGACATAAATTTCTCCCAATTTGATTTACTCAAGAACCCTAATTTAACAAAAACCCCAAATTCAAATTATCAACCAAATACGAAATTAAAACTTAAAATCATAACTTACTTGATTAGGGGAAGTACTAAGGGTGAAACTACACTATAGAAGACCCGAAAAACTGTTCCTTAATCCGATTTTCGACCCGGAATCTACAAGCCCAAGAACTAATTCATCTCTGTCAAACTAACGAACCAGATATGAAGATGGAGATGATGGATCAAGGCTGATGTGTGATAATGGTTGACGCAAGAATTAAAGGATAAAATAAAAAAACAAAAGAAGAATTTGCACTTACAGGAAGAAGTGAAGAAGGGACGCTTTGTGGGGAAGAATAAGGAGTAATGGTGGTGAATGGTTTTACACTTTTACTGTTGCTTTGCTGTAGTTTATGTTTAGGTATTAACTTTTCTTTTTTCTACTTTATCCCTCCTAGTCTCCTTATAATACTAGCAATATATAATAGGATTTGGATAGTTAACCTAGTAAATTTAGGAATTTGTTTTTGACCCTTCTAAGGTAAGGTTAATAAGTGGGAAATAAAAATACATTTAATAAAAGAACATTTTAAAATATCTTTTTATAAACTAAAATAATATAACTAATTACTAAACAGGTACAAAAATACGGGGTGTTACATTCAGTGAGTTTAACTTTTGTGAAAAGATGAGCCAGGTTTGTGTTTGAGGGTGAGTGTGGGCTAGTGGTTGAAGAATCTATGAAGTGGTCCATGGAGTTGACCTTTGAGATTGGTGAGCTTTTAGTATAACATAGAGTAATGTATTTTTCTCGTGGAGGAAATTTCCCGAAAAGGTGGGTGGATTTAGTTTTTTTTTTTGTGTTATGGCTGTTTTTGGGAGGGTGATTGTTTAAATAGGCGGTGAGATAGTACCATAGTAGTAAATGCATGGGGAGTTTATAGAGAATTCGAAGGAATAATGAGATAGCATTATAGTGGAAGAGAGTATTGCCTAGCCCATTTAGATCATCATTACCAAACTATGGGAGGGGAGGATAAGTTACAAATAACTCCTTGCATGGGGGAATAAAGCATGGGGTAAAAGGGTAATTTGATGCATTAAAGTAAATATGGGATCGAGTTGGGAGAGTAAAGGATTACGGTAGGCGGAAGATTTTTCGAGCTATGTAAACCCCCTTCCGTTGTACTTAAATTTTGCTTTAAATACTTACCTGTGCACAGTCACTTTACTCGCCTCCCACAGCACGTTTTCACCCATTTTCGTTTGGAGCCTTTGCATGTGGAGCTTTTGGTTTGATCCGTCGTTGAAGATTTGTATCGTTTGGTCGCCGGTGCTGATTTAACTTCTTTTTTTCCTGTTGAGCTTTCTTCATCTCTCTCCTTTCGTTTTCCATTCTTTTGACGTCATGGTCGTTCCTGTGATTTTCTGTTTGAGATTGTTGGTTCTGTTAATGATTGCCCTGGTTATTTTGGTTTCCATCATGACCCGAGTCCCAGAATCGCTTGAGAACGAGTCATTTTGTGACTCATCTCCATCTTCTTCCTGTGACTGTGTTTTTTCAGATGGATTGTCGCCCTCTTCATCTCGCTCCCAAGAATAGTCGACTAGATTTATTTCTGTCGTGCGGTTGCGTTCCACCCTTTTAAGCCCTATGATTTTGTTTGTGAATAAAGGTAAAAAGGGGGGGATATGTAGGGCGCTTCATTTTGGATGATTGTGTTTGCCATGACTATATCAAAATGACTTCTTGATACTTCCATTGGCATGCGACATCTTGGCCTCTAGTTGCCAATTCTACCACATTTTGAACAGAAAATAAACACGCCTTCATATCTAAAATGAACCCATTCTGGAGTTCCATTTTCGTAATCAAAGAAGAAATCTGGTATTAGAGGGTTATTGATGGGTATGTCCACTTTTTCCCTAAGGTAGTCTTTGAATCCTTGAGATGTTGAGGAATTATCAAAATAGAGGACTCGACCAATTCTTTGAAGAGCTCTTCTGGCTATATGGGTTTTGTTATAGAGAAGGGGAAGTCCTTCCACTTTTACCCAAATTTGGGCGTGTAAAAATTTGTGGGCTTGGTAGGATTCATCCGGTTTGCATATCGTAAATAGAAAAAGTGCTCCTTGGAAGCTTGCAGAGCCTAATGCTGCCAAGTTTTCTTTATCTCTATGATCTAGGCAGAAGAAGAAGAATGGTTTGCCAAGTTTCTTTACCTGAATTTCGTCATGGGTGATCTAGTGATGCAGCACCCAGTCTTTATGGAGCTTTCTTGGAAATCTCGTAGGTCCTTTGCTTTTCCTACAACTGCATTCAGAAGCAAGCTGTCTTCTGGTATTAGATCGCCATCTTGCGCTGAAATTCTATGGCCCATTCTTATGATCATGAAGTTCTGCTCTTGAGCAAGGTTTACATTCTGGTCTTGGTTCATTTTGCTAACGGGGTTTTTCTAAAAGGGAAGATTGTTTTATGAATAGTCTATTTCTCTCTCTAATTTCTAGTGTGAGAGGCTCTCAACTCTTAAATGACACTTGTTAATGAGTTTTTTTTTTTACAACGGCTAATAAAGAGGACTAGGCTACTCTTTCCTTGCTGTAGAGGCAAGAAAGTGAGCCTTTGATACTTCCTCTCTTTTCACTTTAATTATTGAAATAAAATTAAGGTTAGCTGATCGTGACTTTATTTGGACTATAAGGTTCCTAATTTTTATCGGCGCATTAGTTGTAGATATCAGAGCTTGGATGACTTCCAGACAATCTGATTTAATCGATATTGCTCTTGATCTTGTGATCAAGCTTTCAATTCAGTGTAGGATAGCTTTAGCTTTGGTTTGAACTGGCGAGATAGCAAGGACTTTTATTGACTTCCAGATGTTTGTATTATTCTCATTTACCTATGCAATGGTTGTTGTCCATGAGTTTGAAGCATTTTTATCTTTTTTCCAAGAGTCATCTACTTGGAACATTCTAATTCCCCGTCTTGAATGCGTCCTTGCGTCCACGCAAGTTGGAAGCTGCTACTAGCAGTTTAGTTAGTGTTATGAGTTCCTTTGCTCTGGTTCATGACATATATGATATATTATTCGTGAGAGTTTCAGTTCACCATGTATGGCTTATATGGTAGTATGTTTGGCAAGTATGATAAAGTTCAAAGTTATTCTCCGTAACTTTGTAAGCAGGGGCGGACCTACTAAGGGTCCTGAGTGGCACAGGCCCTCCCCTTAAAAAAATCATTTTTCTTTTTTATTTTTAACGTCAGACAACATTTTACATACAATAAAAGTGATACCCACGCAACAAATTAATTCAAAGCAACTTGCTCCAGTGGTAGAGACTACTTTACCGCAACTTATTGCATGCTTGTACTTATGACGTTGGTTCGATCCTTCAACGGTGTATACCAATTCCTGTTTTATATTTTCCTTTTGCTTTTTAGTTCTTGCTCTTTCTCTTCCATTTACCATTTATTCTTTTCTATTTTGGATCTTCATTACATTCTTTTGAAAAGTATCTATCTCTCTTAATTTTAACTCTAGATTTAACCATTTTTTTTTTGGTGATATAATCATTATTCTCCTTCTGTTTTCAAATTAATTCAACAATTTGACTTTGTACACTATTGCTATATTAAGTATGACGAAAATTTATTTACAAATACTTAAAAATTAATTTTACTATGTAAAATTTTGGAAATTTATCAATGAACTTCTTGAAAATTTTAGGAACAGATAATGGAAGATATTAAAGGTAAGAGTCGTGTCTGTTGATAAGTGTTAAAGTCAATATGTTGAACTTGCAAAAAATGTAGATAACATTAAAATATCGATATAATGAAGGTACATCTAATAAATTACTCAAATAATATAACGTTTAGTTTTCTTATAGTTAAAACTGAACTTGTCATTTGTGTATTTTGATCATTTTCTATGTGCTTGGTTTAGTTAGGAATTAGGACCCCCCCCCAAAATCCAAAATTCTAGATTCGTCCCTGTTTGTAAGCATTGCATAATACCATGCATTGTATTATATTGTTGGTCTGCTAGTGTGTTTTTTTGCATATATCTTGTTTCTTTTTTTTTTCTTTTCTATTTGCGCTTGGTGTGTATCATATGGGTTGTATGTGAACTGTTATTGGTTGTTCGGTTATGACTTCGTTTATCTTGTTGTAAGATTATACATGTAATTGTTTTAGTTGTTTTTATTTTATTTTTAAAAAGATGGTCGTATTATATTTGTTAAGTTATTTTTGTGACTATTTTTTCCCCTCTTGTTATATAGAAGAATGATTTTGGGGGGTGTTTGGTTGGGATATTTTTAATGGAATGGAATGGAATGACATCCATTCCATTATTTGGTTGGGCATATTTAGGGTAGAGTCTCATACCCAAGGGTATCTATCTCCACCCCATCTCCCTAGAATCCCAATCTCCCCTCCCTCCCCCCTCCCCCCTAAGTTTCTAACTCCATTCCCCTCAAGTTTCAAACCTCAATTTGTGTGGAAGGGAGATAGACTAGACAAGAGAAGTCGGCCGTCACCGACCACCCATTTCCGACCACCACTGTCGTCGACCACCCTTTTTCGACCACCACCGACCGACGACCATCTTATTTGCAGAAGGTATGTCCTCTTTTCGTCCCCAATTTCTTGTCAATTACAGTTTCGAATTGCTGTTGTTCAATTTCGTAACGATTTCTTGGTAATTACAGTAACAAATTGCTATTTTTTTATCATGTTTCTTTTCTCTTTCATCTTAGGCGTTGATATTCTATAAATTGCTTTGAATAGTGGCGTGATATCACTGTTACTATTTCGAACCTGAGACTTTTGTTCAATTACAATAATGGTGTTGATATTCTATTCGAATTGCTTTGAATAGCGGCGTGCTTTTGTTCACGTTTGTTTGATTACAATAATGGCGTCAAAGGTGCAAGCTAGTAAATTAAATTATGTTGAATTGTCACGTTTTACTAATGAGCTTCTTCTATATAGCCTTGCACTTGTTTTCATTAGGAAAGAGTAAAATGATACAGTCTCAAAAACCTTTTGATTTTGGACAGAGGTAGTTTACAAGTTTTGACTTGAGTGGTGCTCCAAACTCTCCGCCCCTTCTTCTATTATTATTCTCTCCCTTCCTGGTTGATGCCTGTTGTTCCCCCTACTTCTTTGATTCAACTTGGCTTATGAAAATGAATTGCGCTAGTTACTTAGTAGGCACCTGCATGTTTTTTTTTTTAGAATTCCTAGGTATAAACTCTATTTGAAAATAAAAGAAAGAAAATCCAACTACTATGGATGGCTTACCTTAATTTAACTTGTTCTTCTTGTAAGCCAATAATGTTTCTCTTTTGCTTGTCTAGAGCTCCTGTTGTAGAACTCAACTTTTTAACTGAATGTTGATTCCTTCAGTTTGCAAAAACGCATGCATATTCATATACAGTTCTTGAGAAGTTTTACTTTGTTGATGACAGATTATATGTGAATGGTGATGAGTTGATGACTCTTTCCGATATAGGCCCTCCAAGATGTTATATATGAAATGCTTGTGTAAATAAGAAATTGCATATAACTGTAATCAGACTGGCACATACGGAGGTTATTAAATGAATGGAATTGTTTGAAAAATACTCATTGCAAACTATCTCTGGCTCTAGTTTTATATAGTGTTGAACCCTAGTTTTGATGATGACAAAGAAACAAAGATGCAAACTAAGTAGTGAACTAATGAGTTATTTAAGTGTATGATTTTTAAGGTATCAATGAAAGGAACTAGGAGAATACGAAGTCAAGGAAGAAGTCAAGAGAGGATTTCAAAGGCTAAGTAAAGAAGTTTCTATAAGTTGATACTGGAGCAAGCATTGGATCAAGAAGAATAAAAGCAAGGCGTTTTATTTTCTAGTTCCATTGTAAAGGAACAAAGTAAGGATGGTAAGGAACATTGGCAGTTTTATTTGAAATGAGAGTTTGTTCCTTTCTAAGGAACAAACTAAGTGGCACTAAACGAATCTGTTAAAGGAACTTGATTATAAAAGGAACTAGACTTAGGCGTGCAGTAAAATAACGGTACAATTATGTAATTGAGTAAGTCATGCCTAATAATAGGAAATCAGTTTTACCTAAGTAAAATCAGTTTTAATAGAAAATTTTTTAAAGAAAGATTTTGTTTTTCGAAAAAGATAAGAAAATATTATCCGGTTTATAGAGGTTATTTTAAAAGATAATATTTTCTTAAAGATTAAAATTCATTTTAATAATAAAACTGTTTTGATATTTAAACTGATTTTCGGATAAAGCTCAAGAAACTCCTAATCTTTAGGAGTTGTGGCTAAAACATATCCACGTTCAAAGAGATCATGGGATCATGGGACATGATAGGAACGTGTTCCTTAGGGGAAGGAACATCATGGGTTAATGGATTTAACATGAACTCGATTTTAACTCCCACGTTCTATGTGTTGTCACTATAAATATTGAAGTCTAAATAGTTCCAAAGTGTGTCTGACTAAGTAATTAAGTGAGTTTAACTAATTAAGTGTCAGTGCCTTCATTCTCTCATAATAGCCATTTGTTCTTTGCTTTCTTACTCTAATTCCACTAAGCTTATTTCGATCAATTGTATTTTGGTTTTTGGGGTAAGGGAACTTTGAGTGAAGTTCTGTAAGAGAGAGAAAACTTCGAGTGAAGTTGAGAGGAACTACTGTTAAGGGAACAGTGGCTCAGGAACTTGAGTTTAGGAACTCAAGGTGTGGCTCGAATTAGAATTAGGTTGTAACAAAGTTGTTTGGCCTAATTAGTGAAAGAGTTGAGTTTAAAATCCCTAGTGGTCGAGGTTGTTTCTTCTTGTTGGGCCCAAGAAGTTTTTCCTCGTAAAAATCCCTTGTGTTCCTCTAGCTTGTTTATTCGTTTAAGTTTAAATTTCCGCAAAAAGTTACGTTTATTTCTACACCTACAATTCCCCCCCCTCTTGTAGTGTTCCTAGGGAAATAACAATTGGTATCAGAGCTAGAACTCACGTAAGATAGGAAACCCTATTGAGAAAAAGATCCAAGGAACAATGAATACCACCGAGAAACTTGAGGAAGGTTACTCCACTCAAAGGCCTCCTATGTTCAATGGGAAGTACTACAACTACTGAAGAACCGCATGGAGATATTCATCCAAGCTGAAAATATCAGGTATGGAGAGTCATTGAAGTTGGTGATTTCGAAGTCACAACTACAAATGACAAAAATGAGGTAACTCTAAAACCCCTCTCTGATTATGACAAATCTGATTTTGAAAAGATGGAAGTAAATGCCATGGCTATTAAACTGTTGCATTGTGGATCATGGGATGCAAATCCGCAAAGCAAATATGGGATTTACTAGAAGTAACCCATGAAGGAACTAATGAAGTTAAAAGATCGAAAATTGATTTACTTATGAATCAATATGAACTGTTCTGCATGAAATCTAAGGAAAGCATCGGAGACATGTTTACTCGTTTTACTAACATTATTAATGAGTTGGCTTCTCTTGGAAAGTTTATTTCATCTGAGGAACAGGTTCGAAAGGTTCTTAGGAGTCTTCCTAAGGACAGATGGATGGCTAAAGTCACTGCTCTTCAAGAAACAAAAGACTTCACTAAGTTCAACTTAGAACAGCTGGCAGGGTCACTTATGACTCATGAGCTTCACCTTGATACTGAATATGGTGAAAGCTCCAAATCAAAATCAATTGCTCTCAAAGCAGATGATGAAGATGATTCGGATTCAGAAGAAGAAGAAGCAGCCCTCATGGTTCGAAAATTTCGAAAGATGTATAGGAACATGAAGAATGGAAACTTCAAAGGTAAAACTAAGAAATTTTCTAACAAAGCTGCTTGTCATAAATGTGGTAGTACAGATCACTTCATCAAGGAATGTCCTCTATGGGAAAATGACAAAACCAAAGAAAGGAACAAGGAACGCTTTGCTGAAAGGAACAAAGAATCAAAGGCACCTTTCTCTAAGGCAAATGTGCGCAAAGCTATGATAGCTGCTTGGGGAGATTCAGAGACGGAAGAAGAAGAGGAACAACAAACTGAAGAAACAGCAAACCTTTGCCTCATGGCAAACACTGATGAAAAAGAAGATGAAGAAAAAGTTGAGGTAAGTCAACATGGTCTTGAGTCAGACTTAGATTGTAAAACTAGGCCTGAAATATATGATCTTCTTTATGATGCAATTCTTGAATGTAGAGATGAACGTGAAAAACGTAAACAAACTGAACAAGCCCTAAAGGTCTGCAAAGAACACATAGAATGGCTTAAGAAAATGAGAACAGATGTTGAAACAAGATTCTTTGATTTATTTGATAAAAACTTAAAAATCAAAGAATGTTATGAAAGTTTGAAAAATGTAAATTATCTAATTAATTTAGAGATTTCACACTTGAAGGAGTTTGTCCCTATTCTGAGTTCCTTTGATATAAGATCAACTCCTTTGAAAGTATACAGATCTAAGATTGAAAATTTGAATAAAGAGAAAAATGTTTTAAAGGAACAGATCTGTAGTCTTAAAAAGGAACTGGTTGTTGCAAGGAACAGAGGCAAAATTATGGCAGTTCCTAAGTGGATTGAGAAACCACAAACCAAAAGGAAAGAAGGTCTTGGTTTCAAAAACTACAAGAAAAGGAACAAGATAAAGAAATATGTTGATCTACCTAGTGATAAATTTTGTATGTATTGTGGAAAGGTAGGTCATTACATAAATCAATGTCAACTAAAATCTGAGATGATTGGCAAAAATGTGAAAATAAGTAAGAAAAAATGGGTTGTCAAAACAAGTACTAGTCAAGAACAGGAACCCACGAAAGATGGGGTTCCTATAACTAACAACTAGTTGATTTTTACAGGTTGGAGTGAGGGGGAACAACACATGGTATCTCGATAGTGGTTGTTCCAAGCACATGACAGGAGACAAAACTAAGTTTCTCTCACTCACAACCTATGAAGGTGGAAGTGTAACATTTGGTGACAATAAGAACGGTAACATAGTATTTTTAGTTGAAGGTCTAAAACATAATTTATTAAGTATTTCTCAATTCTGAGACAAGGGAAATACTGTAAAATTTGATAAAGAAAAATGCTTGATCATCAACATTAAAACTAAGAAGGTTATCTTGGAAGGAACAAGGAAAGGGAACACATACATTGTGGATCTTGACCTTGTTCCTCAAATCAATTTAACTTGTCTTAGTGTTATTGAAGATGATTCACTTCTTTGGCACAAGCGTCTAGGACATGCTAGCTTTTCATTACTTGAGAAACTTAGATCAAAAGATCTTGTTTTAGGATTACCATCCATAAAATTTCATATTGATCAAGTTTGTTGCATGTGCACGAGCAAAGCAAGTAAGATCCTCTTTCAAATCTAAAATTATTGTAAGTACCACTAAACCATTAGAATTAATTCATATGGACTTATGTGGACCATGAGAATTCAAAGCAGAAGTGGAAAGAGGTATGTACTTGTTATTGTAGATGACTACTCTAGGTATACTTGGGTTATTTTTCTCTCTAGTAAAGATGAAATTATGATGAGTTCCTTGTCTTTGCTAAAAGAGTTCAACACTTGATGGTCATAAAATAATGCACATTAGATCAGATCATGGCAAAGAATTCGAGAATTATAAATTTGATGACTTAAGCAGAGATAATGGCCTAGATCATAATTTTTCTGCCCCTAGAACACCACAACAAAATGGTGTTGTAGAAAGGAAAAATAGAACTTTGGAGAAATGTCTAGAACCATGTTAATTGCTAGTGAGCTTCCAAGGAACTTTTGGGCTGAAGCTGTTAATACTGCTTGTCACATAATTAATCGTGCCATGATGAGACCTATCATTAATAAAACTCCTTATGAACTTTATTTTGGAAAGAAACCAAATATCACCTATTTTAGAACATTTGGCTGCAAGTGTTATGTGCATAATAATGGAAAAGATAATCTTGGAAAATTTGATGCAAGGAGTGATGAAGCAATATTTTTAGGATACTCTTCACATAGTAAAGCTTATAGAGTATATAACAAGAGAACTATGTGTGTTGAAGAAAGATTCACGTAATCTTTGATGAATCTGACAAATACAATCCAAGCATACAGGTTGATGACTATGAGATTGGGTTGGTACAACCAAGTAAGAAATGCAGATTCACAAGAAGAAGAAGAAGTGAAAGAGGAAAGGAACGAGGAATTGAAACAATAACACTGATGCTTCCTGTTCCTCAAGGAGGAGAAGATGTTCTGTTCCTCAAAATGAAGGAACAGAGTCCACCGAGGCTAACAGAGGAACAACTGATCAGAGTTCCTATCTACTCAAGGAACTCATGAGGAACAACATGTTCCTATAAGAGAGTTTCAACCAAAACCTTGGAGACAACAAAAGTCACATCCAATGGAACTCATAATCAGCGACATATCCAAAGGTACGCAAACTAGATCTCAGTTAAGGAACTTTTGTCATTTCATGCGTTCCTATCAATGATGGAACCAAGAAATCATGAAGAAGCCTTAACTGACTCTGATTGGATTACTGCTATGCAAGCTGAATTAAATGAGTTTGAAAGAAACAAGGTATGGCATCTAGTTCCCTCATCTAAACAACAAAAAGTAATTGGCTTAAAGTGGGTGTTTAGAAACAAACTAGATGAATATGGAACCATTGTCAGGAACAAAGCTAGACTTGTAGTAAAAGGTTATAATCAACAAGAAGGAATAGATTATGAAGAAACCTTTGCTCCTGTAGCTAGATTAGAAGCCATTAGAATTTTAATTGCATTTGCTGCTTACATGGGATTTAAACTATATCAAATGGATGTTAAGTGTGCATTTCTAAATGGCTATCTAAATGAAGATGTATATGTTGAACAACCCCCAGGCTTTGAAAATAATAATCTCCCAAATCATGTCTACAAGCTTGATAAAGCTCTTTATGGGTTAAAACAAGCACCTAGATCATGGTATGAGAGATTATCAAAGTTCCTTTTAGAAAACAATTTTAAAAGAGGAAAGGTTGATAAAACCTTGTTCCTAAAATCTAAAGGAACTGACATTTTCCTTGTTCAAATATATGTTGATGACATCATATTCGGAGCTACAATGAAACATTATGCAAAGAAGTCTCATGAGTAATGAATTTGAAATGAGTATGATGGGTGAGTTAAATTTCTTTCTTGGACTACAAATCAAACAAACTGAAAAGGGAATAATTGTTCACCAACAAAAATACATAAAGGAACTATTAAAGAAATATGGCCTCGAAAACTCAAAGATAAATCACACTCCTATGGGAACTTCAACTAGATTAGATGAAGACTCCATAGGAACAAGTGTTGATCAAACAAAATATAGAGGAATGATTGGTTCACTTTTGTATCTAACTGCTAGTCGTCCAGACATAGCTTTCAGTGTTGGTTTGTGTGCTAGATTTCAAGCAAATCCAAAAGGTCTCACCTTACTGCTGTGAAGAGAATTCTTAGATATCTTAAAGGAACAGATGATCTTGGACTCTACTATCCAAGAAGTGATACATTTGAGCTAAAAGGATATGCAGATGCAGATTATGCTGGAGATCTTGTAAATAGGAAAAGCACCTCAGGTATGGCACAATTCCTTAGTCATAGTTTAGTTTCTTGGAGTACCAAGAAACAAAACACAGTTGCTTTATCCACTGCTGAAGCAGAATATGTAGCAGCTGCTGCATGTTGCTCTCAAATGCTTTGGATAAAACAACAACTTAGTGACTATGGAATAAACTTTGATTGTGTTCCTATTTATTGTGATAATACTAGTGCTATAGTATTTCTAAAGATCCAGTGCATCATTTAGAGTTAAACATATACATATCAGACATCACTTTTAAGAGAAAATGTTGAAAAAGGTTTGATTAAACTTGAGTTTTGTCAAACTGAGAATCAGATTGCTGATATACTAACTAAGCCTTTGCAAAGAGATAGATATGAAAAATTAAGGCTTGAGTTAGGTTTAATAAAAATTAAGTGATTGTTCCTATTCATTCCCCCTGTTGAATCAATTTGAGTGACTTTGTGTGCTAAAAATAATTGTGTTTAATTGCCTAAGACCATTGCAAATTGGAATGTTACAAAACATAAACATGAATTCAAAGGAATTAAACAACTCACAAATGTCACATAATACTCCCCTTACTGTTCCTAAGGTAAGAAACATGCATGATATGAAGACATTGATATGTAGCATTAGTTGTTCCTATAGCACAAGTTCCTTAGCATTTATTTTCTTCCAAAAATTAAAATCATAAAATCGAAAAATCCGAAAAATCCCAAAATAAAGGAATCAGATTTAATTAAATCTTGATTCTATTTATCATCTTTTCTTTTCTTTTCTTTTCTTTTTATTTGTTTTTTTTTCCCGCGTGTCAAAGACACTGTTACATGCAAACTCCCTCTTTAATTCATCATTTAAAGAAACCGTGTTCCTCCAACCTTTCATCTTCGCCATTGCCGAAAACTCTTCACACCTCTTCCACTCCATAAAAACCCAACTCTCTTAAATCATGGCAAGAACCTCACGCAACTCTCCTTTTCCAACATCAAAAATCCAACTCCTCTAAAATGGAAAATTCTCCTTCTCCTACCAAAACCCTAGAAACGACCAAATCAAGAAACCCCATAAGTGGCAACAATTAGAATCTCCAAGAAGGAGTATGCGCCGAAGAAAATTAATTGGGGAAGATGATGAAGAAGAAACCCCGGAACAAACTCAGGGGGAAGAAGATGTCACGCCTGTTCCTTCCAAAGGAACTGTTCCTTCTTCTTCTTCCAAGAAACGGGTTGAAAGAAGCGAATCTAGGTATGTATGGTTTTTGTGTAGATCTAGAATGGGCAAATAAAGTAGAATTTCATGAATTAACAACCATTCTAAAGGAACAGGGTATGGAATTCTTATTTGAATTCGCCTTTAACAATGCACTTGTTCCTTTAGCAATGAATGAATTTGTGCGAATTTTACTATATTGATGGACTTTGCACAACTGAGGTTAGGGGAAAGAAAATTAAGTTTAATCAAGCCACATTGGGAAAAGTTTGGGAAGTTCCTTGCAAAGGAACCGATTTATATTTTAAACGGAAAGGAACTGTTTCTTTTCCGAATTTTCCTCAGGATAAATTGTGAATTTTTGGAGGAACTGCTGGTCAAAAAAAATAAATCATAACCTACTCTCTCCTCTTCACAAAATTTTGTTCAACTTAGTGTGGAGAGCACTCATTCCTCGCACTGAAAAGAGGAATGAAGTGGGTCTCTTAGACATGTGTTACATGTTTTGTTTAGACCACCACATTCAAATCAACTTCCCTTCTCTCTTTATCCAACATCTTACCACTTATTGAGAATCACTGTGTATTGGTATGGAGCCTTGATTACATCTCTCCTTCATCACTTTGAAGTAGACTAACGGATGGCCTACTTTAGGAGTCAAGCAAGGGAACATCTTGAATGAGAAGACTCTTAATGGACTTGATCTTTTGTCCAAGAAGGAGTACTCATTCAAGGGAGAATAGCTCCTAGTTCCTCAAGCAAGAGGAAAATGTCTAAGGTTGAAATTGAGGAACAAGATGATGATGTTATTTTGGAGGAACAAGTTCCTAAGCCGGAGGAACCTAAACCAAAGAGGCGCAAACACATAGCCAAAAAGCCTACCCTCCTGTTCCTAAGAGAGTGAGGAAGAGCAATCGTTTGAAATTGCTCATTCTGTCTCTGTTCCTTCCAACAAGGACTCCCTTTAGTCCTTTCTGATGCGGAGGAACAGGAACACTCTACTCTAAAGGAACCCACTCCACCAACATCACCAAAGCTCTTGTTCCTTTCACAAAACTAACCTCTATTTCTCCCTCATCCTTTTCTGTTCCTTCCAGTTTTGAGCAGATTAAGGATGAAATAACAGGACCTAACCCTTTTGCTTCCACCTCCACAACTCTTCCACCAACACCACCATTTTTCCTCCCATTTACAACTTCTCCATCTGTTTCCACTCCCGAACTATGCTCTTCACCAACCTACTCCAGTTCCTCCACCAAACCCTACTTCTGCCTCTGGTTCCAAGGGTAAGGAACAAGTTTCTTCGGATGACTGTAGCTGGGTTAATGATGTTTGTCTTCCTGCACAACATATGATAAAATTCATAATCACCTACACTGGACTTTGGATGCTAAAACTGACAACATGCTAAGTCTTATGAAGATTCTAAGTGATACGGTGATTGCGCAACAAAAGAAGATGGATACTATGGCCCTAGCTTTGGAGGAGTTGAAGGAACGAGTTGGATCAATCATGGGGAGGTAATGAAGAAGCTGGAGGATGTGGTTGAAGAAGAGATTGTAGAGGAACACATTCCCTTCCCTTTCTTAGTTTTAGTTCCTGTTTCCTTTTCAAGGAACAAGACTTTTGTTTAGTTCTTTTCTTTTCCTTTCTTTGTTTTTGTTTTGGAACAAGTGCTATATATAAACAATGACTTTTGCTATTATGTCTGTGTTTGTGAATATTTATGCATAATTTCTTCCTTGGAATGGCTAGTATTATGTGATTGATGTTTGAGCAAGTTTACTCTTTGTAATTCTAACTTAACCAACAATGGTGCTTGCTTATGGTCTTAAGGTGTTAAACCAATACATCAATACACGCAAAGTCTATTCTTTTTGAGGATGACAAAGGGGGAAAGAATTTAAGGAACAAACTGTACATAATCTGAAAAAATCTGAAAAATCAAAAAATTAAAAATTAGGTTAAGGTAAATGAAAAATCAAAAATAGGTTAAGGTAAATGAAAAATCAAAACATTAAGTAACTTTAACTTACTTAATTGTGTTTTATTTTTCATTTTCTTCTTTATTGTTTTATCGTCTTCATTCACTTATATTATTTGTTATTGCCTTAGTTTGTACCTTTGTTGTCATCATCAAAAAGGGGGAAATTGTTGAACCCTAGTTTTGATGATGACAAAGAAACAAAGATGCAAACTAAGTAGTGAACTAATGAGTTACTCCCTCTGTTTTTTTTTATCATTCCTACTTTGACTATGCACGTTTGCCAATGCACGTTTTAAAACTTAAATATCTTTCATTATATATTAGTAAAAATTATAACGATTGAATTTTAATAAAGTACTAATTGAGACGAATCAAACAAGACCCCACATGACTATGTTTTTTCTTATAAATTGAGAACATTTGAGAAGATTCTCTCTATGCATGAATAGTGTCAAGATTCTAAGTGAGAAAGATAAAAAAAACAGAGGGAGTATTTAAGTGTATGATTTTTAAGGTATCAATGAAAAGAACTAGGAGAATACGAAGTCAAGGAAGAAGTCAAGAGAAGATTTCAAAGGCTAAGTAAAGAAGTTTCTATAAGTTGATACTGGAGCAAGCATTGGATCAAGAAGAATAAAAGCAATGCGTTTTATTTTCTAGTTCCATTGTAAAGGAACAAAGTAAGGATGGTAAGGAACATTGGCAGTTTTATTTGAGAATGAGAGTTTGTTCCTTTCTAAGGAACAAACTAAGTGGCACTAAACGAATCTGTTAAAAGGAACTTGATTTATAAAAGGAACTAAACTTAGGCGTGCAGTAAATTAACGGTACAATTATGTAATTGAGTAAGTCATGCCTAAATAATAGGAAATCGGTTTTACCTAAGTGAAAATCAGTTTTTAATAGAAAATCTTTTTAAAGAAAAGATTTTGTTTTTCGAAAAAGATAAGAAAATTATTTATCCGGTTTTATAGAGTTTATTTTAAAAGATAATATTTTCTTGAAAGATTAAAATTCATTTTTAATAATAAAACTGTTTTGATATTTAAACTGATTTTCGGATAAAGCTCAAGAAACTCCTAATCTTTAGGAGTTGTGGCTAAAACATATCCACGTTCAAAAAGAGATCATGGGATCATGGGACATGATAAGGAACGTGTTCCTTAGGGGAAGGAACATCATGGGATAATGGATTTAACATGAACTCGATTTTAACTCCCACGTTCTATGTGTTAGTCACTATAAATATTGAAGTCTAATTGAGTTCCAAAGTGTGTCTGACTAAGTAATTAAGTAAACTTAACTAATTAAGTGTCAGTGGCTTCATTCTCTCATAATAGCCATTTGTTCTTTGCTTTCTTACTCTAATTCCACTAAGCTTATTTTGATCAATTGTATTTGGGTTTTTGGGGTAAGGGAACTTTGAGTGAAGTTCTGTAAGAGAGAAGCTTTGAGTAAAGCTTGTAAGAGTGAGAAAACTTCGAGTGAAGTTGAGAGAAACTACTGTTAAGGGAACAATGGCTCAGGAACTTGAGTTTAGGAACTCAAGGTGTGGCTCGAGATTAGAATTAGGTTGTAACAAAGTTGTTTGGCATAATTAGTGAAAGAGTTGAGTTTAAAATCCCTAGTGGTCGAGGTTGTTTCTTCTTGTTGGGCCCAAGAAGTTTTTCCTTGTAAAAATCCCTTGTGTTCCTCTAGCTTGTTTATTCGTTTAAGTTTAAATTTCCGCAAAAAGTTACGTTTATTTCTACACCTACAATTCACCCCCCCCCCTCTTGTAGTGTTCCTAGGGAAATAACATATAGCAATTTCATGTGAATTGTTATATTTTTATATATTTCTATAATAACTAGTATAAGTTCAAGTATAGTTGTATTAGTATAAATTGTATGTCATTGTCTACAGAAATGGCTCCATCTCAATTTACCATAGTAAGGAGATTGAATAAAAGAGAAATAGAATTGTTATTACTTTTCATGGAGTTAATAATATTAACACAATAATTTATTTGGTGATGTGTATGATGGGTGTAGTTACCCATCAAATTGAGCGACCAAAATATAATAAGAGTGAGAAGAAATTTCTAAGACAAGAGCATTTGAATACACTAATCAAGCATAATGATATAGCTTGTAAAAGTGAACTTTGCATCAATAGAAAAACCTTTTATGTCCTCTGTGAGATGGTTAGAGATATTGGAGGTTTAAACGGTACTCGAAATATGTCTTTAGAGGAAATTGTGGCCATGTTTTTGTACACATTGGCTCATCATTTAAAAAATAGGACAATTGGAAGTCATTTTTTCCGAAGTGTAAAAAGTGTGAGTAGAAATTTTCATCGATGTCTTCTGGCTATTCTGAAGCTACATACACACTTGTTAAAAAACCGACACATATAACACAAGAATGCGAAGAGGATAGATGGAAATATTTCAAGGTAATAAAATTACTTTTTTTTTATCATTCTTTAAAAAATCCATCACGTTGTTGATTGTGAACTTATTCCTTTTAATTTGTTGTTATGTGGAATTGTTTAGGAGCTTTAGATGAAACTCATATTAGTGTTCAAGTGCCAAGTGAGGATAGACCAAAGTATCAAACGAGGAAAGGTTCTATTGCGATGAATGTTTTAGGTGTATGTAATTCTACTTTGGAATTCATATATGTGCAACCTGATTGGTAAGGATCTGCTCATGATGGAAGTGTCCTTTGAGATGCTATTAGTAGGCCTAATGGTTTGAAAGTGTCACA